>NW_016107380.1:5018682-5033289 GCF_001604975.1 Cebus imitator
CTCTGTCACCCAGACTGGAGTGCAGTGGTGCGACCTTGACTCACTGCAACCTCTGCCTCCCGGGTTCAAGTGATTCTTCTGCCTCAGCCTCCTGAGTAGCTGGGATTATAGGCACGTGCCACCACACCTGGCTAATTTTTGTATTTTTAGTAGAGACAGGGTTTCATCATGTTGGTTAGGCTGGTCTCGAACTCCTGACCTCGTGATCCACTCACCTAGGCCTCTCAAAGTGCTGGGAATTATAGGCCTGAGCCACCAGGCCCAGCCTAGGATTGGACCTCAATAATGTAAGGTTTCCTAGTGAGTGTCCTTATGTTCTGGATAATTGAGTTTTCTAGATAGCTGATGGTTAGATTTGTTAGTTGGGTTGTTTTGAGGTTTTTGGATCTTTTTTTGATATCATGATATTCCATTCTGAAAGCATAGAATATTGGATTAAATTTATTTAGCATGTTCTCTAAAATGGTGTTTTGATTACATCTCTGATTTGAATTTAGTTCGATGTCATTTTCTTCTTTTTAAATTGAGATCCAGTAAAATCAAGTTAGTTAGGATTTTGCTTAGTTGGGTTCCAATTAGTTTTATTATATGCAGGTAATCTCTAATTTAGAAACCTGTTGAGATACAGAAGTTAATTTGTCAGTTATTTTGAACTTGTAACATAGTTCCTCTTAAAAAACATGTTTCCAAGGCATGACCGGCATAGAGCAACCCCCCAAAGCCCGTTCAACCTCAAATATAGGTATGTAGACCTACAGTGCAATGAGATATAATGATGTAAAAAATCTAGGCCAGGTGCGGTGGCTCATGCCTATAATCCCAGCACTTTGGGAGGCTGAGGCAGGTGGATCACTTGAGGTCAGGAGCATCTCTACTAAAAATACAAAAATCAGCCGGTATGGTGGCATGTGCTTATAATCCTACCTACTTGGGAGGCTGAGGCAGGAGATATCTAAGATAGCCTGACCTCATGATCTGCCCGTCTCGGTCTCCTAAAATGCTGGGATTACAGGCGTGAGCCACCATGCCCAACTGAAAACATTCATTTTATGAGGGCATGCGTTTACCTTTAATTTCTGTTTAAAGCTGGTCGTGTGTATGTGTGTTTTAACAAACAGTATGGTAACCTTTAAAAGCACTTCCCACTTGCAGTATGCAGTCTTTGCAAAAGGAGCTGAATTGTTTATAGAATACTGCAAGCTTTTGGTAAAGTACATGTTTTTAAATCGTGTTAATTGTGTAAAGAAAAGAGAGTCTTGAGCTTGTTAAAAATTATTCCTGTCAAGTGCCATGTAGCTTCACATGTCAAACGCACTTGAAAATGTTTTTCCCAAGTGGCCATGTCTTTACAATTTATGTTCCAGAAGGAGTTTCTTGGAAGGAATTAAATAATGAGAGGTCACATTTTTCTTTCAAGTTTGATTTCCAAAGTGAAAATGAACTTCTGTTTCTTAACTTAAACTTGAAAAAAATTCAATGAGAGCCTTTAGCATTGTGCAATGATTGTGTTGTATGGAGCCTGGCTTCCCTATCTCTGTCAGCAGAAATGAAACTTGACTTTTTTTTTTTTTGTAGCTATAAAAATGAAGAAATAGAAGAAGTAAAAAATGCTGAGTCTGGGAAACTGTGCTAGTCACTTAAATCTTAGCTACATAAATGTGTGTTTATATTCATGGGGCAGGACAAAATAAGAAGAGTCTTTTTTTTTTTTTTTTTTTTTTTTTAAATGCCACCCCCCGCTGAAATATTCCTTTGCAAATTCCACAGACTCTCTCATTGAAAACATATGAATAGCTAAAAATGAATATTTAGCATGACTAGAAAATATACAGTTTTCATAGTGAAATTCCAATCCAGTTACTGGATTCCAAGTTATAAGAATTCCAGTTGGTTATTCATTTGTTCTTGATATTTGAGCTAATGGAGAAGAGATAATAGACATAATCTAGAAACATTTTTATTAGAAGTCCTCGAAAAGGAATATATTTCATGTTTTAGGAGACAGTGTAGTATTTCAAATTGAGATATGGTCAATATCTATTTCAGAAAGAACTGGAAAGTGTTCTTAATTACCTGTTATGTTCCTTTTGCTCAGATATTCTGCTTGTACTTGATTTCATGTTAGAATTAGATCATATTGCCCCTCAGATGGCTTCACAGATCTAAACCAAGCTAAAGTATTCTTTCAGTATAGTATGGCTTTTTAAAAGACTTTTTTTCCTGGGTTATAGAGAATACTTACCTAATTCCATTTTAAGTCTTATTGTTGAGTGGTGGGTGGTCAGAGGAATAACTATGAAGGCAAAAGAAAACCGTAGGGAGAAGGTAGTGATGAAATTCCTTCTTGACTGATAGTGTACACTTAAAAAAAAAAAACCTTAGCATTCAAAGATGTAACTGTTACGAGATTGTTAAGCTGCCTTCTTTGACTTTTTCCCCATTGGCTATAGAGGATTTATGATGAAAAAGTTTTCATTTCACACCGTATACAGTTTCTCTTGATGAATGAGCTGACTTCATGGCCATGGACATGAGCACTGGGCAGTAGCCAGTGTGAAAAACCTATGGTCATGAGTATTCATTCAGAAATTTTAGCTGATTTTAAAGAAATTTTCTTCTGTATCTCCTAATGTCATGCTGCTTTTGCTCTCCTGTTTTTTTTAGTTTTAGGTATTGTTATCTATTGACTTCAAGTTGAGGATTTAGCCCTTTTTTCCTTCCCTGAACCCACCCCCGCATAGGTATACCACCCATCCCATTTCTTCTCTATCCACTTAAATTGCTTTGTTTAGTTCAGCGTTCAGTGTGTAGTGTTAAGGCAGCGTCCACCATTGGAGCAGAGACACATCATCAAACATGATGGCTTTTCCTTTATTTTACAACTTTTGTCTCTCCTGACCTAAATAATGGCTTTTTGGGGTGTGTATGTTTTTGTGTGTTTGTTGTTTTTTCAACTTCCAACTCTACCCTATCAGTATCTTCTTTTTATCTTAAGAACTCAGTCAGTTTTGTCTCCCAGAGCCTTCTAATCTGATTTAATCTAATCTATATGAAAGTTCCTCTCATCCTAGAGACTTCCTTTCTCTTCTGATGCCTGTCTGCCCTGATAACTTTCTTGGTTTACTTCTTCATTTCATGGAGCCCTGCCTCTGATATCTTTTCGTTTTTGTTTTTGTTTTTGTTTTTGTTTTGAGACAGAGTCTCAAAACAGAGTCTCTGTTGCCCAGGCTGGAATGCAGTGATCTCAGCTCAACCTCTGCCTCCTGGGTTCAAGCGATTCTCCTGCCTCAGCCTCCTGAGTAGCTGGGATTACAGGTATGCACTACCACACCCGGCTAATTTTTGTGTTTTTTTTTTTTAGTAGAGATGGGATTTCATCATGTTGGCCAGGCTGGTCTCAGTCCTTCTGCCTGGGCTTCTCAAAGTGCTGGGATTACAGGCTTGAGCCACTGGCCCTCTCATATCTAAGAAAGATTAGTAGATGCATATTTCGTGTATGTCTCCTCGCTCATTTAATGGATAGCTTTACTGGCTAAGAAATTCTAGATTAAAAATCCTTTACCCTTTCTGTTTTGAAGACATTGTTCCTTTAGCTTCTTTAACCATTTAGTTTCCAGTGTTGGTACTGAAAAGCTCAAGATGTTCTGATTCCTGATCATTTGTATGTAACTTTTCTTTTCCTTGATAAAAGCTTTTGTGATCAGCTTTTTAATCCCAGTGTTTTGAAATTTCACAGTGATGTCCTTTGGGATGTATATGTTTTAATTAATATTTGTTGGGTACTTGATGAGTTCTTTGAATCTAGAAGCTGTTTTTCTTTAGTGCTGAAATTTTTTCTTATTTAATTCTTAATTTCTAATTATTTTTCTCTTTTTGTATTTTCAGATGTTAGATCTTCTGGACTGATACTTCCTTTTCTCTATGCTTTTCTGTCTCACTGTCTTTTAGTTTTACTTTCTGAACCATTTTAAAAAAATTGTTTTTGTTTACATAGCAAAGGCATTGATATTTATTTTTATTTTATTTTTTAGAGACAGAATCTTGCTCTGTCACTCAGTCTGGAAAATAGTGGCATGTTTATAGTGCACTGCAGCCTCAAACTCCTAGCCTCAAGTGATGCTCCTGCCTCAGCTTCCTGAGTATCTGGGACTCCAGACATGCACCACCATGCCTGGCTAAGTTTAAAAACATTTTTGTAGAGGTAGGAGCCTCACTATGTTGCTCATCTCGAACTCCTGGCCTCAGTGATCTTCTGTCCTCAGTCTCTCAGGGTGCTGGGATTACAGGCATTGAGCCACTGTGCTTGGCTTATCTGGTCCATTTCTTATTCTTTCTTTTTCAGTCTTTCTACTGAGCTTTTCATTTCTGCTATCAGGTTTTTCATATGCAAGAGCTTTTTCTTTTGTTGTTCTGGGTATTCTTTGATATAACACCCTGCTTTTAGTTTATTGATATACTGTCTCTTCTTATCTCTGAGACTACTGAGTTTTTAAGTTTTTTTTTTTTTTTTTTTTTTNGGTGTTTGCTGCAAGTTGTTTTTTTTTTCTGCTTGGATCTCTCTTCCATTTGAATGCTTTTCTGAGGTGCCTAGTAGCCTCTGGCTGTCTCTATTTGTGTAAGAGGGTGGGGGACTCAAAGGCTGCTTGGAAAGTCTGAGTGTTTGAAGGGGGCTTTTGGCCGGGTGGGCAGCGTTGTGGGGAAGAGCACCTGTCAGTAACTTTATTGATTGATTTTATTTTTATTTTATATTTTGAGACGGAGTCTCGCTCTGTCACTTAGGCTGGAGTGTAGTGGCACAATTTCTGCTCATTGCAACCTCTGCCTCTTAGGTTCAAGCAATTGTCCTGCCTCAGCCTCCAAAGTAGCTGGGATTACAGGCACATGCCAGCATGCCTGGCTAAATTTTGTATTTTTAGTAGAGATGGGGTTTGACCATGTTGGCCAGGCTGGTCTCGAACTCCTGACCTCAGGTAATACACCCACCTTGGCCTCCCAAAGTGCTGGGATTACAGGTGTGAGCCACCACGCCCAGACTGTCAGTAACTTTATTTAGGTCATCTTAGGTGGCTCAGTTTCACCAAAGAAGACCCTTTTAATCTCTTAGCTGACTGGTAAGGCCTCACTGTCAGCTTTCCAGAAGTTGTGTCTCCTGGAAAGAAATCTCGATCTCAGCATTCAGAATGCATCTTTTTACTTAATTCCTCTATGTTTGGTAGGTTCTGAACTATGCTTTGTATTCTCAGACCAGAAATCTTCTGTTTTAACCTTTTCTGAGAGTTAACATCCAGTTTTCTGCCAGGATGAGAAAGGTGGCCACTGGTGGCTAGGAGTGTGGTCAGGAGATGTAGTGTTCAAACTGCTTAACATTTTCAACCAATTCTTATTTTAGCTGTTTCTTCTTCCCCAAGAAAATCAATTCACCTTTACTTTCAGAAGTCCAATACCTGTGCTTTGGGAATTTGGCAGCATAAATGGCATAGGTTCTTAGCTTTCTCCTGAGCTGATTTAGGATTGGCTTCATCAAGTCACCAGTCTGTTATGACTCAACCTTTTGTTCTCCACCTTCCAAAAATTTCTTGTCACCTCTTCCCCATTCTCTCTATCTTCTTAAAACAGTATCTTTGCTGCAGTTTCAGTGGGGCTTTGAGAGGAGTCTAGATTTGACATCTGTGTTCAGTTTGCTCCCTTTGCTAGAACTCCAGGACACTTTTTATGTGTGTTTTCCTATCTCAAGCAGAATGCCTTTCCCATGCTTTCCTGCCTGTCCTGTTCTGTGAAGGGTACCACCATGAATTTAGCCATCAGACCAGAACGTAAGGGTCAGCTTTGACTTCTCCATTTCCCTTGCTTCCCCCATTATGTATCCAGCCTGAGAACAATTTTTCTTGTTTTTAAATTCTTTTTTTCTTTCCTTTTTAAAACGTTTATTTCATTTTTAATTGACAGATAATAATTGCATATATTTATGGGGTGCAATGTGATGTTTCGATACATGTGTATATTGTAGAATGATAAAATCAGGCTAGTTAGCAAAATAATTTCTTTTCTTTCTTTTACTTGAGATGGAGTTTCACTCCTGTTGGCCAGGTTGGAGTGCAATGGCACGTTCTCGGCTCACTGCAATCTCCACCTCCCAGGTTCAAGTGATTCTCCTGCCTTAGCCTCCCGGGTAGCTGGGATTACAGGCATGTACCACCATGCCCAGCTAATTTTATATTTTTAGTAGAGATGGGGCATTTTGTATTTTTAGTAGAGACGAACCCCTGACGTCAGGTAATCCATCCACCTCAGCCTCTTAAAGTGTTGGGATTACGGGCATGAGTCGCTGTGCCCAGCCACAAGTTCTTTTTTAACAAGGTCTCTCTGTCTGGTAAATCACCAGGTCTCATGTTTCTGGAGGGGCTGCCCATGCTGGTTTAACCTGTGGTGTGTGTATGTCCACTAAAATAAATTCTTTCTGAGTGGTCCTAAGTGTACCCCACAGTCAAAAACAAGTATGTTAGAATATTTTTTTCTGATTTCAAAGGAAGTTTAATATTGACTGTTAAAATTATAGGACTGTATAAAATGACAGAACTATGAAGAAAGTCATGAACTTTTTTCATAGTCCTAACCCTCAGCTGTAATTACTGTTAGCAATTGGTACATAACAGAAGCATTTGAAAATCAAGAATATTTTCTAAGTATCAACACTTAATTTGATATTTCCTTGTCTACATTAATGTTAGTGAGAAAATGGAAAGGACATGAAAGAAGAGAAGATAATGAACAAAATATACATTCCTTGAGCAGGCAGTTAAAGAGTCTGAAATTCTTTCTGTTAGCTGTTCTGCATTTTGATTTACTTGGAATTTGGTGAGTGAATGAAATTCTAGAAGAGAACTGAAAACATTGTGGTTGAACAAACATTGACATTTTATCCTCCTTTTCTTTCTCTCTGTAGAATAATGTCTCAAGTATATACATTTCCATTCAGTCTTTTCTAGAGAAACTGTGTTATGCTGAGTGATGGTTATGCTGTCCTCCTTAATTTCTTTATATACAGCTCAACAGTAGTTTCACTGACATGATTTTTGCATTGTCTCAGATTATGGTGTAATATATAAAAATCCAAGGTTTTGGTGTATACTAGAAAGCAGTTCTTAGTGTTGAAGTTTTCTGTGACTTCAGGTTATCTTTTAATACTGAAACATTTTTACTTTGGTTTTTCTTGTTATGCTTGTTCTATTAATAAAGTTAGAAATGGGACTCCTTGTCTTTCTACATTTAGAGCTGCTACTGGGGTTGCAATTCTAGTTCTTTGCCTTTGCTAAGGAATTGCCGTATTTTAGGAATATTGACAGCAGGTGGTATTGAGGGCCCCAAATTATCTGGTGGAACACAGGTCTGGGACACTAATGGTTGCAAGTGGAAAGATGCAATTGGACATTAAAAAAAAACCTGACAAATATTCTATACATTTCAGTGAAAGCATTCTTTTCATAAGAGACAGTATGTGTTTAATTCAGTATTGTTGGTGTTGCTAAAAACATTATTGGATTTAAAAAAAATTGAATGCGGAATCTGTTAATACATTTATATTTTTAGTCTGTACTCTTATTAGTGGTGTGATTAAATTCCCATGGAAAAGATTCCGGTGTTACAGAAGCTATGCCCTGCACTCCCCAGTCCTGCTCCTCTCTTCAGAGTGAGTCATTGTCAACATTAGAGTGTCCATCCTCACATTCTCTGTTACTGTTCCCCTCCTGTATATCAATACACATATATACATTCCATTCTTTAAGAAAATGACCAGGATCATATTATATATAAATTGTGACTTGAGTGTTTTTTCTTTTAACAATATGCCTCTCAGTTTTCTGTGTCTGTTCATATGAATTTGTCATTATCTTCTTTTGTGATTACCTAGTTTTCCATTTTATGAATGTCATCATTTGTCTTGTTTGTCCTCCTACTGAATAGACATTTGGATTGCTTTTAGGTTTTGGCCATTTCAAGTCCTGTTGTGGTGAACATCCTTGTACATACCTCATAATGTGGCACTGTCATAAAGACATGTAGCATTACCATAAAGCTGTCCTTTGAAGAGTGTGGATTTGATTATTGGGAGCAGCCTGTATAGGGCAACTATTCTGGTAATCAAGCTCTTTGGGAATTCTAATTTTGGCGTAGAAGGAGAGCTTTCAGATTTATTGCTGGAATAACTGTCTCAAGATTATTAATTTGAATGATGATACATAAGTCATAAATGTCCAGCAGTAAATGTCTAGCAATAAATGGTGTGCATGTATTGTCAATTTATCTCCTTATTTTATAGTGAACCATATTAGATATAACTTGTGAATTTTATTTAGTTATAATAGATGATTTTTCTGAACCTTTAGTTAAATAAGCATATTTCTATTCCTCATTGTCTTTTTCCTCCAAGTTATAATTGCTTTTGACTGGATTGCCTATCTTCCAGTTTGTCAGTCTGGATAAGCCTACTTACTTTTTCTAGGAAGTCGCACCAGAGCTCAGTCATGAACTCTCGCCTGTTCCTGTCCCTCGTCAGTCTCCTGTGTGGTCTTCATGGTGTCTTGTGCCTACCTGCCCTAGAGCATCTGAAGGTTGTATTGTGGTTCTTTCTTTACTGTGTGTGTCCTTATGGATTAGTGCCTCAAGAGCTAGCATTGTCTTATGGATAATTTTATTTTCAGTAGACAAAGTGTATGTCAAATACATGACTGAATATAGTAGTGGGCTTAACTACAGAGAGAGCCTGGGGCTTAAACTGGGGAGGAACTTAATCACTAGGGAGTAAAGCTCATGGTTAATTCAGTGGGAAAATAAAGGTTTTTTATTAGAGGGGTGTTAGGATTATAGCTCTAATTAGAAAGAGTGCTAGTAATGTCCAGGATGCAATAGAGAACTGAGACGGAAGTTGAAAAACAAATTGGGATATGATGAAAGTGGTCTGGCGTATATTTGTGTAGTGATAATGGAAAAAAAGGGAGCTAGTTTTAATAATTTGGAATAGAATTTACCACAATTGACAAGTGATTGTGTTCAGCATTCATTCATTCATCCATCCATCTAGCTAACTTGCTGAGCTGCGCTGAGTCCAGCAGTGTGCTGGCCATTGATAGTAAAATGCAAAGGACAGGCGTAAACCAAAGATGATGAGCAGGAATGGAGATTAGGTAGCCTCTATGAAGATCATACCAGCCATAGAAGTTTTAAAGTTGGGAAGAAGGAACTGGTTTTGTCCGACGTTTTTTTTTTTTTTTTTTTTTTTAAGCTTTTAGACTCATAGATGTTAAACTCCCCAGGGATATTCAGTAGGATGTTGGCAATATGAATTTTTTTGAAATAGATTTTGAGTTTCGTCTGTGTGGTTGAAGATGGTTGAAGCCCAGAAGTGAAAAATGGCAAAAAATTAGATTTAGAGTTATTGGAAGGTTAAGTTGATCTGTGTTATGACACAGCACATAAGCCAAGCATTACTAGAAATAGAAATAAAAAGTGAGCAATTAACACTGAATTTGGGTGAAAGAAGGGAAGATGGAAAATAGACAAAATGAATAAAGATGAAGGGCCAAATAACTCCTAATTTTATTGCATCTTCCTCTTACTTCACTTTTCTGACTTGGCTTCTGTGATGGTTGATATGATGTGTTTACTTGCTAGGCGATAGTGCCCAGATCATCTAATCTGATGTTTGACCAAACATCTGGGCCTAGCAAGTTTCTGTGAAGTTTTCACAGAAAACTTGTTTCTGTGAAGGAAGTTTTTTTTTTTTCAGATGTGATTAGCATTTAAATCAGTAGACTTTGAGTAAAGCTGGGTGGGCCTCATCTAATCAGTTGAATGTCTTAAGATAAAAAGTGAAGGTTTCCCACACCCTGACCCCAGGGAGAAATTCTGTCTCCACACTGCCTTCTGAATTGATCTGCGACTTCAGCTCTTTCCTGGGGCTCCAGCCTGCTGACCTGCTTTGCAGATTTTGGATTAGCCAGCTCCCACAATTGCATGAGCCAATTTTAAAAATAAATCTTTTTCTAGACTGATCAGTAGATAAAGATATAGCTATAGATTGATCTCTATGTTTGCCTGTATCCATCTGTTGATATGTATCATATTGGTTGTGTTTCTCTGGAAGACCTTGACTACTACAGATTTTCACATAACTAGAGTCAGAGTTGTGTTTTCTATTTATTGAGCTTGTTCTTTAGCATTTGGCTCCATCCCTCATTCTTTGAGTCCTTTGACAGACAATTCTTCTCTTTCCAGGCAGTTATCTGATTTTCCTTTTGTTCAGTAAGTGCCCTGTGTTTATCTCTCTTATGCCATTATCATATTGTCATTCTTAGCATATGTGCTTTTTCCCTCAAACTCATCTGTGAACTTCTTGCAAACTAGGACTTGCTCCTACTAGCTTGTGTGGCTTGGGTACCCAGCCTACTTGGCATGTAAGAATTTGTCACTGTGTGTCTATTGGGTGAAAGATTAGCTCTGATCTGACTCTTAAGCGTGATACTTGGAAAGGAATGAGAAGGAGAAACATTAAAATGTAAAGTTAATGTGACCAAAAAGCCAGGAGAGGTTAGCAAGCACATGGTGAATATCTTCTGGATATTACCCTGGAATGCAGGTGTGAAATTGTGGAAAGTCTTAGAAAAGTTCCTCTTTAAAGTTTCCTTTCTTGTTAAAGAATAAATTTGCTAATAACTCTTTGTTAAGCCCTATTCTATGTAGCTGTTAAACATGCCATGCTTACGTAGCACATCCTGTGTCCTTGTACTTTAACCAAGATATCTGTGCTGGACGTGCTCACGGGCATGTCCCAGCTCTCAGCCTATGCTCCTTACCTGTTTTAAAAAGTTTTACGTTGATTAGCCAATCGGGTTTCAGTTTAGATTGTAAGGTCTGGCTCCAACCAAGGGAGATCAGACACAGCAGTAAGGACAACCCCAAATGTACGAGGAATAAATATGTTTCTTTTCCTTTGTTCATTGTACTCTTGTGGCAAGATGGCTAGCGAGGGTACTTTTCTTGCAGTTCAGGAAGCAAAAATTGCTTTGCTGAGAGATCCTTTGTCTCAGTCCTGATTTTTCTTTGTGGCATAGAGCTTCTGTTTCCAAAATAAATGTATTGTGGTGATCTCTCACACCACAGTGACCATTATCTAATCAGCAATTGTTTATTTTTCAAGTTGTCAATCTTCATCAACACTTGACTTTGCCCAGTGATGGCCAGATAAAGCCAGACTTTAAAATATGTCAGAGACATTTTCAAGAAAACACAGAAATATCAAGAAGGACAAAGAAATGCTTGTAACCTCATTAGCCATTGTTAACTATGAACATTTTTTGTGTAGATTTTCCTAAGAATTTTTTTTGAGTTGGAGTCTTGCTCTGTCACCCAGGCTGGAGTGCAGTGGTGTAATCTCAGCTCACTGCAACCTCCGCCTCCCAGGTTCAAGCAATTCTCCTGCCTTGGCCTCCCAAGTAGCTGGGACCACAAGTATATACCACCATGCCTGGCTAATTTTTGTATTTTTTAGTAGAGGTGGGGTTTCACAATATTGACCAGATTGGTCTTGGACTCCTGACCTCAGGTGATCCACCCGCCTCAGCCTCCCAACGTGCTGAGATTGCAGGCATAAACCACTGCTCCTGGCCTAGAATTTTTAATATACACAGACATATACAGTGATAGCATATCATATGTGCTATTTTGTTACTTGCTTTTTTCAAGTAAATGTTGTAACATCTTTTGTTGTTCTTAACTATACATTATTTTCAATATCTGCTTAGTATTTCACTACAGGGAAATATACATTTTTGACAAATATCTGATTATTAGACATTTAATATTTTTCTTTTCTTTTTTTGCTATTCTAAATGTGAGTTTGGTGAACATAATTGCACATGTAGCTTTGTGTACTGGCTATTATTTTCTGAAAATTGATTGTTAAAAAATAGAATTCCTGGGTCACAGGTAACCAATTTTTTTAAAGGGTTTTTTTGCTATTTGATACCTAAGTGCCCTCCAGAAATGTTTTACCAATATACATTAATTCCAGTAGCATATGAGAATTGAAACGTGTTCTTACAACAGATGTAGGTACATGACTAATATCTTTTTTTTCTGAGACAGGTTGTTTTTTCCTAAGTCTTGAATATTCTGCATCAGATCTTGTTCAACCTGTTAAGCCTATTAGTGATTTTACCGGGATAAATTAATAGTCATCATATATCCATGCTTGTTTGAACAAAATACTCAAGCATCCAAAATATGAGCAGCCAGTCTTGCAGCATTTGTGAATGACTCACTTGTTTGTTTGAAATGAGAAAACATAGGAGGAGGCAAGTCAAATGACTGAATTTTCTTTAAAGGAGCTATAATACAGTATGTAAGACCAGAGGACTAGCCCCAATCCCAGCCTTTGGGGGATATAGTATTGCACATTCAATCATGTTATATTTATTGCCATAGAATTGCAAACTAAAACAAATGATTCAACTGTCCTTAAAGGTAATGGCTTCCCAAAGACCAGGATCCTAATCTTTCAGTTTGTACTTCAATGTGCCTCTGAGAAGAAATGTTAAAAGAGTTGTAGGCTCATTGGATTTTTCTCATGGATTATGGTTAAACTACACTTGTAATGTTATTTAATAATAATCCAGGAATCTTTTAGAACAGAAAGGAATCTGTGAAAGTTATGGTGCTTATTCTTGTTTTTTTTTTTTTTTTTTTTTTTCTAAAAAATAGGCTTATTCTAGAATTAAATTTGTTTCTAACTGAAGTGAAATTATTATTTTTATTATTATTTTTAGAGATGAGTCTCCATCTGTTGTCCAGGCTGTAGTGCGGTGGTGCAATCATATCTCACTGCAGCCTCGAACTTCTGGGCTCAAGTGATCCTTCTGCCTTAGCCTCTCAAGTAGCTGAGGCTAAAAGTGTGTGTGCCACCACGTCTGGCTAATTATTTTCTAATTTTTTGGAGAGACAGAGTCTCACTTTGTTACTCAGACTGGTCTTGAAGCTCTTGCCCTCAAGCAGTCCTCCCACCTTAGCCTCTCAAAGTGCTGGGATAATAAGCATAAGCCACCTGTCTGTCCCAAACTGAAATTATTGAAGAATCTCTTTCCTACTTAGATTGACTTCATTCTCTATTTAATGAAGACATGCTTTAACAGAATTAGTTGCAGTGTTTCTTTTTTTTTTTGAGACAAGGTCTCACTCTGTCACTTAGTCTAGAGGGCAGTGGCACAATCATGGCTCACTGCATCCTTGACTTTCTGGGCTCAAGAGATCATCTCACCTCAGCCTCCTGAGTATCTGGGACTACAGGTGTGGGCCACCATGCCCAGCTAATTTTTGTATTGTTTGTAGAGACAGGGTTTCACCATGTTGCCCAGGCTGGTCTCAAATTCCTGGGCTTAAGCAATCTACCTTCCTGGGTCTCCCAAAGTCCTGGGATTATAGGTGTGAGCTGCTGTGCCCAGCCTGGTGGTGGTATTTCTTATCTGTCTTTACTGCTGTTAAATTAAGGAGGTATAGAAGATGGAATAAATATTGCTTTCTGTGTCTTTGGTCAGGTTTCATATTTTTCTCTCCCAGATTTCAAGGGAGGAGTACTTTTATTATAAAAATGGTTCTCGACTGGGAGCGGTGGCTCACGCCTGTAATCTTAGCACTTTGGGAGGCTGAGGCGGGCAGATCACCTGAGATTGGCAGTTCAAGACCAGCCTGACCAACATGGAGAACACCCGTTTCTACTAAAAATACAGAATTAGCCGGGGGTGGTGATGCATGCCTGTAGTCCCAGCTACTCGGGAAGCTGAGGCAGGAGAATCGCTTGACCCCAGAAGGTGGAGGTTGCAATGAGCTGAGATCACACCAGTGCACTCCAGCCTGGGCAACAAGAGCGAAACTCCGTCTCAAAAAAAAAAAAAAAAGGTTCTATATAATCAAGTCTGAGTTTGATTCCTTAAATATTCAAGCGGAAGTACTGAGACATGTTAACCTTAGACTCAAGTTGTAGATCACTGACACCTTAGATGTCCCAACACAGCTCAATTAAGTAGAGGAAGTATATAAAATGAATAAATGATTTAAAAGCAGTGCTGATGCTGGGTATGCTACTGCAGAAAAGAACTATGTAGGTGTAGTTCTTCCTGCTAGCTGGAGTTAAAACTGCTAGGTTAGGCCACTGGGGCTCATGGGTCTTCAGAGATGCAGAGTTTTGAATCAGCCAAGGAGTGGGAGGAATGTGAGGTGTTATTTGAAGAAAGGACATCATACAGGTGTTTTAGAAAAGCTGTGGTAGGAATGGCCAGGCCTGGTGGCTCACGCCTGTAATCCCAGTAGAGGGAGGCCAAGGCGGGTGGATCACTTGAGGTCAGGAGTTTGAGACCAGCCTGGCCAACATGATGAAACCCCATCTCTACCAAAAAACACAAAAATTAGTTGGTCGTGGTGGTGCATGCCTATAATTCCAGTTACTTAGGAGGCTGAGGTGAGAATTGCTTACACCTGGGAGGAGGAGGTTGCAGTGAGCTGAGATCACTCCACTGCATTCCAGCCTGGATGACAGAGTGAACCCTGACTCAAAAAAAA
>NW_016107380.1:5033964-5039679 GCF_001604975.1 Cebus imitator
AAAAAAAAAAAAAAAAAAAATTATAGTCCACATCTCAAGCATGTTATACATAGTGACTTCCTTATTTCCTTCCCCTTTGTCAGCGTATGTCAGTGTTTGGTTGGTGTCCAGCCCTGTCTTGGTATGAGTACAGGTCACTTGACCAGGCTGTAGACATAATAGGTATGGGGGAAACAGGGGGTACAACTATAAATTTGAAAGAAACAAAACATTAAAAAATCATCTCCTTCCTACTAGCTCCAAGAAATTCCTTTTGTTGAATGGATTTTGTTATTTGTAATTCTTTTAATCTCAATTTAAAATTAGAAGGATTTGGATGGTCTCATTTGTGGACCCAGCAATCCCACTATGGGGCATATCCAAAGGAAATGAAAACATCACCATGTCAAAGAGATACCTCCATTCCCATGTTCATTAGAGCATTATTTGCAATACCAAGATGTGGAAACAACCTGTGTCTTGTCAGTGGATGCACGGATAAAGAAAATGTGGTGTTTATCTACAATGGAATATTATCCAGCCTTAAAAATAAGTAAAGCCTACTATTTGCTACAATATGGATGAGGCTGGAGAGGATGTTATGCAAAGTTGAATTAGCTAGACATAGAGTCATATACTGCACGTTAGCATTTATATGTGGAATTTTAAAAAAGTCGAACTTCTACAGAGAGCACATTGGTGTTACCAAGGACTCGGGTGGCGGTGGGGGTTGCGGGAGACATAGGAGATATTGGTTGAAGGGTATACAGTTTCAGTTATACAGGAGGAATACATTCTGGGGGTCTAACATACAGCCTGGTGACTATACGTGATAATGTATGAAATTTGTTAAGAGATTACATCTGAAGTGTTTCCATCACAAACATACACAAAAAAAGTAACTATGGGAGGTGTTGGCTATGTTAATTAGCTTGATTGTGGTAATCATTTCTTTTATATACAAATGTATATAAAATCATCATGTTGTACACCTTAAATATATATAATTTTTATTTGTCAATTACAATTCAGTAAAGCCGGGAGCAGGGGAGGAGGTGGAGAGTTAGAGAGACTCTTACAGCCTCATTTATGGACCGTAATAGAACTCTGTGACAGCTAGAGGCTTCACTTTTAGGAGATGGCTGTAGATAGCAAAAGGTTTCTGCCAAGATCATTTTACAATTTCCTCATCATTAGTTTTATTATTTTATTCTTTCCAAAACTAAGAACATGTTCAGGAGTTTTTTCTTTTTATATATGTGTGTATATATATATATATATATATATATTTTTTTTTTTTTTTTTTTTTTTTTTTTTTTTTTTTTTTTTTTTTTTTTTTTTTTTTTGAGATGGAGTCTTGCTCTGTCATCAGGCTGGAGTGCAGTGGCACAGTCTTGGCTCTCTGCAACCTCTGCCTCCTGGGTTCGAGTGATTCTTCCTCCTCAACCTCCCGAGTAGCTGGGACCACAGGCGAGTGCCACCACAAAGTTTTGTATTTTTAGTAGAGACAGGGTTTCACCATGTTGGCCAGGACGGTCTTGATCTCTTGACCTTGTGATCCGCCGCCTCAGTCTCCCAAAGTACTGGGATTACAGGCGTGAGCCACTGTGCCCAGCCCTTCTTTTAATATTTTAAAATATTAAACCTTATATTTAGTTATATCTTAAAACTTTTTTTTTTGACAGTTGTTTTCTCATTGAAATTATTTATAGACTCTTTTTCCTTACCTATATATAGTTAATTTTTCAAATAGTTTAGGGATATTGTAGAAGCACCCAACTTCCAGACAGAAATTGAAGATGTGTTTCATGTAGACAAGGTGAATCAGCCCTAGTGTTGCTTCCCTCTCTCTTCTGTGTTAACAAGTTTAATAAAAGGTAAATCTGTAATAGGAGAAATGAAATATAAATGTTTCCATGTTTGATCATTCTTGCTATTAAAAAAAAAAAAAAAAAGAAAAAGCATTGGTTTTAGGGCTGACAGTCTGCCAGGAACTGTGGATCTTCTAAAATAGGAGGAGCCAGGTCCTGAATGACGTCGTTGAGCAGCTGTGTTAATCCTGGACGGATGGACTGACTGCAGACTGGACATTCTGTTACATGAGGGAAAAAAATGTCTGTTTACCCCAGTGCAGGGTCTTTTTGTTGTGGGTGAAAGCATTCCTAAGGATACATTATCTATGGGGAAAAATTAGTACCATGCTCCACATTGATCCTGTTACTGAGACTTAAAGAGCATCTAGAATATTACGGGGAAATGGAAGCTGTGTTCAAGATAATAAATCCACATAGGAATGAGAAGGGAGAAACAGAAGTTGCTAATGTGTAATGAGGTCATAGACACAGGCATACTGAGGACTGGTGTTTGCAGTGGACCCCTAAATAAAACTGACATTCCATCTCCAGGCTTGGATGTACTTGGGCTTCCCTTTTTTGGCAGCTTCTTTTGAAGCTGAATGCTTTTTTAGATCACATCAATAGCACATCCTAATTATCCAGCTAGGAAAACATTATTAAGAAACCTGAGGCAGGTTCTCAACACCACAAATTATCCTGTGAGGACAACCACAAAGAAAACTTACCCTTCCTTACACACCATGTTTTAATTACTCATTTCCATGGTTATCAGCTGCAGTAATCAATTCTCATTCATAGAAGATTTAAACCTGACATCTTATTGCTTTAATCCGTCTTCACTATTCTCCCCCCCCATAAAATACACATGCACATTTCAACTCACAGGTGGTGATCTGCAATTTGAACTGGATTTCCATGCTGACCGCACTCATGCATAATTGGGCAATCACACTCACAAATGCATTGCTCTGAGAGGGCTGCATGATTTACAGCCAGAACAACATCTTAGGCAGGAAGGAGCCTATAACGAGGCACCTGAAAAATCAACACAGATTTTGTTCTGTTGAAAAACCAGATTTTTAAAAATTGGAGTTAATGCATTTTTTAAATTCACATTTGATCTTTTGTATAATTTGTAAAAGAAACTTCTAAGTTTTCAGAAAAGTTTTATAAGCAAATTATCAGAGGCCTTGGATGACATTAGAAATTCAGTGCCAAAGATTCCTCTTTATAAAGATACCAGAAGTCATTCCTTTCATTGAGGACCAATTGAACATTTTAGATCCACAGTTTCTGTCTTTGTCACATGGGTTCCTCCTCAGAGTCACGAGTTGCCTGCTGCATCTCCAGGACCTATTCAAGGTAGAAAGAAGAGGAAAGAGGGAGGGCTTTCTCTGAGTGAGTTTTTTTTTTTTGGGAGGTAAACTCTTTCTGGTGATTTCTGCTTTCATCACATTGGAATTGTACATGTCTACTTCTAGCTGCCTGAGGGGGGTCTTGTGTTTTTTATCAGGACACATGGCTGCCCTAGAAAGTAATTGGTGTTGTATTAGTAAGAAAGGCCAATGGATACTGGATTGGCACAGAGTATATGCCACAGTATGCTGTTATTATTTTGCTGATTTTATTAGGATATAATTGTTTTGAAATAATTGCTCCCATTAAAATGGTAGTACTTTATGTGGCTTTGCTTAACTTTTTTTAGTTTCAAAGTTATAAACATAAACTTAGTACTCATTGTATTAGAAAGTAAAGGACAATTGTAATTTTGTTTTCAACTGTTGCCATTGAATGTGATCTATTTTTCTCTAACTCATCTTAGTGTTGTAAACTACTTAAAAGTCATGCCAAGTTAGGTGTCTATTTCACAGATTTTTAAAACATCATTCCACGGCCTCTTACGAAGCGTCTACTTTTCTAGGAAGAATGGACAGCATGAAATCAGTGGATGAGAATGATAAGAAATACCCTCTGACCTCATAGAGCTTCTAATCTGCTGGGCCAAGTGGGGAGAGCGGTTGCTAACTGTAATGAAAGGAAGCATGAAATACAAGCTAGATATGGAGGTTAGAGGTTAGAGGAAACATTTCCACAAGTCCTGTGGGAAGAGGTGACATTGGGGACATAAAACAAAGGTAGTGTTATTGTTTGATTTCCATGTTTTTAATTGTATTTTTATGAAACTGAATTCCTATATTCAGTTTCTTGTCAGAACAGAAAGATCTTCTCACTTTAGTGGGGAAGGAAAAGGACTTTATGAGTCAAGGATGTCATTAGAAACACGTTAATCCCTTAGTCTCTTTCCCTCCTTGTTCCAGAGCTCTGCCAACTCCCAGTGCTTAAAATAACCACTTAAGGTGTGTGAATATGTTATGGATTTTAGTTTCCCCAAATAAAATACTGTAACCTAATCAAATTATCCACCAGTATGGAAAAAATTCTTAAAAAAAAAAAATCGAAGCTCATAGAGCAGACATTGTCAATCTCTTTCCACACATCCTCTGACTCATCATTCATGTGCACACCCACAGATTGTGGTTGGTTTCTTTTCACATAATTAGAATCATACTATATGTATTGTTCTGCAACTGGCTTTTCCCCACCTCATAACATCTTTTAAAAATTCTTTTCTCCTCATTACACATGGCATAGTGGGTTTTTGTTTTGTTTTGTTTTTCAGTCAAGGCTGGTACCACCCTTACCTCGGGATTAAAATACACACACACACACACACACACACACACACACACACACACACACACGAGCATTTTATGAAGAAATAGTTGGCCCAGAATACTAATAACATCTCATTGAGAAACAGTGATATGTGTACTGACAAGAAACTGAATTTGTCACATACGAAAAAGAAAATGATATGGAAATACCTGTTGTTCTTAATATTTCTTTTAAAAATTAAAATAATTTAAAAAATGTGATTATACCTTAAGTATTTTCTCATCAATGGCCAATGTCTTTAACATCTACTGGTTTGCATGTGCAAGAGCATAGCACAAACTAGAATTGCTGGGTCAAAGGATTTGCATGTTTAGAATTTACCGATGCTCCCAAGTCACTCTCCACAATGGCTGTACAAAATTGCAGTCCTAATAACAGCATACACATTTTCCCACGTTTTTCAACATGATAGTATCAGTTAATTTTTTTTGCAAGCATAATAAGAAAAAATAAAGTCATGTTTAAATTTCCGTTTTCCCGTCCAAAAAAGTCTGCAACAGAGTACCTTCAGTTTCATGATAAATGACTAATTTGCTCTTAGATATGCAGTTTGTGCTCGTCGGCTCTGGATTTTCTGCTGCCTATTTCATTCATGTATCAAAAGCAGACTCATTTCCAAATCAGTCACCTCTTTGGAGTATGTTTTTAGTCCCATCTGCACAGGGTGTCACACTGATCCTGATTGGCAGGAGTAAATTTTATGAAGAACTATGAATTGGTGTTTGCAGAGAGAGAGAGCTGTATTTTCCAAACTGTGGTTGCTACGGCATCATTGGGTTGGTGAAACCAAATTAAGGACAATGAGCAATGTAAACAAAGCAATAGAATATAAAATATTGGAGAGTATCAGACAGTAACTGGGTAAGACATGATTCCTGAAACATTTCATATGTATTTGTGTGTTTTCAATATGTGTTTCTGTGTACATGTATATACACATATAATATGAGTACTGCGTTTTGATGTGAAATATTTCCGAGTTAAGAAATACCCGTATGGAGAATCTCAGCTTTTAAACATTTATTAAAAGCACAGTTTATTGCCCTGCCTGAGGCAACAGTTTCATACTTGATGGTGGCATTTCAGAAAATAAGTTGTCAATCACATCAATATTTTGTGAAGCGTTAAAGACTAAGCCTTTTTT
>NW_016107380.1:5039699-5069928 GCF_001604975.1 Cebus imitator
GCTCTGTTGCTGGCTGGAGTGCAGTGGCACTATCTTGGTCCACTGCAACCTCTGCCTCCCAGGTTCAAGCGATTCTCCTGCCTCAGCCTCCCAAGTAGCTGGGATTACAGGTGCATGTCACCACACCCAGCTAATTTTTGTATTTTTAGTAGAGACAGGGTTTTCCCATGTTGGCCAGGATGGTCTTGATCTCTTGACCTCATCATCTGTCCACCTTGGCCTCCCAAAGTGCTAGGATTACAGGAGTGAGCTACCATGCCCAGCCAAGACTAAGGCTTTTTAAGAGGAACTTGAATGCTCAGAGATACATGTCACCTATTTGGACTTGGAGATATAATAGGTATGGAAAGTCAAATTGTCTTGGGTGCAGAATGAAGAAGTGTTATGCCCTACTAAACTTAAATCTCACTGAGCAATTTAATTTTCCTTGCTCCAGTGCTGTTACTGAACTTGACTCTGTAGTAGCTGTTTTGCTCTGCAGGCAAGAGAATGCAGAGGAAATCCTTGAATTTCAACAGCTTCTCCCTGTGAGTGGGCACAAATGCAACTGATTATCCAAAAGTAGTTGCTTAAACTAATTTAGACTATTTAGCTAACCTTAATCCCAATGCCGATCTTATGTTGCTTAGAAAATTACCTGTTGGTGATTATAATAAATGGAGGCAATTAAAATTTAGAAAAGTGATGGAACATTCTGCATGTGGGTGTATTTAATTATCTGGCAGATGTTCATATTCCTACAGTGTGAAACTTAAGGGTAAACAATGGCCTTTCTGTTAGAAATTCTATTTGCACTTTTGTGTTTCTCCCCTTTTAGAGGTAGGTATTTTCAATTGCTTAGAGAATAACAGTGATGATCTAACTAATTTGTTTTGCATTGTGTGTTTCCTAAGTGGTTATGTATATTTTTTGCTTGTTTTCAACTAATTCTGACTTTCTTACTTGCATTATTCTTGTTCAGTAATTGCATCTTCATAAAAAATGATATGAATGGAAATATGATTTTATTTTCTAGATTTTAAAATAATGTTAGAAAAATGGTCTTTTAAAGTTCTGTGATATAGCCATACCTTAATTCTAATTTTATGAGGTATTACTGATCCATTTTAGCAAAGGTAAACACAAAATGATAAATATTATTTTATCCAGCAAAGAAGATGAAGTGAAAGTTCTTTAAGGACTATCAACCAGAACATAAAATTATTGAATACTGATGTTCTGATACAGTTTCATGGTCTGTATTGTTAATAAGAAACAGAGAGAAGCAGTGAGTATATTTATTGTGTTACTTTAAATTTAGGTAAAAGTATTTAATCCCAAAAAAGTGTGAAATAATTTTATACTTATTCAGTCTAATCATATCTTTGAGATGGTATTTTCTGTTGATCTCATTTGTGTGTGGTCAGTGGTAGCAAGGTATCTGATACCTATTGTGATTTCTAATGGGCACTCCTGTCAGCATAACTTTGCCCATGTAAGAGCTTTGAGCGCTTTGCTGATGGTGAATGTAATGACTGACATTTCTGTCATGTAGCTTCTGGAACGTTCTTAGGAGATCCTTCAGTTGAGTATATGGATAGTATATATGCTCTGGGTCCATGTTACTACTATCCTCTTCCCCTTGAAAACATTCCTTTCCATTCACCTTTCATCTAAAGAAGCTGCTACTACATTTGGAAAGAGGAGACAAGGTTAGGGCTAGGTGATTTCTGAGTAAGTGTTGAAGTTTTGTTGTTTCTACAACTGTTTTATTTTGTTAATGTGCGTCATAACTTAAAATGATGTAAATGCTAATTAAACCAATTGGCTTGATGAAAGAAGCTTGCAGATTGCAAAAAGAAAGTCTTATGAATAGATGTTTAGAAATACAAAGGAAAACTGCCATACCACAATTTGTGCTCCAAAATTTATTTTGTGTTTCTTTGAATAGAATTTTTTGTGTTCCTTAACCGTTTTGCTTATTTAAATAATAAATGGAAAAAAGCTTGTCAACATTTAGATTAAACTGAAGAAATATCAATAAAGGTGAGTTGTAATACACATGAGTTTTTTATTTGAAAAATATTAGAAGTTGGCTGGCATGTGTAGCTATTAAAGCTTACCAGATGAGTTTTATGGCATGTTATCAAAATACGAGGTAATTTAGAACAACTTTGTTACAATCAGATCGAACTTGCTTTAATTAAGAAAGACCCAAACACAAAGCCTTATGTGCTGGGGAGGAAAGCCCTCTATCTGCCAATCTTCTTCACCTACACCAAGTACATTGTGCAAGCGGATGCTAAGATAGGGCTTTTCCAAGGCCTGAACCCCTGGCTGATGTCCAGTGCCCTTTCCACTGTGACCTGGGGTAGCTTGAAGAAGGTTTTCCCTCCAGATGAGATTGAGCAGGTTTCCAACAAGGATGATATGAAGACTTTGCTGAAGAAAGCTGTGAAGGAGACCTCCTACGAGATGATGATGCAGTGCGTGTCCGCATGTTGGCCCACCCGCTGCATGTCATTTCAGTGCGCTGCATGGTCCAGTTTGTGGGATGGGAAGCCAAATACAGTGGTGTGCTGAGCTCCATTGGGAAGATTTTCAAAGAGGAAGGGCTGCTGGGATTTGTTGGATTAATCCCTTACCTCCTTAATTTGTTGGGCAGTGTGGTTTTTTTGTGGGGCTGTAACCTGCTGGCCCACTTCTTCAGTGCCTACCTGGTGGATGACAGCTTTTGCCAGGCCCTGGCCATCCGGGGCCACACCAAGTATGTGATGGGGATCGCAGTGAGCATGCTGACCTACCCCTTCCTGCTAGTCGGCAACCTGCAGGCTGGGCTCCCCTTTTGCTTCTCGGTGTTCAAATCCTGGATTCACTACTGGAAGTACTTGAGTATAAAGGGCCAGCTCTTCTGAGACTCCAACCGGCCTCTCCACTGGGTGTCATCAGGATCATGCTTCACCCTGGAGTAACTTGAATCATCTAAAACATGGTCTCAGGACCTGGGCACCACCAGTGAGGCCTGACCGTCTTGGGATACCTGCAAGATGACTCCAACCCAGCAACAACCAGGTGTGTTCCAGCCCAGCCGGGCTTCAGTTTCCATATTTGCCATGTGTCTGTCCAGATGTGGGGTTGGGTATGGGTGGGGCTTCACCCAGTGGATTGGGTCACCTGTTAGACCTGGTGAAGGTGAGGAGAGATGGGGATTTGGCACAATCTCTGTACCTCCTGGATTTGCTGAGTCTGTCTTGTGCAGAAGGCCAGAGAATGGCATGTGGGGGCCCAGGTTGGACAGGGAAAGGCTAATGGGGTCAGACCACACCCTGTCTACCTCTCCAGTCAGCCCAGTGCATATCCTGCAGCTCAGCTGGGAGCATCATTCTCCTGCATTGTAAATAGGGTGTGATTCCCTGGCACACGGCCATCATCATGTCTAGGCCTATGCTAGGAGGTGGATGCCAGGCCCTGCCTGCGTTTTTCTCAATACTGCTTTTCTGCTATGAGGGCAGCTCCTTCCTCTGGATGGGAAATCATGTGACTACTCAGAATATGTTCTCCTCATCTAATGCTCAAATGGTGATGCCTTGCGTACAGGATCTGGTTATCTGTGCAGGTGTGAATACCCAGAGGTTGGGCAGATCAGCATTTCTAGTCCTACCCAGTTTTAAAGTTCGTGGTATGATTTGACCCCATCTCCTGCAAATATAAGTAGTGGTGTTGAAAAAAAAAAAAGAATTCCCTGGGTTAGAAGAAAATAAAGATATTTTTACATATGGGTCCAATTTAAGGAAGATCCATAGAGGATCAAGCTTCAGAATGGCTTCATTGACTTGAGGAAGTAAGGCTATTAAATATAAAGGGTGTATGGAATGAGAGTATTCACTTCTTTCTGACTAGATGAAGAGACTGACTAGGACTAGATGAAGTGTATAGAACCCACACCCTCCCAGGCCAGTGGTCTGCGAGAGGTTCTGGATGAAAGGTTAAGAGATTGCTTGCTGCTCTTATCTTTCCACTGATTCTACTGGTTAACCTGACACTCACCCTATTGGTGGATGAAGTGTAGTGTACAGGTATTGATCGACTTATGACCTATGCAACGTATGACCATTTGACTTTACGACCACAATCGCTAGCCACTACTGCTCCGGGTCTGGCAGCGCAAACGTTGCCCAGCTGGGCATACGACAGTGCGGACCAGCTTCCGGCAGCACTACCATCTCCGCGTGCACCATTTCAACTGTTATCCCAGACTCGGTACAGCAATTTGTGTTTTGTGTCTTGGATATTTTTCATCAAACCCCTCCCAATAAACTTCTTATACATTATGAAGCAATGGACCCAAACATCGAACGATTTGCAAGGATTGAACGGATGGCGCACGATGTGTTTCGTCCGTATCGTGAAATTTATGAAGAAGGAAAGAAACATACAATTCAGACAAAGCTCACCATGTTTATGAAAAAACCAACTCCGGTAACCCCAACTGCTGCCTCAGATGACGACATCAACGATCCGCAGCCAAGCACCAGCGGCCCAATAAAACGTTTCGTACATGTTTATATATTTTGATATGTTTTGCAATTGGGAAAATGTTTTCTATGGTATTTTTTACACCTGTATTTTGTATTTTTGTATGCACCTGTATTTTGTAATTTTGTATGTTTTGCAAATATTAAACCAGTTGTACTGGTAATGCAGTGTTTTACTTAAACCTGACGAATGTAAAAATAAGAAACAAAATGGCGTAGAGATGATACAAATGGCATAAAATGAACAAAGAAAATTATGATATACAACAATAATGAAAGAAAATTATGATAAAATATGACTTGAAGATTTTTTAACATCGTTTTACAATACTGTACATATTGTAAATTTGTACAGATAGTGGGCATGTTCCAGGCCTACTCAACTTACGACCAAATTGTGTTACGACCGGTCTGTCGGAACCAATTGTGGTCGTAAGTCGAGCACTAGCTGTATACACTTTCCCATAATAAACCTGGTGTATCATTTCCCTTGTTCAGCTTCTTGAAGATTATGCGTTACGTAATAATAACTAAGCCTCTATATACAACTCCTTGATAATTTTACCAATACACAACTTACATTAAAAAGGTATATGAAGGTCTACATTTTTATACTAATGCTATTTAGATATGCTGTTTTATAGTTGACTATATTCATCCTTCACCCCAATCTACTACTCATCTATTGACTTGCTTTCAAATATTTTCCCAGAAATTAAAAAATTCTTGCCTCTCCTATGCTGATAGCTCCCAGGAATACAGTATAAGTTCTGAAGATGAAATATAAATTGGTCTTATGACCTGTTACAGTGAGGGCTCCAAGAAAAGTACTCCTTTCAGTATTTACACCATTGGGTAGGCCCTTCCTGTTTGTGGCATAAGTCTGAGACTTTAACTGATAAAATCAGCAGAATCGATAGTGGGCATGTTCCAGGCCTAAGCTTTGAGAAGTCCCAGCAATTATATCTGAGAAGTCCAGTTATTTTAGTGGGAGGTCACATGAATGGAGAGAGGCCCTAGGACTACATGGGGTTGGGGAGAGGGAGGCTTGGCTGTCCAAGTATCCTAGCTGGTCTCCATCAGCTAAATGCAGCCTCATGTGATGACTGGAGAGCTGAGCAGAAGAACTGTTCAGCTGAGCCTTGCCATAGATTGCAGAATCTTGAGCAAAACAAACAATTACTTTTTTTTAAGCCATTAAGTTTTAGGGTGGTTTGTTATGCAGCAATAGATAAATGGAAACACTCCTATGTTGATATTTATTGATAGGTGTATTTTAATAGCTACTTAGCAACAGTGTGTATGTACAATCTGAAAAGTTAAAATGTAAATTACTGCTAATCAGCTATAAAAATAACTTAATCAATGTATTATGTGCTGTTTACTAATATAGTTACACCAAGAGGGAAGGAAGCAAAGAAATTGAAGAGATTTGAATGTCACTCAGTGCTATTATAATTAAACGCAAGCTTCCACACCATGATTCATTAAAAATAGTGGTGACTTTGAAAAATTTGGCAACAATTTAAACTGCAAAGTTGAAAAAGAAATATATGTGAGAAAATTAGACACTGGTACAGGAGCTCACACCTGTAATCCCAGCATTTTGGGAGGCCAAGGCAGGTGGATCACTTGAGGTCAGGAGTTTGAGACCAGGCTGGCCAACATGGTGAAACCCCATCTGTAGTAAAAATGCAAAAATTAGCCGGGCATGGTGGCGGGTGCCTGAAATCCCAGCTACTCACAAGGTGGAGGGAGGAGAATCACTTGAACCCAGAGGTGGAAGCTGCAGTGAGCCAAGATTGTGCCACTGCTCTCTATCCTGGGGGACAGAGCAAGTTTCTATCTCAATAAATAAATAAAATGAGAAATATTTTTTAATGGGATCAGTTTTGAAGTTCTTTTTCCTTACAAAATTGTTTTCCATTGACATTTCAAGCAAAATGCCTCTGTAGGTTGACTGATTACAAATGTTTTCCCTCAAGCACACCAGCTTCTAAATCTGTCTGTAAGCTGCTTTCTTAAAAAAGTGAATAAGCTTAGGAAATAATTATTCCTCAAAGTACACAAAACTCCTGAGCAAGCTTTTGTTCTATAGACAGATCTGATTCATCAAGAAACATCAAGATAATTGTCACGATTTAAAATTTTGAAAGAAACCCAGGAGTCTTTGGTTTAAATATAAAACTTCCTGTTGCTTTCTTGGCATGATGCCTCTAGTTGAATATTTTGTGCTGTACGTTGCTCCATTTTTTGTTTTGTTTTGTATTTTCACCCCCAGGACAGGAAACTACAGAACAAAATATATTCATTTTGGTAACCAGTGCTGGTCCTTTGGTGACTCACTGTGTTTGGGAGATTAGTACAGAAAGGAGAAGCTGAGAGTTGGATGCTGTGTCCTCTGGATGCAAATGATGACCGAGATTTTATGCTTCCGTCACAGATATTTGTAAAACTGGGAATCAAAATTTAGACACATGGAGAACAACATTCACATTAAAGTACTCCCGTCTCATAGTTCATTTATTTCAGGCAGTAATATGCGCCATTATAATTAAAATTCTTAATGGCCTCTAACAGTTCTTATTTGAATACACCAGTGTTTCCTCCCTGTTGGTACTGTGTGATTGTGTAAAAGTAGAGAAATGTTTTCTTACTAGGTTGTAAGCTGCAGGAGAGCAGAGTCATATTTTATTTGCTCATGACTGTAAACCCAGAGTGGAGGACAGACCCTAGCATTTGTAAGCACACACTCAAATTTTGTTTGAATTAATGAATTTAGCTTTTTAATCAGTTTACCCCTCTTTATCCTCAGGAGTTGCTGATTTAGGTAGAACTTTATCAATTTTAGATTGCCAGATTATGTTGAGGGAGTTATTTTCCTATTTCTTCCTCAATGGATGGTCACTGATTTATTCTACTACCCAAGACTAGAAGCATTGGTAAGATTCTGCTCCCCCCGACAGAGATGGTCTTGCTGTGCCGCCCAGGCTGGAGTGCAGTGGTGCAATCTGCAGGGACTCACTGCAAACTCTGCCTCCCAGGCTCATGCTGTCCTCCTGCCTTAGCCTCCCAAGTGGCTACTTGATAAGAATTTTTAATTCAAGTACCTGTGTATGCTAAGTCTTTTCAATATATTATTTCTAATCCTCACAACAGGTTCTTTGGAGTTAGGGGTTAAAAATATTGGTGTAGTTAATTTTCTTATAATTCCATATTGAAAACCTATAACAAGGGATTTATGTGGTATGTAACCAGGGATTTGTGTGGTATGTTAAGAATGTTAAGATGTTTCTGAATTACTGAGTTGGAAGATGCTTGAGTAGGAAAGATGCACTGGAAAGGCTGCTGTATTCCTATAATTACACGACAAGAGGAAATTTGTAGGTTCTTGAGAACTTGTACTAAGATTCTATGGTAACTGCCTGTATTTAAGTTTTTCTCCCACCTGAAAAAGTATAAAGAAATGATGGCTCTAGGTTTATCTTTTTGCTGATTATATCATACTCTCATTCATTTAAAATGTTTTTAACATGTATATGTACATATATGTTAAGCACTTATTTTCTGCCAGACATCTTTTAAATTCTTCATGTTCCTCAGTGAACAAAAAGACCAAAATTCCTGCTCTGGTGATGTTTGTGTGGGCAGATAGAAAAACGCTACAATAACAAAATCCATATTATAGTAGGTGATAAGGTGATCAGTGCTGTAGAACAAATAAAGCAGGCTAACGGACATCTAGGAGAGATAGAGTGGATTATAATTTTCAGTAGCTGGCAGGCCTCATTAAGGTGACTTTTGAGCAAAGATGGGAGAGGAGCGGGAGAACTTTCGTGGCTGAGGGAAGGGTTAGAGTGCTGAGCATCTGGGGCCCAGCTGCTTGGAGAAATGGGTTGACGGTTCAGTGTGGTCCACACTGCTGCCAGATCGTGCTGGTGTTTGTGGACCTTATTGAAAATGATTATCATATATAACTCTATCATCCTGTCATCAAATCATACAATAACATTAAACAGAGACATCATTAGAACAGAACCACATAGTAAGATGTGACCTGGAAACATTTCTTTTGCCCTTTATGGTTTTAAAGGTTTATACACATCATGCTGTGCCTCAGTGACAGATGACTCCTGTTCTAGAATTCATGGTCAGGCCCCTAGAGGGCTTTTAGATGTTTAGGTTTCAGAATTATTGACTCTGTTTTCAAGGTTAAAGACAATATAAATTAGCTAATTAGGATAAAAGAGTTGAAATAAAATTCCTTAAATCTGTGCCTATATATAAGTACTCTACCAATATTAATTGACTCTAGAACAAACATTTTAAGTTAGTAGATACATTTAAAATATGTACCCATGTAGAAAACACATCAATCAAGTTGACTTTTATTAAGAAATAATTTATCTTTTTTCTCATTCATTTTGTTTATCACCTTGTTTCCTTATCTCATAGTCAATGCTTCTTTTAAGTAAAAACCAGATTTTCAGATAATGACAGTATTAATAACACAGCAATGCCTGTTTCTCTTTTTTGAAAAGGTGGTTTTGTGTGTTATATGTTTTTAAGCTTTTCCATACAGATCACTTTTTCAGCTATTTGATACTTTGGAAGAAATTCCTTCTTATTGAATATTATAATTTGAAAGTGTTTTTGAGAATTTTGCAGTCTTGTTCAATGATTTCCTTTTTTTAATGACTAATAATATAAATTTGAAAAATAAGTTTTGTTTATAGTAAAAAGATACAATTCTCAAATAGCCAAAATACTTTTCTGAATCCCAAGATAAAGTTTGTTTTGAAGGCATTTGAGCTGCTTAGTTTTTTGTTTTGTTTTGTTTTGTTTTGTTTTGCTGGAGCGTTGCTCTGTTGCCCAGGCTGGAATGCAGTGGCACAGTCTTGACTCACTGTAGTCTCCACTTCCCGTGTTCAAGCAGTTCTCCTGCCTCAGCCTCCTGGGTAGCTGGGATTACAGGCTTCTGTCACCATGCCCCAGCTAACTTTTGTATTTTTAGTAGAGACGAGTTTTACCATGTTGGCCAGGCTGGTCTCAAACTCTTGACCTCAGCTGATCTGCCTGCCTTGGCCTTCCAAAGTGCTGGGATTATAGGCATGAGCTACCAAGCTGCTTAACTTTTATTGAAAGTGTAAGCCCTCCAATTCTGTTAAAATAGTACATAATTCTGATGACTGAGATTTATTTAAGCATACTATTTGTCAAAAGTTCTAAATGCTAATTCAGGTATGTTTCTGTCTTATGCAACGCATATAGTATGTATGGGTTTGAATATTGGCTCTGCTAGTTTTAAAGATGTACCCTTCTTCAGGCTGATTATTTAATTGTTAGACTGAGTTTAATGTTGGATACACATTATTATGTATTTGTCCAGACACAGAAAATGTCAACATGAAGAGTGAGCCCTAATGTGAATGGTGGACTTTGAGTGATAATGACCTGTCAAGTAGGCTTATCAGCTGTAACAAATGCACCACACGTGGGGGATGTGGATAATGGAGGAGGCTGTGCAGGTGTGGGGCGTGGGGAGGTTGGGATCTGTATCTCCCTCTCAATTTTGCTGTCAACCTAAAATTGCTCTAAAAAAATAAAGTCTTAGAAAAGGAACTAATGATATTTATACCTACAGAATTGTGAAGAGGAAAAATGATGCTGGCAGAAGGCCCAGCACAGTGCTGGATGCATAGTAAGCCCTCAATAAATGGTAGCTGCTGCTAAAAAATATCATCTCACTTACTGTATTATATTGACTTGATCTGTTTTCTTTAAGACATCTTTAAGATGTCTTCTACCTGGTGTTTAAGCTCATGGTAGGGATAGGTAAGCTTAAAATACCAGCCTTTTGAAAATAACCACTTGTGTTTGATGAGGACGTTTATGAAGCAGATCCAATATTTAAAGGCATCTTAGAGTGAAATACTTTGGGAATGATTACCCTTTAATTATGGCGTCTTTCTTTGAACTCTCAAGTTTCCTTTTTATGATCGTCTCCCCCCAGCGACCCACCGCCCTTATCTCCGTGTGCCTACATCACAGTCTGAGCCTTCTTTTGGCTCTCCCTACTAATTACCACCCGCCTCTGCCACTGGCCTCTTCACTGCTGTTCTAGTCTTTACATTATTGCTAGACTCAGTGCTTTAAGATATCACTCTACTCTTTTATTTTCTTAAAATTTATGTTGTCTTAGAAAAACAAAAACAAAGAAACCAAGCCTGAACTCTTTTGCCTAAACTTCATGGTTCACTACAATCTGGAATAATCATATTTTTCCTTTATTCAGTTTGACCTTCCATGATTTCTAAACCATTTAGTGGAGACACACAGCCAAGACTATGCATTTCACACGAGTTCCTTCAAGCTTTTTTGCCTGTGCCATTCTTTCCTGTTAGATGGTTCTTTATCTTCTCTGCCTTAAGTCAACATTTTATAAGGGTGTAGTCAAATTCTGTGTTCTCTTCAAAGTCTTTTCCTGACTTATCCAGGTTTTAGTGTTTCCCTCTATGTATAAAATTGTAAATTAATTAGAGAATGTATACAGCACTAAGTGCTCATTTGAGGAGAAATACAAATTTTTAAAAAATTTCTAATTTTTATGGGTGGAGAAATATAAATTCTTGTAGAATTAGGTATTCTATAACAGAGTCTGGCCAAGTATTGACAACTGAAACATTTAAATGATTTGATTCTCAACTTACTTTTAAAATTTTATTTTTTTGTATAAATTTGGGAGCATAATTTAATATGATATAAGGGAAAGTTTAATGAGATGTCAACTGAATTTTAAAAAACTCATTTGTGATAAAGTAAGCATGATACCTTAATTTTTTTCTTTCCTCTTATAGTCTGAAATGATATGTTAGAGAACATGGAAATTTGTTTCCACTTCAGAAAATTTTATGTGGAAGAAGCATTGAAATATTTATAGAAATCAAAGATATAGGAGACAGAGAGAAGGTGGGGACTGAGAGTAAGGGAATATCTTTTCGGACAGCAGTAGAAAGGGGCTTTGTATCTTCACAGGCCAGAAGAATTTGCCAAAGAATAAGGGACACTTGATCCTGTAAGGGTGGAAGAAAGGTTGGGTCCGGTATTGCTGGGAAGGCAGTTCATGGGTTTGGATAGGGCATGCTGAAAGCAGAGGAGTTCCACTGACTGCCATGATTTATTTATTTATTTTCTTTCTTTCTTTCTTTCCTTCTCTCTCTCTCTCTCTCTCTCTCTTTCTCTCTCCTTCCTTCCCTTCCTTCTTTTCTTCTTTTCATTCCTTCCTTTCCTTTCCCTTTCCTTCTTTCGCTCTCGCTCTCGCTCTGGCTCTCGCTCTCACTCCCCTCCCTTCCCTCTCCTCCCTTCCCCTCCCCTCTCCTCCCTTCCCCTCCCCTCTCCTCCCCTCTCCTGTTACCCAGGCTGGAGTGCAGTGGCCTGATCTCGGCTCTCTGCAACCTCCGCCTCCTGGGCTCAAGCAATTCTCCTGCCTCAGCCTCCTGCGTGGCTGGGATTAAACGCATGTGCCACCACACCCAGCTAAGTTTTGTACTTTTGGAAGAGATGTGTTTTTGTACTTTTGGAAGAGATGTGGTTTCACCATGTTGGTCAGGCTGGTCTCAAACTTCTGACCTCATGATCTGCCTACCTCAACTAAGAGGGGCAAGAATCTTCATCAGCTGAGATTGGTTTTGGGGTGGGAGGACTGTTTTGTTTTCCATTAGCTTTTAAATTCTGCCTTTTACCAGGTCTACAATATTGGAAACATTATTTGTCAGTTGTAAAACCATTGCCCATTGATGTCAGCAAAGCTGACGGTTTGTGTATGTTCAGAGAATTCAGTCTGGTAATGGATCAGCTCATGTGCTTGAATGGGTTCAAGATTGAAGGTGGCCTCGGTTTTATCAACCAGTAAACACAGTTTACCCTTGAATAACTGGGACTGGGGATTAGGGATACCAACCTTGTGCATTCGAAAATCTTCCTTTGACTTTCTGAAAACTTAACTACTAATGACTGTCTGTTGACCAGAAGCCTTATTAATTACATAGTCAATTGACACATGATTTGCATGTTACATATATACTGTATCTTACAGTAAGGAAAGCTAGAGAAAGGAAAATCATAAAGAAGAGAAAATATATTTACTATTCATTGGTGGAAGTGGATCATCATAAAGCTTTTCATCTTTATTGTATTCTGATGAGGCGGAAGAGGGATTGGTCATGCTATTTCAGGGGTGGCAGAGGCTGAAGAAAATCTGCATGTAAGTGGATCCATGCACTTCAAACTTGTGTTGTTCAGGGGTTATTTGTATTTTTGAAATGTATGCTACATGCTAGACATTTTGACAGGTGCTATGAAAATGCTGAGAAATACTAAGAAGTTGTAGAATAAGTTTGTTTGCCATAGCCTAAAATTAGAATAGTTGAGCTCCTTTCACTTTCTAGCTATACCGCTTTGTAATGTAAGGGAACTTTTGCCTTGGGGTTTCCATCACTGTGTAATAGAGGGTGCAGACTAGATGGGCACCAAGATGCTACAAGATGGAGAAAAACTAATCCATACTTGGTATAGACAATAAGACCTCTAGATTATTCAGAAGGGGGAAGTGTTAAATGTGCAGGGCTTTACCAATTTGCATGTAACACAAAAAGTTCAAAGATAAGGTTGTTTGCAGCTCTCCATGAGATTATAGTCTGTGCAATACAATGATGAGAATTTTGAAATACTAATAGAACTTTATCAGGTATTTATGATGAAATACAGCATTCTGGAGAAAAAGCTGCATTTCATAAAATAAAAAGCTAAAATTTGAAAATGGTTTGTAAGAATGAGAAGCTTAAACATCAATTCTTAAAAAGTCCACGAGGAAAAGTTGTTCTAGGGGAATTATTTATTTGTGGTGAATAAAATATACTTCATACCAAATTCTCAAGTTTTTAGATAATGTGTTTTATCTTTAAGATATTTTCATGGATTATCCATAATTGTTCCCAGGAGTAGGTACAGAAAAGAAGTAATTTGACAGTGCTTCCAGATGGCTCTTAAAAAAATAAAAAATTCCTTCAAGTTCTTGATTCCTAACACTATGCATTTTGTTATATCTCCAAACAAATCAGGTAATTCTGATGTAAGTATGAATCTGCTGTAACCCAGGTTTAACTTTATTAAAACAGATGGTACAAAAAAAGAAGAAAACTATTTTACCATCCCCTGTGGGCAAAGCTCAAACTTATTTATCCCTATCCAAAGGCAGTTTCTCTCTGTTTTGGCTTGACTGCTGGGAGCCCAGAACTCTTAAAAGATGTTTTCTTGAAAATAGTGAGCTCTTTTCTTGTCTGTCCTAGTATTCTTGGCCGAGTTTCCTGTATTCTGGCTGCTCCTACTCATTAATATGCAGCTTGATCCATAGTGGCTGGGAAGACAGCGGAGGGTTGGAAGTTAGTGCAATGAAAGCTCCTATGCGGGCTTTCTGAGGAAAGATGCAAATGTACCCAGGAATAGTGTAACCAAGTTTCATTTTCTCAGGTCAGTTGAATAATTGACGCTTTCAACAAATTTAAATAGAAAGTTTCTTTTTCTCTTTTTCTTTTGATGGAGATTCAATTAGGACTTTACTTTTCTGCCTCCTTGACAGTAAGTATACTTTTCTTGTTGAAAATGAAATGATTAATCAAGATAGGCATTGCATGTATCTTTTTTTAATTTTTAGTTTTTGTGGGTGCATAGTAAGTGTATATGTTTATGAGGTATATGAGATTTTTTTTTTTTTTTTTCTTTGAGACGGAGTTTCGTTCTTGTTACCCAGGCTGGAGTGCAATGGCGCGATCTCGGCTCACCGCAACCTCCGCCTCCCGGGTTCAGGCAATTCTCTTGCCCCAGCCTCCTGAGTCGCTGGGATTACAGGCACGCGCCACCATGCCCAGCTAATTTTTTGTATTTTTAGTAGAGACGGGGTTTCACCATGTTGACCAGGATGGTCTTGATCTCTTGACCTCGTGATCCACCCGCCTCGGCCTCCCACAGTGCTGGGATTACAGGCGTGAGCCACCGCGCCCGGCCTATGAGATGTTTTGATACAAACATGCAATGCATAATAATCACATCATGGAAAACGAGGTATCCATCCATTCCTCAAGCATTTATTCTTTGTGTTACAAACAATCTGATCATATTCTTTTAGTTTAAAACGTACAATTATTGACTCTAGTAACCCTGTTGTGCTATCAAATACTATGTCTTATTATTTCAATTTTTTTTGTACCCATTAACCATTGCCCACCCACCCCACTGCCCTTCCCAGCATCTGATAACCATCCTTCTACTCTGTAACTTCCTGAGTTCAATTGTTTTAATTTTTAAATCCCATAAATAAGTGAGAACATGTTATGTTTGCCTTTCTGTGCCTGGTTTATTTCACTTAACATAATGACCTCTAGTTACATCCATGTTGTTGTAAATGACAGGATCTAATTTTTTTTTGAGACAGATTCTTGCCCTGTCACCCAGGCTGGAGTGCAATGGGGTGATCTTGGCTCACTGCCACCTAGCCTTCAAGTGATTCTCCTGTCTTAGCCTCCTGAGTAGCTGGGGTTACAGGTGCGCACCACCATGGCCGGCTAATTTTTTTTTTTCGGTATCTTTAGTAGAGACCGGGTTTTGCCGTATTGGCCAGGCTGGTCTCAATCTCCTGAACTTGGGATCTGCCCGCCTTGGCCTCTCAAAGTGCTGGGATTACAGGCTTGAGCCACCAAACCCGGCCGTGGATCTGATTCTTTTTAACGGCTGAATAGTACTCCATTGTGTGTAAGTAACACATTTAAAAATCCATTAATCTGTGAATGGACGCTTAGGTTGCTTTTAAATCTTGGCTATTGTGAATAGTGCTGCAACAAATTTGGCGGCTATCTCTTTGATGTATTTTCCTTTCTTTTCTTTTGGGTATATACCTAGTAAGATTGCTGGATAACATGGTAGCTCTATTTTTAGATTTTTGAGGAACCTCCAAACTCTTCTCCATAGTGGTTGTATTTATTGACATTCCTACTAACTGAACAAAGGTTCCCTTTTCTCCCCATTCTCTGTAGCATTTGTTGCCTGTCTTTTGGAAATAAGTCATTTTAACTGGGGTGAGATTGATTTGCATTTCTCTGATAATCGGTGCTGTTGAGCACCTTTTCATATCCCTGTTAGCCATTTACATGTCTTGTTTTGAGAAATGTCTATTTAAATCTTTTGCCCATTTTTAATCGGATTAGATTTTTTTTTTTCTGATAGAGTTGGGTTCCTTAAATATTCTGGTTACTAATCGTTTGTCAGATGGATAGTTTGCAGATATTTTCTTCCTTTCTGTGGGTTGCCACTTCACTTTGTTGATTGTATCATTTGCTGTGTAGAAGCTTTGAAACTTGATGTGATCCAATGTGTTCTTTTTGCTTTGGTTGCCTGTACTTGTGGGATATTGCTCAAGAAATTTTTGCTCAGACCAATGTTCTGGAGAGTTTTCCCAGTGTTTTCTTGTAGTAGTTTCCTAGCTTGAGGTCTGAGACTTAAGTCTTTAATCTACTTTGATTTGATTTTTTTATATGGTGAGAGATATGGGATCTAGTTTCATTATTCTGCCTAGGGATATCCAGTTTTCCCAGCACCATTTATTGAAGAAATTATCCTTTCTCTAACATGTTCTTGGCACTTTTGTCAAAAATGAGTTAACGGTAGATGTATGGATTTGTTTCTGGTTTTTCTATTCTGTTCCATTGGTTTTTGTGTCTTGTTTTCATGCCAGTACCAGGCTGTTTTGATTACTCTGTAGTATCATTTGGAGTCAGGAAATGAGTTTCCTCTGGTTTTGTTCTTTTTACTTAAGGTAGCTTTTGCTATTCTGGGTCTTTCATGTTTCCATATAAGTTTTAGGATTGTTTGTTCTATATCTTTGAAGAATGTCATTCATATTTTGATAGGGATCGCACTGAATCTGTAGATTCTTTGTGTAGTATGAATATTTTCCAATGTTGATTTTTCCAATCCATGAACATGGAATATTTTTCCATTTTTCTTTTTGGTGTCCTCTTCAATTTCTTTCATCAGTATTTGATTGTTTTCATTATAGAGATCTTCCACTTCTTTGGTTAATTCCTGTGTATTTGTTTTGCAGTGTGGCTATTGTGAATGGGATTACGTTTAAAATTTCTTTTTCAGATTGTTCACTGTTGGCATATAGAAATGCTACTGATTTTTGTATGTTGATTTTGTGTTCTGCAACTTTACTGAATTTGCTTATCAGGCCGAATTGTTTTTTGGTGGTCTTTAGTTTTTTCTGAACATAAGATTATATCATCTGCAAAGATGGATAATTTGACTTCTTCCTTTCTAATTTGGATGCCCTTATTTCTTTCTCTTGTCTGATTGCTCTAGCTAGGACTTTCAGTACTATGTTGAACAACAGTTGGTGAAAGTGGGTGTCCTTGTCACATTCCAGATCTTAGAGGAAAGCCTTTTACTTTTTCTCTGTTCGGTATATTAGCTGTGGGTCTGTTGTATGTTGAATTTTGTCACATACTTTTTCAGCATCAATTAAAATGACCGTATGGTTTTTGTTCTTCATTCTGTAGATCTAAGGTTTGTTTTTTTTTTTTTTAGGAGACAGTCTGAGCATGTCGCCCAGGCTGCAATACAGTGGCACAATCTCGGCTCATTGCAACCTTTGCCTCCTGGGTTCAAGCAATTCTCCTGCCTTAGCCTCTTGAGTAATAGGATTACAGGCATGCACCACCATGCCTGGCTGATGTTTTTTTTTAAGAGAGACGGGGTTTTACCATTTGGCCAGGCTGGTCTCGAACTCCTGACCTCAAGTGATCTGCCAGCCTCAGCCTCCCAAAGTGCTGGGATTACTGGCATGAGCCACTGTGTTTGGCCTCTAATGTATTGCTGTGGTTAATTTGCTAGCAAAAATCCTTCAGAGATATTGTCCTGTAGATTTTTTTTTGTTTTGTTTTGTTTAATGTATCTGTGGTTTTGGTATTAGCATAATACTGGCCTTGTAGAATGAGTTTGAAAGTATCCCCTCATCTTCTATGTTTCAGAGTTTGAGAAGGATTGGTATTAATACTAGTTCTTCTTTAAATGTTTGGAAGAATTCAGCAATGAAACCATTGGGTCCTGGGCTTTTCTTTACTGGGAGACTTCTTTTATCTCATTACTTGTTATTAGTCTCTTTCAGGTTTTGGATTTCTTCATGGTTCAATCTTGGTGTTTTATATTTCTTGGCATTTGTCCATTTCTTCTAGATTTTACAATTTATTGGCATATAATTGCTCATAGTAGCCACTAATGATTCTTTGAATTTCTGCCGTACCAGTTGTAATGTCTCATTTTTCATGTCTGATTTTATTTGGATCTTCTCTCTTCTTTTCTTAGCCTGGCTAAAGATTTGTCAATTTTGTTTAGCTTTTCCAAAAAACCAACTTTTTGTTTCGTTGATCTTTTGTATTCTTGATTTCAATTTTATTTCTGCTGTGATCTTTTATTATTTCTTTTCTTCAAGGAATTTTGGGTTTGGTTTGCTCTTGCTTTTCTAATTAAGATGTATTGTTAGGTTGTTTATTTGAAGTTTTCCTTTTTTGATGTAGATACTTGATATAGCTATCAACTTCCCTCTTAGTACTGCTTTTGTTATATTCCATAAGTTTGGTGTATTGTATTTCCATTATTATTTCTTTTAAGACATTTTTCAATTTCATTCTTAATTTCTTTATTGACCCACTGGCCACTCAGAAGCATGTTGTTTAATTTGCATGTGTTTATATAGTTTCCAAAATTCCTCTTCTTATTGATCTCTAGTTTTATTCCATGTGATCAGGCAAGATGTTTGATATTACTTCAGGGTTTTTTTTTTTTTTTAATGTTTTAAGATTTGTTCTGTGACCTAACATATGGTCTATCCTTGAGCATGATCCATGTGATAAGGAATAGAATGTGTATTCTGCAGCCATTGGATGAAATGTTCTGTAACTACCTCTTAGGTCTATTTGGTCTGTAGTGCAGATTAAGTCCAGTGTTTGTTTTTCTGTCTAAAGAACTGTCTAATGCTGGAAGTGGGGTGTTGAAGTCTCCAGCTATTATTGTATTGGGATCTCTTTTTAGCTCTAATAGTATTTATATATCTGGATGCTCCAGTGCTGTGTGCATATTATATGTTTAAAATTATTATATCCTCTTGCAGAGTTGACCCCTTTATTATATGGTGACCTTCTTTGTCTCTAACAGGTTTTGGCTTGAAATCTGTTTTATCTGATATGAGTATAGCTACTCCTGCTCCTTTTTGTTTGTTTTCATTGGTGTGGAATATCTTTTTCTGTCCCTTTATTTTTAGTCTATGTATGCCTTCATAGGTGAATTGTGTTTCTTGGAGGCAACAGATGATTGGGTCATATTTTTTATCCATTCAACTGGTCTGTGTCTTTTGATTGGAGAATTTAGTCCGTTTGCATTCAATGTTATTGATAAATAAGGACTTATTCTTGCTACTTTGTTGTTTTCTGGTTGTTTTGTGGTCTTCCTGTCCTTTTCTTCCTGTCTTCCTTTCAGTGATTTTTCTCTGGTGATATGATTTAGTTTCTTGCTTTTTATTTTTATTTTTATTTTTTGAGACAGAGCCTCTCTCTGTTGCCAGGCCAGTGGTGCAGTCTGGGCTCACTGCAGCCTCCGCCTCCCAGTTCAAGTGATCCTCCTGCCTCAGCCTCCCGAGTAGCTGGGACTGGAGGCACGCACCACCACACCCAGCTAGTTTTTGTATTTTTAGTAGAGACAGGGTTTCACCATGTTGACCAGGATGATCTGGATCTCCTGACCTTGTGATCCGCCTGCCTGGGATTACAGGCGTGAGCCACTGCGCCCAGCCTATTTCTTGCATATCCGTTTTGTTTTTTGGTTTGAGGCTGCCGTGAAGTAGGCAGATACTATGTTAAACCCCTTAACACTTTACATAAACAGATAAGCAAGAATAAAACTAATAAAAACTCTATGTCTTAACTTTATCCCCCTGTTTTTTAACATTTTATTATTTCTATTTATATTTCATTGTACTCTGTGTCTTGAAAAGTTGTTGTAATTATTTTTTGATTGGCTCATTGTTTAGTTTTTCTACCTAGAATAAGAGTAGTTTACACACCACAATTACAGTGTTATAATATTCTGTTTTTCTGTGTGCTTACTATTATCAGTGAGTTTTGTACCTTTAGGTGATTTCTTATTGCTCATTAACTGCATTTTCCTTCTGATTGAAGAATTCCCTTTAGCATTTCTTGTGGGATAGATATGGTGTTGATGAAGTCCCTCAGCTGTTGTCTAGAAAGTCGTTATTTTTCCTTCATGTTTGAAAAATATTTTAGCAGATATACTATTGTAGGACAAGTTTTTTTCCTTCAATACTTCAAGTATGTCATGCCACTCTCTCCTGGTCTGCAAAGTTTCCACTGAAAAGTCCACTGCCACATGTATCCAATCTCCATTGTATGCTGTTTCTTTTTACTTGCTGCTTTTAGGATCTTTTCTTTATCTTTGACCTTTGGGGTAGTTTAAATGCCTTGTGGTAGTTTTTCTGGTTAAATCCACTTGATATTCTATAACCTTCCTGTGCTAGGCTCTTGGTATCTTCATCTAGGTTTGGGAAATTCTCCATTATTGTCCCTTTGAATAAACTTTCTGTCCCTGTCTCTTTCTCTGCCTCCTCTTTAAGGCCAATACGTCTTACATTTGTACCTTTGAGGCTATTTTGTAAATCCCGCAGGCATGCTTCATTGTTTTTTGTTTTGTCTTCTCTGTGTATTTTTGAATAGCCTGTCTTCAAACTCACTAATTTCCTTTTTCTGCTTGATCACTTCTGCTATTAATAGACTGATGCATTCTTCAGTAGGCTAATTGCATTTTGTCATCTCCAGAATTTCTTAATTATTTCAGTCTTTTTGTTAAATTTGATAGAATTCTGATTCCTTTTCTGTGTTATCTTGAATTTCTTGAGTTTCCTCCAAAAAACTATTTTGAATTTTCTATCTGAAAGGTCCCTTATCTCTTCTTCCAGGTTTTCCAGATGTTCAAAAGAATGAGGCTATTGTGCTCTAAGCTGTGCCTGCTTTAGGGCGCATCCCAAGCCCAGTAACACTGTGGTTCTTGAATATTCACAGAGGTACCGCCTTGATGGTTTTGGACAGGATCTGGAAGAATTCTCTGCATTACCAGGCAGAAACTCTTGTTCTCTCCCCTTACTTTCTCCCAAACAGAATCTCCCGTTCTGTTCTGAGTCCCTCTTTCTGTTCCACCTGGATGGGGGTGGAGTGACACAGCACCCTTTGGTTACCACCCTCTAGGACTGGGCTGGGTCAGACCTGAAGCCAGCACAGCAGTGGGTCTCACCCAAGGCCTACTGTAACTACTCTCTGGCTACCACCTATGTTCACCCAAGTCCTTGGGGTTCTACAATCAGTAGGTGACAATGTGGGCCAGGCCTGTGTCCTTGCCTTCAGTGTGACAAGTTTCCCCAGGCCGTGGGTGGGTCCAGGTGCTGTCTGGGAGCCAGGGACTGGAGTCAAAAACCTTACAAGTCTACCTGGTGCTTTAATGTACTGTGTGGCTCAACTGGTGCTCAAACCATAAGACGCAGTCCTTCCCATTCCCCTGCTCTTTCCAAAGGCAGAGGAGCTTCCTTCCATGGCCACTGCCTCTACAGGCCCATGGACAGTACTGCCAGACTACTGCTAATGCTCCCTTAAGGCCCAAGGGCTCTTCAGTGAGCTAGCAGTGAATGCCGCCTGGCCTAGGACTTGCCCTTCAGGGCAGTGTGTTCCTCTCTGGCATAAGGTCGGTCCAGAGATGCCATCCAAGAGCCAAGTTCTGGAATCAAAGACCCCAAGAACCCACTTGGTGCTCTACCCCACTGTGGCCAAGATGGCACCTGAGATACAAGTCAGTCCTCTTTAATTTTCCCTCTGCTTTTCTCAGGCAGGGGAAGTCTGGCCCCTTAGCCCCCACAGCTGGGAATGTGCTAGGTCGTACATACCTGAAGCCTGCGCGTCTCAGAGGCTCACCAGGGCCCTCGACATAGTACCTAGATATTGCTGCTGGTTGGTTAGGGCCTAAGGGCTCTTCAGTTCATAGGTGATGAATTGTGCCAGGAGTAGGTCCTTCCTTTTGAGGCAACAGGTTACCTCTGGCCCAGGGTGTGTCTAGAAATATCTTGGAGCTGGGGCCTGGGAAGTGGCCTCATGACTTTGACCATTGCCCTCTTCTGCTGTGGCTGAGCTGGTATTCAAGATGAAGGACAGTGTCCTCCCCACTGTTCTCTCCTCTCCTCAAATGGAAGGAAGGGGTCTCTTTTGGAGCCATAAGGTGTGCAGCCTGGCGTTAGGGGAGGGGTAATGCCAGCACTCATAGTCTCCCCAGCTGGTGTCCCAGTAGATTACATGCCCTGCCTAGCCCTCTGGCTCCCGGCCTAGTGCAGCACTGGGACTTGCCTAGAAGTTGTAATCTTTGTGGCCTAGGCTGCCTTAATGTTTCTGGCGAGCCCCAGAGCACTTTAGCCCATTGTGGTGAGGCTTGCAGAGATCCGACCGCTGGAATCAAGATTCCCCTCTGTCTAGGGTTGGTTTAAATGTTCCCTGCGTAGGCGGGCATCCGCTAAGTTTGGTCTGGTTTTTCTTTCTGCTTTAACAGAGCAGCACTGAGTTCAGTGCCTCACAGTTGCTGACTTTTCCTCTCCCCAGAGAACAGGAACACTCTCAGCAGCATGCTGTCACTGGGGGATGCTGGAGGGGGTGGCATCTGCGATTCAAGACTTTTTCCTACCTTCTCAGTTTCTCTTTCTGCGATACAAAGTTAAGATCAGGTACTGTGGGCGCTCACGAGATTTTTGGTTCTTACAAAGGTGCTTCTTTTGTATAGATAGTTGTTAAGTTGGTGTTTTTGCAGGACAATAGGTGGCTTCCTGTTGTACATTTCTTAGCATATTTACAGGTGACAAATATTAAGTTGTTTTTGGAATTGTCAGCAATTTAGCCAAAATGAAATTGATTATAAAAATGGAAACTTAAAACTTCAGAAGGAGTTCTTTTCCTTTAAGCATATTGAACAAAACACATTTAGATATTCATCCAAGGTTAAATTACTTCATTCAAAGGTGGTTTTGAAAAAATATATGTGGTTTACAAGGCTTTACATTGTAGATTTTTTTGGGAGGGGCGGGGGGAGACACGGTCTTGCTCTTTCACTCAGGCTGGAGCTGCAGCATGGCTCACTGCAGCCTCTAACACCCAGTCTCAAGTGATCCTCCCACCTCAGCCTCCCAAGTAGCTGAGACTGCAGGCATGTGCCACCATGCCAGGCTAATTAAAAAATTTTTTTTTGTAGAGACAGGGTCTCACTGTGTTGCCCAGGGGGCTCTTGAACTTCTGGCCCCAAGCCCAGCCAGTCAGTGTAGAATCTTTTAATCAAAACTTTGGTTTGTCTTTGTTGGAGACAGTGATTGTGTACTACTAAAAACATATGAAAAATATGTAAGTAAAAAATGTATTCATTATTTCTGCTGACCATACAACTTTATGAAGCCTGGTTTTGTAGAAATCAATTTCTGCTTACTCTGTGTTTGCTTATTAAAGTTTGAGGGTTCTCATTATGGTTAGAGAGAAATCCATTTACTACAAATGCTTTCTGTAACAATTGCCTCAATAGCTACATCTGTGCATTAAAAAATTCTGGCATTTGCTTTTCTTTAAGAAATATTGATGTAAAATTATTGGGCTACAAATAAATTTGGTACTTTCAAGACATAGTAGGATTTGGCCTTCATTAAAATAATTAGGAATGAGGAGTCCTTGCTTCCTCATTTCCAGTTCAGTTGTCTAACATAGTAGCTTATGGCAGAGCTGATGGGAAAGAAATAGATACCATTGTCTCCCTCTCTGAGGATAACTTTATTCAGTCACGTTATAAGGAGAATATTCCTAAGTGTTCTGGTGGCAGAGCTTAAGATTATTTGAATTTCAATACTTTTTTTGAGATTACAACCATGAAGAAGACTGTGCTTTGTTGGAATTCTACATGTGCCTTTCAGAGGCTAACATGGAATGATTGAAAGTAGTTGAGCTCCATAGTGACATGTCTGTCTAATGTTTTCTTCTCAATCTTGTCAGTGCTCTGATAAAAATTATTGAATTTATTCAGTATTTATTCAGCCCATCGATATTTACTAAATGCCCAGTTATGTACCAGGGACCAGATTTTCTTGGAGTTATTTGATTCTGTGGTAAACATTTCTGTTAACAAATGTGGATTCAAATAAATTCTAGTCTTTGTTAGTGGCTACTGTGGGAAAAAAAAATGGAGGAACTTTTAAATTTTCTTTTGAAACAGGGCCTCACTCTGTCACCCAGGCTGTAGTGCAGTGGCGCATTCTCAGCTCACTGCAACGTCCACCTCCCAGGTTCAAGCGATTCTCCTGCCTCAGCCTTCCAAGTACCCGGGTTTACAGGTGGAACATTTTTAAATTAATAATCCAAAACCAGTATTTCTGGTCACATAATTGAATAATTCTTCTCATGAGTACTCAGGGTAAATTGAAGTACTGAAATGGAATTTGCTTAACCAGAGTAGGATGTAGTATTACAAAGCGTGAAGATAAAGCTAGAGTCATCAACTCCGTACAGTAACTCAATATGGCCTTGCCATTTGTAATGCCAGACATTCACATGCTTCCCAAGATATGCACATTAAAGATGGAGTATAGGAAATCAATGAATATGGATCATAATGAGTCTATGGATGTACATGTTTTATGTAAATGTATGTATTTGAAAACTTAAAAGTAACTTTGAGCTTTTTCAGATAAAATATGTTGACAAGAATATTTTAAATAAGCTGTAGAGCTCATATAAATGAATTTCTTATATCTGATATACTACTGATATATTTAAATGCTATGAAAATTTAGATTTCTCTGATGATTAAAGAACTTTTAGTTTATATATACAAAATGTATAATGTGTATGCGAGAGACAGATGCTTTGTCCTAATATAAATCCAACAATGTATTAATAGTTAAATCACTGTCCCAATAGTAGTCTGTAGTGTTAATGTCGTGGCTATTACAATTATTTACAAATAATAATACATTTAGGAACATTCTATTAAGTGCTGTTGTTGGTACATATCAAAAAACTTTTTGTATATTAATTATTCATCCTCAAAATATAGGCCAAAACCAGTGTTTTCTTGATTATGGTAACCTACGGAAATTGACAGACTGCATATGGGTAGCTTGAGAGTTTAATTTTCCAGGTGTAGAATTTTAATCCTGTTCCTCTTGGGAACAGGTTTGACATCAGTTTAGTATTTTTGCAGAGAGCAGTGTTGCATAGAGAAGACAATTTCTCATCAACATCTCATTAATCCTATTTCCCTTAGAGTAGAAAGAAATGGCAAATGCTCTCAGTGGTTTTAGGTGTTTTATGTGAAGCAGCATTTTAGACTTTTAAATAAGGTATATATGATATACAGTAATGCTTTTGTTTAGTCTTGGTTACTTATAGTGGTAGTTACAATTATTTAAAGAAAGTTTCTTTGATATATAAACAATGTTTGCTAATGCTGAGAATTTGGAAAATGTAGAACTTACCATGTGGACTTCAGCCCTCAATCCCAAAGGGCTTGAGGAGGTGTTTTTACTTTTTAAATTCTGTCTTTCAGTGGATGCAAATGTCTTTTTAATACTTACTTAGTTAAAGGCATGCCTTCATAGAGAAAAGTCAGGTGATTTAGTAAAATTTATGGACTGCATAATCAACCTATTTACCACTGTCAATGGTGAGAAAATGACTGTGGCTCTTTTAAGATTTTAGCCTTGTGAGGGAAGAGATCCCTGTATTAACATTCTACCTAAAAGAGTTTGTTTCCAAAAGCTGAGTGAGTTTTTAGAATTTAAGTAAGTGGACTGATCAGGTAGGACTGGATGGTTGTTTCCAGATGTTGCTTTCACCGATCAACATTGATTTGTTGGCCAGGAAGTCAGGTAGAATAATTTGGACACCTCAGTGCCAGGGATCATTTGATCAATTAAAACCAGGCTGTCTGGAGACAGCCTTCTGCCTGTTCTTGAGTCTAACAATGGATTTTTATGGCCAGTAATGCCTCAGTGCACGAACAAGCTGGACTGTTGCTGAAGGCAGAAGAAAAACACTCTTCTCAGCAGTAATTTTCCATGGAGAAAAGTTAAGGAAACAACATTCATTCAACAAATACTGGCTGGGGGTAGTGACTCACACCTGTATTCCCAGCACTTTGAGAGGCCTAAGCAGGAAGATTGCTTAAGGCTAAGAGTTTGAGACCCACCTGGACAACAGGTGAGACCTTATCTTTACAGAACATTTTTAAAAATTAGCTGGGCATGGTGGTGTGTGCCTATAGTCCCAGCAGCTTGGGAGACTGAGGTGGGAGGAACTTGAGCCCAGGGGTTTCAGGCTGCAGTGAGGTATGATCATTGCCCTGCACTCAATCTGGGTGACAGCAAGATTTGTTTCTAAAATGTTCTTAAATTAAAAAAGCACAAAAATAAGTACTTTAGAGCTTATATTATATTCATGGCACTATGCTATTCTTCAAGAATATATATAGAGAAAATAAAATTGCTATTGGGGAGTTTACTGTCTAGAAAGGGGAGACAGTAATTACCCAGTAAGGAGTGGTGATAAGTTCTAGACCACAAGTGTGAAAAAGAACTAAAATTTGGAAAAGAAATGTCCAGCTGTAATCAAGAAACGTAGCAAATTAACAGTTCACACTTTGGGAAGCTGAGGTGGGTGGATCACTTGAGATCAGGAGTTTGAGACCAGCCTGGCCAACATGGTGAAACCCCATCTCTACTAAAAATACGAAAATTAGCCTAGCGTGGTGGCAGATACCTGAAGTCCAAGCTACTCAGGAGGCTGAGGCACGAAAATCGCTTGAACCTGAGAGGTGGAGGTTGCAGTGAGCTGAGATCGCGCTGCTGCACTCCAGCCTGGTCGGCAGAGCAAGACTCTGTCTCAAAACAAAACAGTGTTAATTGATGATTTAAGTCAAAAATTATAATATCTTCTTTGTAAATTAATATTCACTGTAGTAACATTTTAGTTGAATTACTATTGTAAGTAGAATTTTCAATGCTGCAAAAGAAGTAGCACTGAAATGTAAATTTCCTCAGCAAGGCAACTTAACTTGTATAGAAGGGTGCAGCTCACAGATGGAACTATGGCGGGCACACACCAGGAGGAGGGGAAGGGGTACTTACGCCTGATGGAGGTCGCCCCTACTGCTCTGTCATTCCCCTATTGGCTAGGGTTAGACCACACTGTCTAGTGTAATTCCGATTGGCTGTTTTAAAGGGAGCAAGCCAGAGTGGCGGGGTGGGTAGCTTGGCCGTAAGGACAATTACCGGCAGGTCGGAGCAGGTAAGCAGGGCTCAAAGCAGTTGACCAGAGCAGGTAACTGAAGCAGGTGACTGGGACAAATCAGGATGGGGCAGGGGACTGGGGAAACAGATGTGAACTACTGATTAGAACTGGTGGAAAAGGTTGTTTACTGAAACTACAAGGAAGTTAAATTTTAAAATAGAGAATTAAAGAATAAGAGAGCTGAACATACTGACATACTGATTCTTTGAAGATAAACTTGGGGCTCACTATATCTAACATTATTAATACAGTTGATTTTATTTTACGACAAAACATCTCTCTCACACTCACACTATATGTTTTGTATATATAAACTAACAGAGATCGTTAATCATCAATTCTGACCTTTTATGCCGTTATGACCTTGAGAACTTCAGAAAAACCTGTAAATGAAAGTGATAGAGACAGGTATAGCTATTATAAGAAATTTGGTTCTGATGAAGAATCCTTCCAGGGAACTACCAAAGTTTTTGCAAACACCAGCTCTGCTGCAGTTTAGGATGCTCAGCAATACTAAGCTCATCAGTTCACTTGCATGAGGAAGAAATGTTAGATGAGGTTTGATTTTATTTAATTCAAGTGGGTGAAGTGTCAGAAGGAGTTTTTTTTTTTTTTTTTTTTTTTTGAGCAGGGCAGAGCCTCAATGATCTGAGTGTCGCTCAGCAAAGGTTTCTGAGAGATTTTAATTGTCCATTAAGAAAAAATGGCACACCCATTTTTCTGCCTTGACATTACACGATTTCCCTAGGTAATCTAATTTCATTCTTCCTTTTTTTGTAGTGTATATACATAAATTATTCTCACCTCTCTTTCTAGCTCCAGGCAGAGCACCAGACTCATCTATCCAGCCTCAGTGACCCAGAGTCATCTGTGTCATACAATGAACTCTTACACTTGCCCTCCTTCCCTTCTCTTTTCTCTGATTCTTGGTGCTTTCAAATCCTTGCTTCTCAAAATGTGGTCCATGACGCATTAGTGTCACCTGTGCTTGTTAGAAATGCAGAGGCTCAGGCACCACTCCATACCTACTGAATTAGGACCTGTGTTTTAGCAAGCTGTCTAGGTGATCCTGTGCATGTTAAAGGTGGAGATGCACTCTCTTAGCTGCCACCATCGCTGCCACCTCCTCACAGACAATAACATCAAAGACTGAACCTCTTTGATTACCTCTCATATTAGTCTGTTCTCACACTGTTAAGAAGAAATACCCAAGACTAGGTAATTTATAAAGGAAAGAGGATTAATCGACTCAGTTTCACATGGCTGGCGAGGCCTCAGGAAACTTACAATCATGGTGGAAGGCAATGAAGCAGCAAACACCTTTTTCACAGGGCTGCAGTACGGAGTGAATGCAAGCAGGGGAAATACTAGACGCTTATAAAACCATCAGATCTCATGAGACTCACTATCAAGAGAAGAGCATGTGGGAAACCACCCGCATGATCCAATTACCTCCACTTGGTCTCACCCTTGATACTTGGGGGTTATTGGGATTATGGAGATTACAATTCAAGGTGAGATTTTGAGTAGGGACACAGCCAAATTACATCACTTCTATAATCAGGATTATGAGTTTGGCTGGTAAACTATTAAAGGGAGAGTTTGGGGAGGTGTTGGTCAAAGAATACAAAATTTCAGTTAGGAGAGCTATTTTACAACATGGTGACTATAGTTAATAACAATGTATTCAAGATTGCTAAGAGTAGATTTTTAAATGTTCTCACCGCAAAAAAATAAGTATGTGAGGTAATATGTTAATTGGTTTGATTTAGCCATTCCATAATGTATACATATATCAAAACATCATGTTGTACACCATAAATATGACTTTTGTGAATTAAAATAAATAAATGAATAAACAACCAGACAGACACTGTAGAGGGATAAGCTCCGGGTATCTCTCTGTTGCACTTCAGGCCCTGACATTCCCTGTTGTTTGTCTCTTTCCATCATTTACCTATCTACCTCTCAGTTTCTAAACAGTCCACCCCATCCACTCTCACTTCATTACACCAGTGCAGGCCTTAATTTTCTGTGCTTGGAATGACTGCCAGGGCCTCTAAATTGGCCTTTTGCCCACACTCCCATCTCATTGTTCTCAGATCCACATCATTGATGGAATGATTTCGCAAATCCAAATTACACACCTGCTCAACATCCTTGGTGACTTCTCATCACTTGCTGCCCTTTTTTTCTAAGTGGCTCTCTGAACACACCTGGCTGTTGCAGGGCCCTGTATTGTGCACGTGCTACTTTCCCATATCCCTTTTCCTCCTTTCCTTCCCTTTCCTTAGAATTCACTGTAGTATTACCTGCTTTATCTCCTCCTGACCACCTCTCTGCCCTGCGCTCCATTACTTCTGTAGCACCCTCCCAGAGGAATGCTTAGTGTGTGCTGTGCCTCCCCCACACTAAAATGTGAACCCCTTGGTTGCAGGAACTGTATTTATATTTATCTCTGATATCTGGTGTACCAAGCATAGGCTCTGATAATTATAGTGAGTAATAAATAGATGTTTGTCAACTTGCATTGCTTACACTGACTAGGAAATCTTGTTTGCTTTCTTGGAATTACTAAAAGATAGCTAAGTAATTTTTCCCCCTTCTGGAATTCAGATACACATAATTAGATTAATTGTAGTCCTTGGCTTATGACAGATTTTTATCATTGGCCCATGCTTACCCCGACTTTTGTTTTATTTAATACCAAATTAATGTACCCTCAAGAAACACCCCCCACATGGAAACCGAAAGGTTATTTTTAATCTTTACCTATGCACGTCTTCTTTATTTCATTTATTCCTTATCTTCTTCTTTCCTCATTCTTCCCTTCCTTGATGACTTCTTGAATTTCCTGTTTGCTTTAAGACATACTAAAGTTCGACTTCATTATAGCTTGCTTTTTTTGAACGCCCACTACATAGGAGGGTGGTCACTTTCACATACCTTACCTCATTTAATCTTCACAGGATCCCTGCAAGTTAGGTGGCATTATTCTTCTCACTGTGTGGAGGCAGAAGCTGAGGCACCCAAGCTGGGCATGTTTCTCTGAGTCTCATACATGGCAGGAGAGGGATCTGGACCTAGTGCTGTATCCTTGCTAGGGCTGGCCCTGAAGCGTGGCTGTTCTGTGACAGTGACAGTGGGATTGTTCTTTTACTCTGGGTTTTGTACAGACTGGGTGCATCTGGGACTGTCCCCTAACTTTTGGTTTGCATGCATTTTTTTTTTTTTTTTTTT
>NW_016107380.1:5070333-5081910 GCF_001604975.1 Cebus imitator
GATACTTTCTAAAAATAGGAAGTTCATTCTATTTTAATTTTTTTTTTTTTTACATTTGAGATATTCCATAACATAAGCGACGAGATATAATGGAGATCTTTGTGTTATTCTCCACTATTCTTTCAGTGTGTTTGTTTTTTTGCTTTGGTCCTTCTGGGACGGACTTGAAGCTTTGACTTTCGACAGAACTAAATTGGATGATAATGAATGATACCTACTTATTGTAGACAGTTTTGAACTCTCATATGTTTGACTTGCATGCCATTTGTAGCAAAACTAACCCTTTTCAATAACCTCTTTATTCAGGATTCTGTCACCAACGTTAATATAGCAGCAGTCTCTGGGGGAAGCCGGCAGGAGGGCAGGAGCCAAGCCACGGTGGTGCCACTAGGGTCTGGTCTGTTCAGATTTCTCCTCCTTCTCATCCCCCACACTAGCACCTTGGAGTCCTACAGTGTGCCCCTTCACTCAAGCCATCTGTCCCTCCCAGCTGCAGTTTATGTGTGCAGCCAGGTGGAATTGCTCTCTCTTTACTCCAGCTCTAGAGTCCCAGCATGTGGGATGGTGTTTGAACACTGGAGACGGGCTCACAGGATGTGGGAGGGACTGGCAACTGGGAGATCCACCCACTGTAGTCTCAGTAAACACTGCCGCGCACTGCTGGGGCTGACGGAAGCTATATTTACTGGAACAATTAGAAATATTATTATATGTTTTTGTAAATTCTGGAATTCTCTCCTTGCAGAATGGAAAAGTATATTTGTTCTAATGTTAGATATTTGTTTTTCAACATGCCTTTGGATTAATGTTTTATACAGAAAAAAGAAATGCTTGAATTTCCATGAACATTTTTAGTAAAATTGTTTAATTCTTCCCATTTTATATTAGCAACCACCTGTTGTCTTATTTTCTAGAAATAATGTAAAGCTTAGCTTTTTGAATTAGTCATTTTCCATCTCTGTAGTAATAGAATCCTTTGTGAAGTTCTGTCCTTACTTCCTGCCCTTCTCAAAAAAAAAACAACTGTTATAAGTAATTGTATTAATAACATTTCGCTCACATTAAATTCTTTTTGGGGAAGGCCTGAGTTTCATTCATAAACACTTTCTGCTTTATTGCTTTTGTTATGCCCTTCTCAGATGTTGATCTTGTTGAGAAATTGTTTCAGATCATTTAGGTCATGGAATATTTTTCTTGTATCTTCAAAAAACAGGGCTTTGCCTCACTGCTGGGGGGTGGTGACTACTTACCTTGTGCAGATTTTCTTTCAAGCTCTTCTTTCTCTTTACCTAAATCTGAAGGATTCTTTTGTTTGCATCTTAAATGTTATCTTGTTATCTCATCTTCTTTCTTGTCAGGTGCTAAGGAGTATCTTTAAAAAAAATTTATTAAGACGGTTTAAAAACTGACTGCGAGGTTATGGTTGTTTTGCTTTTGTTTTTGTTTATTTGAGTGGTTTTAACTTGGAGATTGCTTCTTAATTATGTACTCTTCCCCTGCAGTTCTTGGGAATTGAAAAAAAAAATTCTGAGATTTTGGCTTATTGTTCAGTTTCTCAAATCTTTCCAATCTCTGTGGTTTTCTTGGTCAATGAATTTATCTTTCCTCAGTATCATTCGTTTGGGCATATTATACTAATATATCTTCAAGTTAGTTAGTTCTTTGGAGTTTGATCTATTTTTTACTTTATCACCTCATTTGTACTTTTTGTTTTTTTCTAGGGGAATAGTTTTTAAACATTACTGAATCATGGACTCCTTTCTGGGCTTGAACACAACTACTGATGGGTATCCTACAGGAAAACTGCAGTCCATTTCCCCAGAAAAAGGGGAGTATATAATTTCAGAGCTTCAGCGATCCCACATTTCTCAATGATTCTCTTGCCTTTTAAATTTGTATTTATTTATATTTATTTGTTTATTATTATTTTTTAGAGATAGGGTCTCGCCATGTCACCCAGACATGGCGTGATCATACTCACTGCAGCTTTGAACTCCTGGGCTAAAACGGTCTTCCTGCCTCAGCCTCCTGAGTAGCTGGGACTACAGACATGCACCACTGCACCTGGCTAATATGTTAGTTTATTTTTTTTGTAGCGATGGAGTCTACCTATGTTGCCCAGGCTGGTCTCAAATTCCTGGCCTCCCACCTTGTCCTCCCAAAGTGGTGGGATTACAGGTGTGAGTCACCATGCCTGGCCTCTTCTTTTTAAAAAACACCATGGAGAATGTACTATTTGTACACTCCTCAAACTTGATTTTCCACTTAAACATATATTGTGAGTATCTTTAGTAGGTTCTTTAATTCAGTGGGAATTGTAGGTATGAAAAGTAACAGTCAACCAATCTCTTCTATACTTCTGGATTTAACAATTTTTTTTTGTTTGTTTTTGAGATAGAGTCTTGCTCTGTTGCTCAGGCTGGAGTGCAGTGATGCAGTCTTGGCTCACTGCAACCTCTGCCCCCTGGGTTCAAGTGATTCTCCTGCCTCAGCCTCCTGAGTAGTTGGGATTATAGGCACACACCACCGTGTCCGGCAAATTTTTTGTATTTTTAGTAGAGACAGGGCTTCACCATGCTGGCCAGGCTGGTCTCAAACTCCTGACCTTGTGTTCCATCTTCCTTGGCCACCTAAAGTGCTGGGATTACAGGTGTAAGCCACTGCATCCGCCGATTTAATGATTTTTGTTCTGTCTCTAACTAGCTTTAATCTTCAAACATTAATGATTATGTGCTGCTCCTATAAGTAGGTTTTGATCTTGGGAAATTTTGTTGGATCAATTGTTACTTATACTTCTTTTTTTGAGACAGTTTTGTTCTTGTCACCCAGGCTGGAGTACAGTGGTGTGATCTCAGCTCACTGCAACCTCTGCTTCCTGAGTTCAAACGATTCTCCTGCCTCGGCCTCCTGAGTAGCTGGGATTACAGGCTCCCGCCACCATCCCCAGCTAATTGTTGTATTTTTAGTAGAGATGGGGTTTCACCATGTTGGCCAGACTGGTCTCAAACTCCTGACCTCAGATGATCTGCCTGCCTGCCTCAGCCTCCCAAAGTGCTGGGATCACAAGCGTAATCCACTGTGCCCAGGCAACATTTTTCATTTTATTTTAAGTTACCTGTGTCCTCCTCTTTCTTGTTTTCCTAGAAGAGAAAAATGCAGAGGAAATGGTAGGAACTCCTGCAGCGGGTAGAGTGACACCTAAGGCCCAGGGGCTAAGGCAAATGACTCAGAAATGAGAGGGTCATGACATGTGGACATTAGTTTCTTAGGTGATAATTTGCATAAATAAATTGCCAAATGTGACACATTAGATTTAGTAAACAATTATTGCTCAGCTCTCTGGATGTGTTGAAGTGCTCTCTGGATGTGTTGGAGTGATCTACTCACTGGCAGATCCCTCTGTACATGCCATTATTTCTTTTATACGAAAGTGTTTTGAAACAGCAGACAATTCTAGATAGGCAGAAGAAAGAAGAAGGAAAAATAGCCTTCCCTTCCATAAAGGTGTTTCTTTATTTCCCTTTCTACCTTTCTCTTCTGAATATCATAGTTTAAAATGTGTTCATTTTTCAAAAGCTGATTTTGTGTCTTGTTGCTAAGATATCATACATATGTCTGGTCATATTAAGCAGGTGAATGGCTTTTCTGCAATGACCTAAACAGCTAGTCAGAAAAACAGTTGCTCTCAGCTTCGTATGTTTATTTGAAAGGTGCTTCCCCTTTTAGATTGCACGGGACTTGAACACAACTACTGATGAATGTCTGCAGATTGCCTGAAGTGTTCTTAGTAATTCAAGACAGTGGTTTTTAATCAGGTTTTAACTGTGTGTCACAACCAGTTGGAGGAGCTTTTTTGAAATATACATATCTGCGCATCATTCTTGTCCCACTTAATCAGACTCCCCAGGGGCTGGGGCCTGGGTGGGTAGCTCTTAGCAAAATCTCCTTGGGTAGCTGATGTATAGCCTTGATTAGGAAGAACTGATCTAACAGGTGTTGTTCCTTTAGCATTACTAAGAATGTTTGCATACTTTTTCCTTGCAGGAAGGTCTCTAAGTTTCTGTAAATTAATGCTTATAAAATCATGGCATATAAAATTATATCCATATGAAAATATATGTATACTCTTAATGAATTTGCTAATGGAAACTTTCTATTTTTGACACTTCTTCTTAGCTGTCCCTCTGTTCATCTCCTCAGTGCTTCACGAGAAATGTTTGGTGGTGAGATCCAACCCTTGTGCATTGGTGACAGCTGCAGATGTGAGAATTAAGCTGCTGTTACCTTGTAGTTCACTGCACCCCACTGGGCACTAGTCAGTTGCAATAGTGATGGACTCTGTTGAGATCTGATAGGGAGAGGATCACACATTGTTCCATGGGACTCAGCCTGTCCTCCAGGAGTCATAGAAAGGCAGTACCTGCAGTTCTGTAGAATCCCTGACTTTCTCAGAAGCCCTGTCAAGCTTAGCTAATAGCTGTCTAGGATCTTCATTGTGTGTGTGTGTGTGTGTGTGTGTGTGTGTGTGTGCGCGCGCGCGCGCGCACATTTTTCTCACTGACTGTTTCGCAAGCATGAATTCCTCTTCTCAACAGGCCTTAACATGGAAGACTCATGTTGTTCTAGAAGACAGTGTTTGCTCTATACACAAATACTGGACAGAGGGAGGAATAGTTAATAGCTGGATGAACAAATGAAAGTGTACTTGATGCCCTTGAATTAGTGGGGGGTAGAAGGGGAGAGACAGAGTAAGACTAAGAAACTGACTGACCTGGCTGGGCGTGGTGGCTCACGCCTGTAATCCCAGCACTTTGGGAGGTGGGCGGATCACGAGGTCAGGAGTTTGAGGCCAGCCTGGTTGATATGGTGAAACTCTATCTCTACTAAAAATACAAAAAAAAAAAAAATGCCATGTGTGGTGGCGAGCCCCTGTGTCCCAGCTACTCGGGAAGCTGAGGCAGAAAAATCACTTGAACCTGGGAGGCCAAGGTTGCAGTGAGCCAAAATCGCACCACTGCACTCCAGCCTGGGCGACAGAGTGAGACTCTGTCTCAAAAAACAAAACAAAACAAAAATATGAAAAGAAAAAAAAAGAAACTGACAGACCTTTTCAGTGAGTCTAGGAAGTAATGTGGATTTCATTAGGGTGTGGAGAATGCAGTTTGTCTTCTTCCCTGTGAGGTTTCTCTTTTAGCAAATAAGAGCAATGACAACTTCATGTACCTGTTACGGGTGTCCCTTCCCATTGCCTGAAAAATCTCCTTTCCCTCTCAGACTAGCCAGCATTTTCCCTTACGTATACGTCTTGTCATTATTATGTAAAAGTCCCATTCTGTGTGTCTCACCATTGCCATGTGGTCATCTTTTCCACTAGTCTCTAGTCTTCCTCCTCACCCCTTAGTTACTATAGTACTTGAGTGGCCCTACCCAGCTTTTGCACTTAATTACAGTTGCTCATGATTTGCTTATTGCTTTATGTGAACCATATAATTTATCTTTCCAAATAGACGATAACCTTTTAAAGAATAGTGCTGCATTTTAGGCTACTTCTGCATTCCCTGTTGCACCTAGGAGAGCCATGCTGGTGCTTCTGGGTCCTCCTGAGAGCTGCCAGGAGTACTTCCTTTAAGCTGGTGTCTTAATGGGTGGTTGACAGAGTAACCTCCACCCCTGACTGCTCAGCCCTAGCAACATAACTTGAGTCCATTGTGTTTCTTTGACCTGGTTCTGGCAGATTGGGCTCTTTTCCTAGAGAGTTTACTTAGAGTCTTGGTGGGAGGAGGTGGGGATATACACTGGTTTCCAAAATTCTAAAGATCTAGCAAGACCTGTTCTGGCCTCTCCCCTTGGGTTTAGGTGTTGTCAGGTGGGCTCTATGGTCTGGTTTATCCAGACTTGCTGGAGCACCCCTACACGTGCTAAATGCTGACCCAAATACTTGGGATGGGAAGGTACACCCAGGTCAGCCTTCTCCTTTGTGCTCTTTTTTCTCTCTCTCTCTCTCTGCCTCCTCCCTTGTTCCCTCCCCCTTTCTCTCTTTACTTGTTCCTACCACCAGCTGAAGAATTTGTAATGTCACAAACTGGCCTGTACTGCCCCTACTATAAGTGTTGCTACTCTGCAGAGTGAGTATTCTCTTGAATTATCTGTTGTTCATTGACTAATATCTTGGTGTTCAAGGAATATACAATGTTGTAGGCTAGGTATGTACTATTTATGAAGTCACACTTTGAAATTTCAAACCATAAGTCGCTGTGCAATAATAATTTAGCTGTGCCACAATGTATATAGTCTACATGTGGCCTCTTCAGCATGTATTTTAGACATAATATTGATAAAAAAATTTGTGTATGAGTTTTTCATTATTTGCTCTGGTTTCAAAAGAGTAACAAATCAGAATAGATTTATTATTTCTGGGACATTGGTAAATTTGTTTGGAGCAGATGTTTTGAAATAGAGTAGCATTTTTTTTCTTTTCTTTTTAAAAAAATAGAGACGAGGTCTTGCTGTGTTTCCCAGGCTGGTCTCAAACTCCTGAGCTCAAGCGATCCTTCTGCCTTGGACTCCCTAAGTACTTTGACTTCAGACATGAGTGCCTGGGGAGTAGTAATCTAACCAGGAGTTGCAGGTATTGATGTAAACTTGGGCATTATCCTTCAGTTCAGTTTGAATATGCATATTCCTTCCTCTTCCTGCTCCTCTCTTTTTTTTTTCTTTTTTTTTTTGAGACGGAGTCTCACTCTATCGCCAGGTTGGAGTGTGTGGTTGCAATCTCAGCTCACCATAACCTCCACCTCCTGGGTTCAAGTGATTCTCTCGCCTCAGCCTCCCGAGTATCTGGGATTACAGGCATGTGCCACCTTGCCCAGCTAATTTATGTGTTTTTAGTAGAGATGGTGTTTCACTGTGTTGGCCAGGATGGTCTCGATCTCTTGACCTTGTGATCCGCCCTCCTCGGCCTCCCAAAGTGCTGGGATTACAGGCCTGAGCTACCACACTGGGCCTCTCTTCTTCTTCTTTTAAGAACCTGATTTGCTTGCTTACTTGGGTTATTTCTGTATTAAAAACATGGTTTCCTAAACTGGTGTCTCCATTCATAGATAACCTGAATGTCTTATTGTAGCCAAAGAAGAATGGGAGTATGTTTATGAGTAGAATCCTAATTTCCACCAGCAAAATACCAACAAAGGGCTGGAAAGCAACATTCTAAACGTCTAAGAGTGCCTTGAACAAGCAATAACAAAATTTTCCTCCAGTTGCTTCCTGGAGGGTGTGGGCTGGAAGGCTCTCCTGGCTGGGGAGAAAATATGGATGATGGCACTGACCTGCCTCACAACCTGCTGCACGTGTGGGGCTGAGGTTTCCATAGTTTTGCAGGCTGAGACCTGAGGAGGGCTGGGCTCTCTTATTCTTTCCCATAGCCTTGGTGTTCAAACTTAAGTTTCAGCTTTGCCATTTGTCAGCTTTGTGATCTAGGACAGTGGTCGTCAACCTTTTTGGCACGTGACCAGTTTCTTGGAAGACAATTTTCCCACAGACCTGGGGTGTGGTGGAATGGGGTGGGTGGTGGTGGTGGTTTCAGGATGAAACTATTTCAACTCAGATCATCAGGCATTAGATTCTCATAAGAAGTGTGCAGCCTAGATCCCTCGCATGCGCAGTTCACAGTAGGGTTCGTGCTTCTATGAGAATCTAATGCTACCGCTGATCTGACAGGAAGCGGAGCTCAGGCCGTAATGCTTTCTTGCCTGGTGCTCACTTCCTGCTGTGTGGCTGTTATCAACAAGCAATAGACCAGACTGGTACTGGTCCGTGGTCTGGGGTTTGGGGACCCCCGACATAGAGTATTTTATTTGAATTCACTGTGTCTCAGTTTCCTCGGTTGAAATGGGGATATGGGTAGTAGCTAATTTGCAGGGTCATCGAGAGGATTCAGTGTTAGAACAAGGCCTGCTTGTATAGTAACCACTTATTTCCTTGAGTTACTATGCAGCTACAAGTAACGGATCCCAAACACCGGTGATTAACACTCGTGGGTGTTTATTTTTCTCATGTAATGAGAAGTTCGGAAGTAGGCAGCCCAGGGCAAGGATGGTTTCACGAGGCCATCACCAGACTCCAGTATTTCCACTCAGCTTTCCTTAGTGTGTGTTTTGTCACCTCACCGTCACAAGGTGGCTGCCTCGTCTCCAGTACCATCTTTGCATTCTAGCAGGAAGATGAAGGTCAGAGAGCAAATGGTGAGCACCAGCTGAATTGCCTCTCTTTATAAAGAGATTTCCCAGAAGCCCACACATCAGTTACAACATATTGGCCAAAATTATATCTTATGATCTTATGTATAAGGAAAGAAAGGAAATAATAGTTTTTAATTGAACGTGTTATCATTCCCCCAAACATCAAGGTTGTTATTGGTAGTAAGGAAGAATTAGAAAAGGGATATTGGAGGCTGGGTGCAGTGGCTCATGCCTATAATGTCAGCACTTTGGGAGGCCAAGGAGGGCGGATCACAAGGTCAGGAGTTTGGGATTGACCTGGCCAATATGGTGAAACTCTTGTCTCTACATTTTTAAAAATACAAAAATTAGCTGGGTGTGGTGGCTCATGCGTGTAATCCCAGCTACTTGGGAGGCTGAGGCAGGAATCGCTTGAACCCAGGAGGCGGAGGTTGTGGTGAGCTGAGATCATGCCATTGCACTCCAGCCTGGGCAACAAGAGTGAAACTCCATCTCAAAAAACAAAACAAAACAAAAGGGTATTGGGTAGGCAAACCAGCCATGGCTGCCACAGCACTCAACATTGTTACCATAGGAATCGTGGAAATTTGCAGAAGCAGCAGCATTCATTTCCAGGCTATCCTGCGCTAAATGTGGGCATACCACTGACCCGTTCTACATCTTTTTTTTTTTTTCAGACAGAGTCTTGCCCTGTCACCAGCTGGAGTGCAGTGGCGTGATCTTGGCTCACTGCAACCCCCACCTCCTGGGTTCAAGCGATTCTTCTGCCTCAGCTTCCTGAGTAGCTGGGACTACAGGTGTCTGCCACTATGCCCAGCTAATTTTTGTATTTTTAGTAAAGACAGGTTTTCACCCTGTTGGCCAGGATAGTCTTGATCTCTTGACCTCGTGATCCGCCCTCTTCGGCCTCCCAAAGTGCTGGGATTACAGGCGTGAGCCACTGCCCGCTGTCCCATTCTACATCTTTCTCCTGCTTTCTCAGCCTAATCCACTTCCTCTCTGCTATTATTGCCCAGGGACTTAAATGTCTTATCAGATGTCCTTATTCTGTTGCCCACAAATTCCAGGGTACTTTGGGGGAGCACCAGGAGGCAGTGGCAGTCTGGTGGCTCCACTACCACTGAAGACAGGATGCAGGACAGTCCAGTTATCTGCAGGTTGTGGAACTGGACAGGTAGCATGGCCATGGGGGATTTGTTCAGTGTCCAGCTCTCTACTTGCTGCACTTTTTCCTCCTTTATTCGGGCTCTTAGGTGCACATACTCCCTCAATTTTACTGGCATTCCATTCCCATGCTGCATGTTGATGAAATGGAAAAAGAGCCTTTGCTTGCATTTGTCACCGGGGAAAAACTTGGCTCACACTCTCAGCCCCAGGCGTGGTGTTTCCCATCTGTGATGGCCATCACTGACTGGAGCTGCGTGCTTCTAATACACATCAGTCAGGGGTTCTAAACTTGGGAAAGGGCAGGAGGCCAGGTACCATCATCTGAAACTCCACTTCCATCAGAAACAGTGAAAACTTTCTCCGGATGGCCACAACTACCCCAGGTTGGCTTAGGCTTTATTATAGGATGGTTCATTAATAGTCAGTATTTTGGCCCACAATTAGTTAAAAGCATAATACCAGCCAACCTTGAAGCAGCATTCCATACCTGCTTCCGTCATCTTATTTCCACTCCAGAGTCAGCACACTTTCCATTAAGAAAATGGGCCTGGTGTGGTGGTTTCTCAGGGTTTGCTTCAAATCTACTTCTACTTCCATTAGCTTTCAATACAGAGGTACTGCAAATTCAGTAAATGATGGCTCATTATGAAGGCGTAAATGCTTTGTGGTCTGACTAAGACTAAAAGTGGTATCTCCATGCCCTTTCCTTAAAAAAGAGGTAGTTTTCTTCAATCAAAGAACTTTGTAAATGCAGTAAGATCAGCAAGGGAAGTTAATTTTTGAAAAAGCTAAATTTATTTAGTGCTATTTAAACTCCACAAACCCACTCATTTTGTAAAAGGAAGATAGATTTTTAAAGTTCACAAATAAAAGGTAAGTGCTATTGTGTCAGGTTAGTTAAAAGGGAAGATGATTGAGAGAGTAGTGTGTCAATTTCTTTCTTTCTTTTTTTTTTTTAATGTAGAAGCTTTCTCAGAGAAAAACGCTCAAATATTAACAATTCTCCTTGTCCAACCCCTCCTCAGAGGTAACCAATATTTTCACTCTCTCATGTATCTTATAAAACTTTCTGTGCATTTATTTATTTTCCATGGAAATTATCTTTGAAACTGTGTATGGTATTATGCTGTGCATTATACAACTTTCAGCTTTTAACAATAATATGTCTTGAAGGTTATGACATGCCGGTACATCTCTATTTCTTTCTTTTTCATTGTTGCGTGGTATTCTGTATTATGGATATATCATGGTTTTAATCCTTCCCTGGGTGCTTAAGTTGTTGCTAATGTTTTTGATTCTGGCTTTGTTTTTTGGGTATTACAATTATGCAGTTCTTGTATTAGTGTTTCTTTACATATGTGTGAGTATTTCTCCAGGATAGTTACTGAGAAGTAAAATATTTGAGGCAAACAATATATGCATTTCACATTTTAATAGATACTTCCAAATTTCCTTCCAAAGTGGCAATGCTAATATACTCTCCCATCGGCAGTATGCATACAAGAGTTTCAACATACTTTTTTTTTTTAGATGGAGTGTCACTCTGCTGCCCAGGCTGGAGTGCAGTGGCGTGATCTTGACTCACTGCAACCTCCACCTCCTGGGTTCAAGGAATTCTACCGCCTTAGCCTCTCGAGCAGCTGGGATTACAGGCAGCTGTCAGCATGCCTAGCTAATCTTTGTATTTTTAGTAGAGACAGGGTTTCACCATGTTGACCAGGTTGGTCTTGAACTCCTGACCTCAGCTGACCCACCTGCCATGGCCTCGCAAAGTGCTGGGATTACAGGTGTTAACCACGGCGCCCAGCCTCAACGTAATTTTTAGTATGGCATTTATATGTTTTTAAGCAGCCTTTAATGTTTAGCTTTTGGATATATTTTGATTACATGGCATGTTCTGGTACTACAGTTAGCACATACATATTTAGTAATGCTTTTAATTTGAAATAGTGGTAAATATTAAATCCTTCCTGTACCACTGAAGCAGCAGCAGCACACTGAGAAATTGTGTCACCCTTAAGTATCTCTCCTTTAGTGAGGCGTATGTGAATGAAAAGCACTATTAAAATGCTGGCTGTTGGTCTTGACTTATAGTTGACATTGATGGTTTCCTACCAAGCATTCATCTTCCCTATTCTTTTCTTATTAGCAGAAGTCCCTACCCTCTTTTTTC
>NW_016107380.1:5082085-5093377 GCF_001604975.1 Cebus imitator
TTTTTTTGAGACAGAGTCTCTCTCTGTCACCCAGGCTGGAGTGCAATGATGCGATTTCAGCTCACTGCAACCTCCACCCCCTGGGTTCAAGCAATTCTTCTGCCTCCGCCTCCTGAGTAGCTGGTATTACAGGCATGTGCCACCACACCCGGCTAATTTTTGTATTTTTAGTAGAAACAGAGTTTCACCATGTTGGTCAGGCTGGTCTTGAACTCCTGACCTCAGGTGATCAACTCATCTCAGCCTCCCAAAGTGTTGGGATTACAGGCGTGAGCCACTGCGTCTGGCCAATAATGCCTTTATTTTAGGATGGGGGTGGTCACCTGTCTCATTCTTGGTTTCTCTGGCTTTTGGGGTAGCTAAGTGTGGACACATGCCCCAGGTCTACTCATAGTTACCTATGAATCGTTGGGTGGAACTCTCTAGATAGGATGAAACTAACATGAGGGAAAATGGAGCTGAGAGGGAGTTCTGTGATCAGCTGTTTTTTGCTTTCTGTCTCTGGACTCTTCACAGTTTGTTTGTCTTCTAAGTTGTGATTTTAGTATTTGTTACTGAATGCCTAACATACTGCCTCCAGATCTAGCTTTTCTTTCTCCCCAAGTCTTGGTTGGTTCAGAAGGGGACACATTGGGATGAGGCGTTGGTGAGGCCCTGTGGGAGCCAACAGCCAACCTCTTTCTTGTGAAAGTTGAAAGGGGTGGGGGTGATGTGGGGAAGAAATGTGAGAATTTCCTGTAAACCCTCAGGCTCGGTATAAGGGAGGAGTGTGGCAGGGGGCCTAAGATGTATCATGCAGCTGAGTTCATCTGTGCCTTAAAATGGACATTTCCTGGGAGGATGACGTTGATGGTGGTTACTGTATACTACTATAGCCATATTGGCAGTTGTAACAACAATGGAAATTATTGAGTATTGCTACTGGCCAGGTGCTGTGCTAAGCACTTTACATTAAGGATCTCATTTAATCTCTGTAATAATCATCTGAGATAGATGACATGAATAGCACTTTTTTTTTGAGATGGAGTCTTTCTCTGTCATCCAGGCTGGAGGGCAGTGGCGCGATCTCGGCTCACTGCAATCATCACCTCCAAGGTTCAAGCAATTCTCCTCCCTCAGCCTCCTGAGTAGCTGGGATTACAGGTGCACACCACCATGCCCGGCTACTTTTTGTATTTTTAGTAGAGGCGTGGTTTCACCATATTGGCCAGGCTGGTCTTGAACTCCTGACCTTGTGATCTGCCTGCCTCAGACTCCTGAAGTGCTGGGATTACAGGTGTGAGCCACTGTGCCTGGCCGGTAGCACTATTTTTTAAAGGAAAATGAACTTAGGAAAGTTGGTCAAGGTCACATGGTCAGTGGTGATAGTGGGGCTTGAGCAGCCTGATTCTTGGGCTGTGTGTTAGTCCCAGCGGTGCATTGCCAGCTTGCCTGAGCAGCCTCGACTCTGTATCCCACGTTCTTCCTGACACTCATTCCTCCATAGCTTTGGTCCCAGCTCACCCTTGCAGCATGTCCAGCACCATTTCTGTTAGCTTTGACCTATGCATTCTGCCCACCCTTGGGGACTTATGCAGCATCCATTTGCTTGTCTGCCTTTCTTAGCCACTTTATTTGTAAGTAATATTTTTTGGGAACAAGCCAGCGCATATTGTCTGTATCTGCATTTCTTAATCTTTTGGGGATTGTGGACCCTTTAGATAGGCATTATTCTCCCTAACAAAAAAAGTGTATATAGCGTGTGCATGTAAATTCACATGCAACTTCATGGAGTTATAAGTGCTCTGCAAACCACTGTTTCTTTTTACATGCCTACCATCGTCTAGTAACCAGCAGAGTGGATGAGCAAGACAGTGGGGTTGAAAGAAATGCTCCTGTCGTGTAAATGTCTTTCCTGTGTTTAAGATTTCTTCCTAATCCCCTAAAAGGGAGGGATCATCTCAATCTTTGAATATATTTGTATATTATGTTGTAACTGGCACAGTTGTTTGTCTTATGAATTATGGAGCTTTGTTTGCAGTGGCAGTTGAAGGAGGCTGCTCTGCTTTATTTTTTGCCAAATCATTTTTATTACAAGTAGTTACTGCAGTTCATAGTTAGTAGTCATTGATCAGGAATTTTCTTTATGGGAAGTTAACTGGAACAAAGTAGAAATAAAATTTTCAGTATGGATATAAAGTTTTATCCAACTTTATGGGCTCAAGAAATGATTTTGTGCCACAGATCCTACTACATTATAATGATGCCTATTTTATAGACAAAGAAGGAATTCTTGAGTTCACAGTGAGTTGAAACTCATTGAAAATTTTCAACTCCATATTTTATCTGTTTCAATTGACTTGTGCATAGGGAACTTGAAAATGACCTAATTTCTTCCAAGGCCAACTGTTAAAATTCTGCTTCATGTATGAATTACAGCTTTTGTGTTTGGATTATTGGTGCTAAGATTTAAAATCTTGAGGCTGTCTTGTTGGAAACTGACTTCCTTTAACTCAGAAATTACTCAGTATGAGAAACATGTCATTCAAAGTAATTTTCATGATTTTCTGACAGGCAGACATGTTAGTGCCTTTCAAACAAACTAAAGCCTTCATTTAGTAAGATTAATCCTCTTGCAAGCTAAAATATGTCCTTTGAGAAAGTGTTTTCGTGGTCTAGAATTCTTTTGTTGGGGCTCACTGTTGCAGAAGAGTGTTCCCTGCTGCGCAGTTCCGCTTGGTCCTGCGGTTAGACAGTAAGCGGAGCTGACGGGTTGAAGGTCAGCATCCTGGGACTTGGGGGAGTCCAGCCCTTCTGTTGGGGTACACGAGAATGCCACAGTATCTCCCAGGAGGACTCTAAGGTCCAAAAGAGGCATCCTGTCCCCTTCCTCCTGTCACTAATTTTTGGAGCCTCAATCATGAAACTTTTGATTCTGTTTCTTAGGAGGTATGAATTTGAAGACATTACAAAGCACCCATTTGGGCTCCTGAATATAATTCCTTGGATAGTTGTCCTTGTGAAACAGACCTCAGCATTTAACTTTAATGCCTCATGGGAAGGTAGGAAGCTGACTCTGTGATTATGACCCCCGCCGGTCCTCACACAGATGAGGCATTGGCCACAGCCTTTGTTCCATGTACCACAACTTGTTTTTCTAGAATTCCCCAAGCTTTTGTATGCTGAAGAAGGAAATCAAAGCATCACAATTTTAATCCCGATTATATTCCATCTCTCTTCCAACTCAGCTTCAAAAAAATATGCACAGTTTTAAGGTGTGGTATGCTAAATTGAAAATCACATTGCTGTAATATTCTTTGTTTGCTTTTTTGTTATGAACCAGATGAAGTAGTTGACCTCTCACTTGTTTCAAGGCTAATCTGGGTGAATACTTCTGTTTTTGTTTTTTTGGTTGGTTTTGTCCGATGATAGTATGTTTAGAAATAAGGTTCATAGCAATAATATCAGAGATTTGTAAGAGGGAGACTGGCTGATTCATCTTTTTCTTGACAGCATTAACACCATAGCTTGTGTTCAGTGAATGGATGCATTTATTACTTGAGCACTTAAGAGTGTCAGGCGTGGCCGGGCGCGGTGGCTCACGCCTATAATCCCAGCACTTTGGGAGGCCGAGGCAGGTGGATCACGAGGTCAAGAGATCAAGACCGTCCTGGTCAACATGGTGAAACCCCGTCTCCACTAAAAATACAAAAATTAGCCGGGTATGGTGGCACACACCTGTAGTCCCAGCTACTCAGGAGGCTGAGGCAGGAGAATTGCTTGAACCCAGGAGGCGGAGGTTGTGGTGAGCTGAGATCCTACCATTGCACTCCAGCCTGCATAACAGGAGCAAAACTCCTTCTCAAAAAAAGAAAAAAAAAGCTCAGAATCCAGTCTGCCACAGTTGTCTCATGCCTGTGATCCCAGCACTTTGGGTGGCTGAGGTGGGCGGATCATATGAGTTTAGGAGGTCAAGACTAGACTGGGCAACGTGACAAATCTCATCTCTACAAAAAATTAAAAATTAAAAAGAAAATCCTCAGAATCCTCAAATGGTATAAGTATTCCTCTTTCAACACACTTTTTCACTTTGAAAGCTTAAAACTGATAGTTATATTTTGGCCATTGCAAAGTAGCTAATTTTGGGAGTGGAAGGTATCTTCTTTTCATAAAAGAAAACCAGCAAACAACAATGTGAGCTGAATTAATTTTCGTTACAATGTAATTTCTCTGTTCAGAGGGCTTTCTCTGGCTGGGGGTGCTTCATAGATTTAGCCATGATGATTTCCATTTTTGATTTATGAACTGTCCAGGAAGGAATTCTGTTTTAATTTGTCACAACCCCACAGTCCCTTGAAGGCATGAATTCTTTTTTTTTTTTTTTTTCTCTGAGATGGAGTCTCACTCTGTCACCAGACTGGAGTGCAGTGGCATGATCTCCACTCTGCAACCTCTGCCTCCCAGGTTCAAGTGATTCTCCTGCCTCAGCCTCCTGAGTAGCTGAGATTATAGGCACGCACCACCGTACCCAATTAATTTTTATATTATTAGTAGAGACCAAGTTTCATCATGTTGGCCAGGATGGTCTTGATCTCCTGATCTCATGATCTGACTGCCTCACCCTCCCAAAATGCTGAGATTATAGGCATGAGTCACTGTGCCTGGCCGGAGGCATGGATTCTTAATGCTTCTGATGAGGAGAATATAATTCTAAACACTAATACCTACCAATGAGGAAAAGAACAAAAGGTATGCTATATTCAGTTCCAAGTGGAATTCTCTTTATCCCTGGGAAATAATAAATGCCCCAAATTGTTGGGAAAAAAATAAAATTAGATGAAACAAACATTTGTGAATCTAACAAAATTTGCATTTCCATGGAAACCGAAATTAAAAATGCAGCAACCAGCTGGGCACAGTGGCTCATGCCTGTAATCCCAGCACGTTGGGCAGTTGAGATGGGCAGAATCACTTGAGGTCAGGAGTTCAAGACCAGCCTGGCCAACCTTGTAAAACTCCTTCTCTACTAAAAATACAAAAATTAGCTGGGCATGGTGGCAGGAGCCTGTAATCTCCGCTACTCCAGAGGCTAAGTTAGGAGAGTTGCTTAAACCTGGGAAGTGGAGGGTGCAATGAGCTGTGATAGTGCCACTGCACTCCAGCCTGACAACAGAGTAAGACTCTGTCTCAAAAACAAAACAAAAAACAATAACTGTTAATTGTGCATAAGAAAGTGAAATACTTAGGTGTAAATCTAGTAAAACATATACAAAATCTGTATGCTGAAAATTACAAAATCCTGATGGATAAAATCAAAGAAGACCTGAATACATGGAGAGACATACCATGTTCATGGATTGGAAGACTCACCATAGTAAAGATATCAATTCTCCTGCAAATTGTTCTATAAATTTGACACAACTTTTTGTAAATTGATAATGATATCAAAATAATAAGCCTAAAAACATAAACCTGGTATTTCATCTTCACATCTTAAAAATTTTAGCTTAATTAGTTACCATTTTTCTGTATGCTGCTATCTCATTGTAGTCCTATGAAATAATGATAAACTTATCGACTTTATAGGTTTGCAGCCTGATAGATCTTTTAATAAAAAAGTTAAAGTATGTACGTTTTCTTATACTTTAGCCTTAGTTTTTGTTTTTGTTACTGTTATTAAATAAATTATTGAGTTTTTATGATATTATGGCTGGATTTAAGAAAAACTGCTTGTGTGTGTGTGTGTGTGTGTGTGTGTGTGTGTGTGTGTGACAGAGTTTTACTCTGTTGCCAGGCTGGAGTGCAGTTGCACAATCTCGGCTCACTGCAACCTCTGCCTCCCGGGTTCAAGCAATTATCCTGCCACAGCTTCCTGAGTAGCTAGGACTACAGGCGTGTGCCACTAGGCCCACCCAGCTAATTTTTCTATTTTTAGTAGAGATGGGGTTTCACCATGTTGGCCAGGATGGTCTCGATCTCTTGATCTCATGTTTTGCCTGCCTCGGCCTCCTAAAGTGCTGGGATTAACAGGCATGAGCCAGAGTAAATTTTTAAAAGTAATATTCCTCTCTCATGAGTTTTCTGCATGACAGGTGCAATTGAGCAATAGCCACACAAGTGTCTAGGGATGGTGTTGAATGTGTAACAAAAGGTTAAAGCGTTTTCCAACAGATTGCCAACAGTGTTTTACATTTCCTGAATGATCTAAGTGTTGGTTTAGCTTGGAATTGGCTGTAAATACAACTGAAGAACATAACAGATTAAAAAAAATAACAATGAGTATGGTTGCTATGTCAGAATTAAAGAGTTACTTAAATAAAGTCAGGCCATGGAGTATAATCAAAAGATTCCCAACAATCCTGGTGAGTTTTACTTTAGAAAAAAGTTTTGGGATAATTGATTCAGCTTTACAGTGGAACCAGATTTTATATTAATTTCTTTCCAGTTAATCTAGATTCTATTTTGTACATTTAGTTCCTTAAAAAGTAAATGAAGGCTCATAATGTTTGAATAGAATTTTTGTTTTCTATTGAATTTAATGCTTTCATAATCATTATGAGAAAATATTCTCAGATGATTTACACATGATTTAGAAATGCAGGCAGCCCTTTCCAAGTGGTTATTGTATTCTGACACACAGTGATAAGTGTAGATATATCATGTTACAGAATGAAGTGGCCATTTTTGTGGGATGAATTTTCTGAATAACATTTTGAAATATTGGAGATTAGGGTTATTTAAAACATGATTTTCTCCTCTCACAAATTAAAGTGTTTCATCCCTACAATTGCCAGACTATAAGCTCTAATAGGGATAGTAAGATCTAAGTCTCTGTTTACCAAAAACATTAAGAAAATTTTAAGTATAGTTCTAAATTTTAAAAAGTATTAAAATTATTTTTTAATTTAAATTTATAGTAATTTAGTAAGAAACAAATGGCTTAAACCCAAGAAGGCAAGGATTATAATTGATTTTGTTGAGCAATGTTCTCTTTTGGTTACAAAGTAAAAGGCAAAATAAAAGTTTAAAAGCATTTGGAAAGAATGTTCTTTGGTTTTTGTCACTCAGCAACCTGAAGTTTAATGACCCTTTACAGTCCTGATAAACACTGAAAGTTTGCAGTTGGCATTGCTAGTTTAAATTGAAGGAAGGTTGCCGGCCTCATGCCTGTAGTCCCACCTACTTAGGAGGCTAAGGCAGGAGGATCTTTTGAGGCCAGGAGTTCAAGGCTGCCATGAGCCATCATCATGCCACTGCACTCCAGCCTCGGCAAGAGAGTGAGAGCTGGTCTTAAAAAAAAAAAAAAAAAAAAAGGCAGTGGCAATGAGTGGACCTTAAAATACCTCTGTATTGTTTCAGTTTAATTCATTAATCAATTTTTTTTGAGATGGAGTCCTGCTCTGCTGCTCAGGCTGGAGTTTGAGCAGCCTGGGTTCAAACAATTCTCCTGCCTAAGCCTCCTTGGTAGCTGGGGTTACAAGCTCATGCCACCACACCCAGCTAATTTTTGTATTCTTTTAGTAGAGACGGGATTTCACCATGTTGGCCAGGCTGGTCACGGACTCCTGACCTCAGGTGATCTGCCTGCTTCCGCCTCTCAAAATGCTGGGATTACAGGTGTGAGCCACCATGCTCGGCCTGCTGCATTTTAAAGGTACTTCATTCTTCCCTGTATCCTGAATTCTCTCAGCACCAACAGGGAAGGCATTTATGTGACATTGGACAGTTACTTTCCGATCCCTTCTATAAGTACTAAGCTGACCCCACCTGAGACCTTGCCTTGAGATCAGATTGGACTTAACTGAGCATTTGTCTTTTGATCATCTTAAGATATCTCAAGCACTCAATGAGAAACTGGAGGTTTCTTGTGTATTCGGGTTACAGACTTGGTCCATTCTAATTTCAGTCGCACCATTATTTCTGTATATGTTATATATAGAAAAAAAGACCTTAAAGAGTTCTAAATCTTTTTGGTTTTCTTTTGAGACAGAGTCTTGCTCTGTCACCCAGGCTGGAGTACAGTCTTGGCTCATTGCAGCCTCAGTCTTGAACGTTCAACTCATTCTCCTGCCTCAGCCTCCCAAGTAGCTAGGATTACAGGCGCCTGCCACCACACCCGGCTAAGTTTTATATTTTCAGTAGAGACACGGTTTCACCATGTTGGAGAGAGGCTGGTCTCGAACTCCTGACCTCAGGTGATCCACCCACCTTGGCCTCCTAAAGTGCTGGGATTACAAGCATGAGCCACTGCACCCGGCCTTTCATCTTTATATATAGTACAGGTTACCATAAAACACTGTATTATGTAGAATTTGTTTTGGAAAAATATGTAATAGTATTCAAAACAAGTAACTTAGAATGTTTTCTTAGGTTATACTCTGTCCCTGGGTCAAGAGGTAACAGACAAATAGGATCCAAATTTTACAGCTAGCTGACTTGGACACACAGAGAGCAGGTGACTTGGTGATGATTAAACAGAGAATCTGATGGGTCTCCAGGCCCTGAGCTCTGGCCTTGGACCCTTGCACTTTTTGCAGTCTAATGTTTGGAAACAGGAGTGACCTGAATTAAAGAGAAATACGTATAGGTCCATTTGCTTTAATTTCATCTTCATTATTGTACTTAGAGCGTGAGGATGCTGTTGTCTTTGAGTGAATGAAGACAGGATTCAGTATTAGTGGGATTCTATAGCTTCTCCCACCCACCAACAAAGGGATGAGAAAAGCTGGATGTCATTTTGGTCTGGTCAGCAAATCCAAATCTGTGAGCATGTGGAAAAAGAGTCTATGTTCATGTATTTTTTTAGTAGTTCTTAGAAGAAAGACAAATGCAGTTCTTTTTTTTTTTTTTTTTTTTTAATGAAGTCTTGCTTTGTTGCCCAGGCTGCTGGGCATGGTCATGGCTCACTGCAGCCTTGAACTTCTGGGCTCAAGCCATCCTCTGATCTCAGCCTCCAGACTAGCTGGGACTACAGGTGTGAGCCACCACACCTGGCCAATTTTTTTTTTTTTCAAGACAGAGTCTTGCTCTGTCACTCAGGCTGGCGTGCAGTGGTATGATCTTGGCTCACTGCAGCTGCCCCCTCCTAGGCTCAAGCGATTCTCCTGCCTCAGCCTCCCAAGTAGCTGGGACTACAGGTGCCCATGACCCTGTCCGGCTAATTTTTGTGTTTTTAGAAGAGACAGGGTTTCACCATATTGGCCTGACTGGTCTTGAACTCTTGGCCTCAAGTGATCCACCCACCTCGGCTTCCCAAAGTGCTAGGATTATAGGCGTGAGCCACCACGGTCAGCCTAATATTTTAAAAAAATTATTATTTGTAGAGATGGAGTATCACTGTGTTGCCTGATCTGGTCTCTAACTCTTGGGCTTCTATGATCGTCCTGCCTCAGCCTCCAAAAATGCCGGGGTTACAAGCGTGAGCCACTGTGCCCTGCCAAAAACTGATTTTTAAGGTGGGAGACAGTTTCACCTGTACCACCTTCTCCGCTGTGAATCATCATCAAGGTTTGGAATAATTGGGGCAGATAGGCAGCTACACTGGGGAAGTGCTGGCACAACCTGTAGGTCCAGTGCTTCTCACCCATAAGAAATATTTTTAATATCTGTTTTCTACCCTAAAATGAGAATTGCATAGGCAATATAATACATCCTTTCATGTATGCTTAAAAAGTCAATATAATATCCCACCTGCAATGTAAGGAGAAATTAAAAAAGGTATTTAATTTCTACCTTTTCATATTCATTTCTACCTTTTCAAATCATTTCTACCTTTTTATATTCATTGCTCAGACAAAACTATACTTACTGGAAGATGGAATTAAACCATTAATTAGATGCTTACATGTATGTGGAAATGCCATGATGAAAAAGCTAGTGACTCAAACACTACACTTGGTCAGGTGGTCAGTGATGTGATTTTTCAGAAATGATGAACAATTCTTGACAAAATTCCAAAGAAAGCAAACGAAAGTGATCTTTCTATTCAGTGTTAGCTGTGTTCCTGGAAATTTTGGCATACGTTAACGTCAAACATAAGCATTGTATTTTCATGTAACAAAAATATGTATGAGAGGTTTTTTTTAACCAACATAAACATCTAAAGCCTTTTAAAGCTATCAGGACATAGGACAGTTTACTGTCACACACACTGTATGATGTCTAGGAAACCTGCTGCCTGCCCACCAAATGTTGGTGGTGTTACCCAGATACCCTGATGATCTAGAATGCCCCACGCATTTCCAAGTGCCTGTCTGCTAGGGTGAGGCACTACTCTTGTTGAGAACTTCCTTTCATTTTCTCCTGCTTTTTGATGATTTGCTTACTTTTTAGAAGTAGGCACTCTGTCATACCTTTTCATTTTTCTTGCTCTCATAAGTTGTCGTTGCTGTTTGACTTGTGTGTACCAGCAATCAAGCTGATAGAGTTTAAACAGTATTTGCTATGACATAATGGCAGGGGCTTTTTATAACATTGCCCCCAAATCATGGCAATTGTGTTGCATTTCAGATTTATACTTTATAAGGATATACTTCTCTGCCTGCCTCATCACTAACCCTGATGCCCAAAGCCATGGTTGTTCAAGGATCCCGTTTCAGGGGAGTAGATGAGGTTGAATAGCAGTCCCAAGATGACAGGGTCTCCTCCTAGGAACTGGTATTGAAAGGGAGGAGGAAGAGAGAGGAAGAAGAAGAGAATGAATGGGAGAGAGCAAAACTGAGAGGTCTGTTTCTCTGGGTAGTAGATTTGGGTGCTTGGGCTGAAATCAAGACGTTGGCCCGGTTGATTCCTTCTGAGGGCTGTGAGGGAAGGATCTATTCCAGGCCTCTCCCCTTGGCTTGTAGATGGTCATCTTCTCCTCTGTGTTCTCACGCTGTCTTCCCTGTATGCCTCTGTCTCTGTGTTCATACTTCCCCATTCGATAACGACCAGTCATACTGAATTAGGACCTACTCTGATGACCTCACTTTAACTTGATGACCTCTGTAAAGACCCTATCTCCAAATATGGTATTAGAGTTTAGGACTCCACCATATCTTTTTTCAGAGGACACAATTCAACCCCTAGCTGGTGCTCTAAGCCACTGCCCTGCTGTATGGACTGGAAAGTACAGGAAGGTGATTTGCAGAGAGAAAGAGTAAGGCACAACAAACAAGACATGGAAAGAAATGACTTCACAGATTGTTGACTCTTCCCCATTTCTCCTGGAGGTCAGCTGTGTTCCTAATCTTGGATTCTATGAACTACCACTGTGGGCTTCTAACATGTTCCCATTGCTTAAATGTAGTTGCTGTTATGTTTCTCTAAGGAATG
>NW_016107380.1:5093538-5109145 GCF_001604975.1 Cebus imitator
CACCGCAACCTCCGCCTCCTGGGTTCAGGCAATTCTCCTGCCTCAGCCTCCTGAGTAGCTGGGATTACAGGCAAGCGCCACCATGCCCAGCTAATTTTTTGTAGTTTTAGTAGAGGCGGGGTTTCACCATGTTGACCAGGATGGTCTCGATCTCTTGACCTTGTGATCCACCCGCCTCAGCCTCCCAAAGTGCTGGGATTACAGGCTTGAGCCACCGCGCCCGGCGAGAACGAAATTTGGACAAGCATTGTAGTATGACACTTTTAAGTATCTGGGTGTTACCTTCAGGTCTTGTGAAGCCATCACTGGTTAGATGGACTGGAAAAGGGAAGCAGGAAGAACTATTAGAAGACCATTCTCATGGGATTATGAGGTGAGGGAGAATAAGGAGGAATGAAGCCCATAGATTGTGGTTCTTTTCAGAGTACCTATTATTGTACAGGCCCTTTCCTTTAATTAGGGCCCAAATTAAGGACATGGATTAAGGAGATTCAAAGAGGGAGAGGGAGGAACCCATGTTGACTTAGAGCTTTGTACCTTAGGCGGTGGGGTTGATGGGTTTGGTGTTAACTTGACAGAGACTGTGTTTGAGGAAAGACAGAATTCTGATTTGGAAGTGTTGAGTTGAGGACATAGCCAGGAAAGCTGGGCGTGGTGACTGAGGAGATCGTGCTGGAAGCAGTTTTGGAGGGTCGGCACATGTTCTGGTGGTGGAAGCTATGTTGACTGGAAGCTATCACCAGGGAAAAGAAGAGAGAATCCCAGAAAGGGCCGTGTATGAACATCACCTTTGGAGGTGCAATCTGAAGGAAAGGGTCAGCAAAGAAGACAAAAGCAGAGAAGCAGTCACCTGATGTAGCAGTGAGGCTTAAACACACAGCAGACATTTATAATTTATCAGCATAGTGGGGGCAAAAGTAGTGAAGTTGTATTGCTGTGGGTGGAGGCAAGAATTGTGCATTACAAAAATGGAGGCATGGCTGGGCATGTGGTCTTGGCATTTTGGGAGGCCAAGGCAAGAGGATTGCTTGAGGCCAGAAGTTTGAGACCAGGCTGTGAAGCATAGCAAGATCCTGTGTCTACGGGGCAGGGGCAGGGAAGTTACTCTGGAGGCTGAGGTGGAAAAATTGCCCGAGTCCACGATTTCAAGGCTGCAGTGAGTTGTGATCATACTATTGCATTTCAACCTGGGCAACAGAGCAAGACCCTGTCTTTGAAAATAAAAACACAAACAAAACAATAATAACAACAACAACAAAAATAGAGGCAACAGCATAGATTGTTAAAATTTAAAATTCTTCTAAAAGAAGAATCGAGAATGATTGCTTAAAAGGAAGGCAAGATGGAAAACTATTCCCACAGGAAGATGGAAGCCCACATTCCTCCAAATATATGCTACTTAAAATAGCTATTATTTTTGGAGGCATGCATAATGTACAGCACCAGCTAAAAGCTTTATATACATCTAATCTGCCCCTTCCACAAATGTGTGGGACTTGAGAGGAAACATCAGGCAAGTTACCAGATCATTCTGTGTCCCTCAGATTCATACAGTTTATGCAAGATCAAGCCAATAAAAAATTAATTCAGAGTATCAGCTAAAAAAAAAAAAGAAAGGATTTAAGTTCAGGCCATCTCTTGGAAGCTTTTAAATGGGATTTGCCAAGCATTTTGCATTATGGAATTAAGTGAATGATAATAGGCTAAAAAAATAAATGTAGAAATGCCAGTAAGAGGCACAGGGGTCCTGCTTGGTTTGGAAGGAAATTGATCTGGGGTTAGATGTGCCAATGAACTAATGGAAGTGAAACTTCAGACTGACTAGGTGGCAATTTGAGGAAATATATAAGGTAATAGAAAGCTAGGCCAGCACTTTTGATAAGGTCTCCAGTACTAGTTAATACCAAAAGGGGAACAACTAAGCATCATAGATATGACTGTCAGACAGCAAGAAGGACATGAGTTTGAAACCAGACTAGGAGATGAGAAAGTCAAAGATAAATGTAGGAAAAAAGAAAGGAGAGAGTGAAAGAAACCCTCCAACCTCCTCAAACAATAAATATTGGTAAGAATGAAAGGGGCAAATTCCATTTATTTATTAATGAATTCCATTAATTAGTTCTCGTGCGGTAACGTTAATACATGCCACGTCTTTTATTGCATATATAAAAGGGTATGTGTGAAATAAAACCATGCATTTCGGCCAGGCGCGGTGGCTCACGCCTATAATCTCAGCACTTCGGGAGGCTGAAGCCGGCCAATCACAAGGTCAGGAGTTTGAGACCAGCCTGACCAACATGGTAAAGCCCTGTCTCTACTCAAAATACAAAAATTAACCAGCCGTGGTGGCATGCACCTGTAATCCCAGCTACTCAACTCAGGAGGCAGAGGTTGCAGTGAGCCAAGATTGCACCACTGCACTCTAGCCTGGGCCGCAGAGTGAGACTGTATCCCAAAAACAACAACTACCCCATGCATTTCACAAATTTCAAAGTTACATACCATTTGCTATAATCCGTGCCTACTCACTCACGTTCCCCTGCCTTCCTGTTTGCCTGACTGTTAACCCCACTAAGATCAGGCTATGTGTTGCCCTCCTTCACCCCTGGGTCCTTAGCAGTCCCCTCTCTACCTGGTGTATGGTGGCCCTCAAGAAATATGCGTTCATTCTGTGTGTTAATTTATTTCCACTTAATGCAGGAAAATTAAGAGAGTAAGGCCTTCGTTAGGGGATTTCAGATACCAATCGACAATTCACTAGCTAAATAAAATATATACTTTTGTTTTATCTGGAGTTGAAACTAAAAAATATGAAATGGTAAGTTTATATTAGATTTTTACATTATTAGAATGTCTCTTAGCTTTTGATTACAGATCACATTTCTCTTTTTTTTTTTTCTTTTTTTTTGAGATGGAGTTTCACTCTTGTTGCCCAGGCTGAAGTGCAGTGGCATGATCTTGGCTCACTTCAACCTCTGCCTCCTGGGTTTAAGCGATTCTCCTGCCTCAGCCTCCTGAGTAGCTGGAATTACAGGCATGCGCCACCATGCCTGCTAAATTTGTATTCTTAGTAGAGACAGGGTTTCTCCATGTTGGTTAGGCTGGTCTTGAACTCCTGATCTCAGGTGATCTGCCCATCTTGGCCTCCCAGAGTACTGGAATTACAAACATGAGCCACTGCGCCCGGCCCGCATTTCTCTTATTTTTCACCCTGAATGACCTATTGGTAAACCTATTAGATAGTTTTTATATGTAAGTATAGCTTTCAAATTGATATAAGGCTATATGTGACATAAAAGAACAATGTTTGGTTTTTTGTTTTTTTGAGACAGGATCTTGCTCTGTCGCCTGGGCTGGAGTGCAGTGGCACGATCTTGGCTCACTGCAACTTTCGCCTCCCAGGTTCAAGCTGTCCTCCTACCTCAGCCTCCTGAATACCTGAGATTACAGGCACGTGTCACCACACCTGGCTGGTTTTTGCATTTTTTGTAGAGATGGGGTTTCACCTGGCTGGCTAGGCTGGTTTCCAATTCCCGAGCTCAAGTTATTCTCGTCTTGGCCTCCCAAAGTGTTGGGATTACAGATGTGATCCACTGTGCCTGGCCATAGCAATTTTTAAAAAAAATTGTTTTCTAACTTTTAACTGAAAGATAACATGCATACAGGGCAGTGTGCATTCTTCACTGCTTTTGGCTGTGCAGAGTCCTACTTTTCACAGCAGAGGGTGATTGGTTTGTCCTACTGCTTATAGGTACTTTACCAGCTTATAACGTTCACTTCTTGGTCTCTTTAATGTGCAGCTGCTAAAGGAAGCAAGGAATCTACACTAAAATAACCAAAAAGGAACATCGTGTACCTAGTACCTGGAAGTGAGGCATAGGGTGGTGCTTGGTTTGAATTTTGGACAAAAGTTCTGTGGCAATTAATAGCACAGGAAACCAAATGAAAACTAGTCAAATCAACAGTTACGTAGATTTTACTATTAAAGGGAAATAATAGCATCTGAGATGGAAGTAAAATTTCCAGCCTCCTGAAATAATTTCCTGTAAATTTTTTGTTCTTTATGCTGTATGATGCCAGATCAAAACTTCAGAAACAAACCAGCCATTTTTATGGATTGATGGCTTCATATGCCAGCGCTTAATTAGGCTTTTGTATTCTATTCGCTATTTGGAGGACGTAACTTTTTTTTTTTTTAAAGACAGAACCTTACTCTGTCAGCCAGGCTGGAGTGCAGTGGTGTGATCTCGGCTCACTGCAACCTCTGCCTCCCTGGTTCAAACGATTCTCCTGCCTCAGTCTTCTGAGTAGCTGAGATTACAGAAGTGTGCCACCATGACTAGTTAATTTCTTATATTTTTGGTAGAGACGGGGCTTCGCTGTGTTGGCCAGGCTGGTCTTGAATCTTGGGAGGTCTTAACTTTTTAATTGCAAGGCGGGAACCCTGAGCACTTGAAACTTTGCTTGAGAGAGTTTTTCTGTCCCGCTTCACTCATGCAAGGTAAGAATGAATAATTTGCTGCTGCCATTGCCTCTAGAGACTGATTTAAAGGATTATCTCATGGAAGCTTTCAGGGCTTCCACCTACCCCGCCAACTGAATGTGGGTGAGAAACGGATGTGAACTTAAAGACTTAGAAAGCTTGGTGAACCTCTTAGGAGCAGCTCTGCTTAAATTAGCTGCAGCGAGCTCCTTGAGGTCCTTTTGTGGTGTTGCTGATTCTTTCAAGAGCCTTGGCTACCTTGCCAAGTGTATCACTCCTTTATAATCTCAAGCATTTTAACACATGAAATACAGTTCAGTTTCTGCACTTGGTTTTAAATGTCATGATGTTTCGACAATCCACTTAGTCCATCAAAATCACATTTTGACTTGTCCACATAATCCTTTTAGTCTGTTTCTGGATTTATTAAGTGCTTTTCATGCAGTTGATGAAAAAGCATTCATTTTAAAAACAATTTCCTCATGACGCTGGAGGCCTCCCATTGTAGTTTAACAATAGTTGAGATGTTGTATTGTTTATTCAAAACTGCCAAGTAGAGTCAGTGCTGGCAGCTGGGAACCCTGGTTGGAGTGCTGGGAGAGCCCTGGGGAGGTAGTTTAACCTCTTTGTTGCACAGTCCTGATGGTCGGTGGGTTTTAGCAGTGTATCCAGGTTTACTCCATTGCCAGGCAGAGGTAGATTCTCCTTCCTCCACCCTCTTGCCTTCCTTGGAGGCATTGAATACTGGCAGACGTTCAGACCATTACCTTTCTATGCCTTTGCTAGTTGCTTTGCATTAAGACTTGCAAAGGAAAACATACTTTCATCCTGGATATTTTTGGTTTTAGCTTCCAAGTAGGGCTTTATGGCCTTTGTTTCTCTTGGGGTTGGAAGAAGGGCAGTGTTGGAGGGGAAGAGACCCAAAAATACCACCATGCTGATAATGAAAGTCGAGCCATATTGAATTCCTTCTGTCTGCTAATTATATAGATCACGGAGCACAGGTGCAAGGATGGCATGGCAGCCTCTGGATCCCTCATTTTCCACTTTCTCTTACCCATCGTCTCCATAGGACTCAGTGGTTTGTTTCAGAAGTCTTTCAACTTTACCGGTATGCTATGCTATTCTGGCCCATTCATTGTACATAAATATCTTTTCTGCTGATTAAAAAAATTCAGAAAGGAAAGAGGGAATCTTTTTATAATTGATTCCAGGTTCCCCTAGGATATTGAAGTTATTGAAATTTACTTTTGTAAAAAAGACTTAATATAGCTTATTTTAAAAAAGAGATAGGGTGTCCGTTGCCGTTGCCTAGGCTAGAGGACAGGGATAGGATCACAGCTCACTGCAGCCTGGAACTCCTGGGGTGCAAGCGATCCTCCCACTTTGCCCTCCTGAGTAGCTGGGACTACAGGTGCTTGCCACCACATCCAACTAATTTTAAAATATTTTTTGCAGAGACAAGATCTCATTATGTTGCCCAGGCCGGTCTCCCGAACTCAAGTGATCCTCCTGCCTTGGCCTCCCAAAGTGGTACGATTTCAGGCATGAGCAACTGTACCTAGCCTATATATTCAGTTTTAACCCTTCTCCTCCTTCTAGGGCCTGTTCCTTTTCCTGACATACATATATACTGCCTAGAGACTGTATGCATAAAACAGCTCAAGGAAATATTATTTAGGAAGAAAATAGTTTTCAAAAATTACTTTTTATCTTCTGTGGGTGATTGATTGACATACTTAGAAGACCCGGAGAGGCCTACACCCTGGGTTGTGTATTGTACAATAGGCTTGGCTTCAGCATAGTGGGAGTTTCTGGTTTGGAATTTCTAAGGTGACTTGCAAAGGTCCAAGACATACAGTGAAATGTTGAGTTGCAAATTAGGGTCATGTGCCGGATGGGGCCGGCGTGGGGGAGCAGGGTCTGGGCTCACACGTGAACCAGCAGCCATGTGACCACAGCATCTGCTCCTGAACAAGCTTTGTGGTGCACTCTTGGTTTTAAGCACTTTGCTTCTTTCAAAGTACAGTTTTCTTTCTTTGTGAAAATCGTCCAGAAAAGAAAAAGTCCACTTCTGAGTGAGTGAGACAGATTTCTCTGTAAACTCGGTGACTCATTAAAATCTTGCAATGTAGCCCTTTCCTTGTCGGTGTCAATGTGCTCAATTTATAGTACATGCATTATCAATTATGTGTCTGTTGTCTTGATCTTCCTAGGAAGCAGAAGAGTGGTTTTCGGCTCTGGCTGCTGCTTATTGGGAATCATATTGGATTTTGTAGATTTGGCGTTGGGCCCATACATCTGTAAAGTGAAAAGCTCCCTAGGTGATTCTGATGTACAGCCATGGTCAAAAAACATTGACATAGTCAAGTGCATGCAGATCAAAGAGTTCAGGAAAAATACTCAGCGACTTCACATCAGTCCCCAAGAACAGGTACAGGGGCTGTTTTTGCTTTGAGCCAGGGAGTGGTTGCAGGAGTCCAGCGAAATTGGCAGTCCTGTGGCAATAAGTTAAGCTCTCAAGGATTTAGTTCTACTTAGGTTCTTTCTCCCGAGTGACTGAATAGATACTCCCACCTTGTCCTGAAATAGTTGTGAATGAGAGTCTAACTGTTGTTTGCTACTGAATACCAACAACACCAGTACTTTAGCAAAACCCTTTCTCTGTTGCTTAGAAGCTGCTGAATCAGTGTAGTTCATTTCTCCTATTTTATCCCCACCCCCAACCAGATAATTAATGTGACCGAAATAAACGGACTCTCACCACATCCCTGGAAATTTACAGCAACATTAGCATGTCAAAGGCTGGGAAAGTACTGTTGTGATCAAGACAAAAAACCTTTTAAAAACTTTGCCTTAAACTTATTTGCACAGGAAAATACTTTTTGCTCCTACACCTACATCTGAACAGCATTTCCTTAACACCAATTTGGGAAAAACTGTCCAAGTCACTTTTTGATTCAGTAGTCTTCTTAGGGTTAATTTCTGACAGCTGAACCTCTCTTTAAAATCCCCTTTGAAGTTGGACTGAATTAACAAATGGAAGGCTTGGCAAAGCAGTTGACTAATTCATAACTCTATCCCTCAGCTTTCTTTGTGTTGCTAAATACTATAATCTTTGACCTGAAAGGAAGAATACTGCTAACAAGTAAATATTTAAAAGGTCCCATGAAGTATAGTGTGCATGAGTTTGTGCCTGGGGAGACCGTCTGCTGGATTAAAGAAATGACTCACTTTTCATCTCCTAATGAAAGTGAGCTTGTTGTTTTACAGTAGGTTGAAAGGAAGTATTTTAAGTGCTGAGGGCTAGATTTCTTTTTATTTTTAAATTTAGTTAGCCATTGGCCTCACTGATTTGAGGGTTGCGTGTTCAGTCATCATTCCTAAGTGTATTAGCAGTCTCTGTGAGTGAATTAGCATTATTGTGAATGAATGAACTCTGTGCTACAAAGTCCAGCGTTTGGAACAGTGAGAGGAAACGGAAACGTGACTCACTGATATACTTGAAGACTGTCAAGGGGGGATCATGAACTTCAGAGCCAGACCTGAAGCATGGTAGAGTGGGCAGAGCCTGGACTGGGGCAAGGACAATGGGATTCTAGCCCCAGCAGTGCTGTTGACTGCCTCCGGGACAGTGGCAGAATCACAGAACCCATCTACCTCCTATGAATAATAGGAGATGTGAATTATTTGTCACTCAGATAATTTCCAGCTTCAAGATTCAATAAGTCTTTGAATTCTACTGATTCTCTGGTTTGTGTGAAAGTGGGTGTGTATGTCTTAATGGCTTTCAGATGGGATTCATCAAGGCTCCATTAAATAAACTTTATTTTTAAAATCTGAAGTGAACTGCTATGACAGAGTTTGGGTTGGAAAGTCCATAACAGAAAATGAGAAAGCAAGTCAACTTTGATTTATAAGGCTGCAGACAACTGATTTCCTGTGGCAGTGGCATTTGATGTATAGCATGATATATATGTGATGCTTTTGGAGAAAGGTTAATTGTTGTCTACAGGCAAAGTTTTGCTCCCTCAGAATTTCTTTTAAAAAGCTGAAATAGCTCCTAGCTATCCTGTTTCATATGTCTTACAGCATTTAGAAAATATTTAGAGCAGCCTACTAAGATATATCCGCAGACCTGTTTCCTTAAGGGCAATTACCTGCATACCTGTCAGTTTTCACTTTTTAGTTCTGGATATGTCGTTTTGCTTTTGCTTTTTCTTTCTTTTTGTTTTTTTGTGAGAAAGTCTCACTCAGTCACCCAGGCTGGAGTGCAGTGGCACGATCTTGGCTCACTGGGGCCTCCACCTCCCGGGTTCAAGCGATTCTTGTGCCTCGGTCTCCCCCAGTAGCTGGGACTACAGGCGCATGCCATCACGTCCAGCTAATTTTTGTATTTTTAGTAGAGGCGGGGTTTCGCCACACTGGCTAGGCTGGTCTCAAACTCCTGGCCTCAAGTGATCTGCCCACCTCAGCCTCCCAAAGTGTTGGGATTATAGGTCTGAGCCACTGCACCTGGCCTGTGTAGTTTTACACAGTCATTTTTGTATATGAAGAGTCTTGTGTTCTACTTTCATTCAGTTGTTTTCTTTCATGGAGGCTAAATTGACAGGTACCTTAAAATGTGTGTGTGGGACCTCTTAGTAATTACCTATACGATCTTGACTAGTGATAATGTTGATTTCACTTGAAAAGTGAAATTTAATGTTATGTTTTGGGGACCAGGAAGCAATGTAGTTTTCTTGAGGGTGATATTTTCTTTAGTTTGATTATGGCTATGATAATGCATTTATTGTCCTGGAATAATTGAGCAAAAAACCCCAAACAAACCCAAAAAACATTTTCAATTGGGAACTTCTAAAGTTACAGTAGTCTCCCTTTATCCATGAGGGATAGGTTCCAAAGCCCTTAGTGGATGCCTGAAAACATGGAGCCTATGGAACCTTATTACACTGTATTTTTCCAGGAGAGTGTGTGTCTACAGCATGGATCTGCTGTACAAAAGGATGATTCACGTGCACGTTCAGGGCTGGACAGAGCAGGATGGTCAGAGATTACATCACGTAGCTTAGAACTGCACTCAATTGAAAACTTAACAATTAGCTGGGCAGGGTGGCTCATGTCTAATCCCAGCATGCTGGGAGGCTGAGGCAGGCAGATCACTTGAGCCTAGGAGTTTAAGACCAGCCTGGGCAACACAGGGAGATGTCTCTACCCACCCTACCAAAAGCAAAACAAATAAAACCCCCAAAATTAGTCAGGCATGAGGGCATGTACTTGTGGTCCCAGCCACTTAAGAGGCTGAGGTGGGAGGATTGCTTGAGCTCTGGAGGTGGAGGCTGCAGTGAGCTGTGATGAACATGCCGTGCATTCCAGCCTGGGCAACATTGTGAGACTCCATCTCAAATAAATAATAAAAGATAAAAAAGAAAACGTATGAATTGTTGATTTCTGGAATTTTTCATTTAATGTTTTAAGACCATGGGTGACCTCAGATACCTGAATTCAACTGCAGAAAGCAAAACTACAGATAAAGGAGGGACTACTTTAAATAGTATTTGAAAGCTTTCATAATTCTATCCCTTTTTTCTGCAACTTAAGCCACAGTATAATATTTACCACCAGTGTTTCCCACCCTTGATAACTGGTATCAATAGTCCCTTACTTATTCCTTTTGCTGATTATATTCTGCAAATTCTCAAGTTCAAAGAGTTCTGAGTGCCTCCTGAGTGCTCTGTGCTTGCCCCATACGGTCACTAGGTGGTGGTATTGCTGTTCTTTTTCCTAGAGGCTTGCCCGAGATCCAGTGGTTAATCAATACACAGGCCTGCTGAAATCAGGATTAGAACCCAGCCCTGACTCATTCAAATATTTCTACTATCTCCTCTCTCTGTTGTTCCAGCATATTTTTGAGAGGGGAAAGGAAAGGATTACAGCCTTGCTTTTTACATTATCCAGTAAAATTTTACTGAACCATCCACAAAGTTAAATTTTTTCTTAAGGAATTGATCATCACTGATGGACAGAAGTATCAGTAGTGGCTTGAACTCAGTAACCCATGGTGCAAAGGAGGGAAATGCTATATGATTTCCTGGGGCTAGGTCAGTTCTCCAAATGGAGAGGTAAACAGCCACATCAGGGATCAGGGATGACGCTGAAGAGGACGGAGAACTAGGAGTCCATACAGACAGGCTGGCCTCTGTTGGGGGGGACGAAATGGAAGGCAGAGGAGCTTGGGTTTGATGAGGTACAGCCACGGATGGCAGTTTGACAAGATCAGGGCTGGGGTTGGTGGTTGATGGGACAGGATGTGTAGACCAGAGGGAAGAGGGGCAGGGGCTTTCCTCAGGGAGCGAGGGGGAAAGGGAGAAAGGAGGGGCTTGACTGTTGAAGTTTTGTGCAAAGGGAGGTTATCTTTGAATTTGGGTGTGAAGGTGGGAGTTTAGGCTTTAGGGAAAACCTAAAGGTTTAGAACAGTCAGGGCAACAAGAAAGGTATGAATAGGCCGAGGCCAGTGGATCACCTGAGATCAGGAGTTCGAGACCAGCCTGAACAACATGATGAAACCCCGTCTCTACTAAAAATACAAAAATTAGCCAGGCACAGTGGTGCTCACCTGTAATCCCAGCTACTCGGGAGGCTGAGGCAGGAGAATCACTTGAATCCAGGAGGCAGAGGTTGCAGTGAGCCGAAATCATGCCACTGCACTCCAGCCTGGGCAACAGAGTGAGACCCTGTCTCAAAAAAACAAAACAAAACCAAAAGATAAAAGTAGAACTATAGTAGAAAAACACTGGAGGCTGGTGATCAGGCTCAGAGGCAGCCTGGTCAACACATTCAGAGTCTTCATTTCTGAGGTGGCCGGGGACCCATGGAAGGATCAGCGTGGATGCCAAGGTGCAAGAGACGAGGAAGCTTGCCGACTCGGAGGAACAGCTGGCTGAGGAGAGGCGATTTGCTGTAGAGGATCAGAGGTTGTCAGCAAAGGGAAAGAAACACATTATCTAGAAAAAGAGATTGAAGATGCAGAGGAGGAAGCCAGTTCATTTCTGCTGCAAGAAGAATGCGGAATGAACAGGACAGGGAAGGCATCGATGAAGGTTTGGGGTAAAAGGAGGCTGGGGAGGATGCAGGTGGAGAGGCTGTCACAGGCGACCCTACTGAACCACAGCCTCTGCATGCTGAGCAGTGAGGGGTGAGCGAGTCTCTGCCAAGGCTTTACTTTGCTGCCTACCCTGAGTACGTGGTGGAAGGTGACTCCTTATCTGTGGCCAGGTTATGGCAGTGCCATAGTGCACAAACCAGCTGGGCCCCCACTTGGCCGATGAGGCCCCCAGGTAATTCTCGGGCCCTTTCCTCACATACTCTGGTTGTCTGGGGTGGGCCCCGGGTCTGTATGTTAATAAGCACCCTATGTGATTTGGGTATCAGGTCATTTGATAAGGTCCCTGGGATGCTGGCACGCCTTCTGTGCTTTCTCCGTCACTCCTCACCCATACTGTCCTGTGAACACACAGGACACACTTCTGAGTGTTAACCTCAAGGTTGTTGAAGGGAATAGATACTTGACTGCTTTCATTTTATGAGCCACCCTCAGGTTTTAGTTGGATGGAGGATCCTTGGCGGGTTCCTAATGCAATCTCGGCGGGTGTTAGGATGCAAATACTCCTTCCCTGATGGTCCACCCACCAGTTCTCTTCCACTGCCTGGGGCTTCCTTGACGATGGGTTGTTCTGTTCTGCCACCTGCTGGTCAACTCCAGGCACTGCAGATCATGTTCTGAAGGCTCCATATGGAAAACGATTTCAAACATGATTTTCAGTGTGGTGTGCGGATGAGGTAAAAAGTCTTATTTTGGGCGGGGCGCGGTGGCTCAAGCCTGTAATCCCAGCACTTTGGGAGGCCGAGGCGGGTGGATCACGAGGTCAAGAGATCGAGACCATCCTGGTCAACATGGTGAAACCCCGTCTCTACTAAAAATACAAAAAATTAGCTGGGCATGGTGGCGCGTGCCTGTAATCCCAGCTACTCAGGAGGCTGAGGCAGGAGAATTGCCTGAACCCAGGAGACGGAGGTTGCGGTGAGCCGAGATCGTGCCATTGCACTCCAACCTGGGTAACAAGAGGGAAACTCCGTCTCAAAAAAAAAAAAAAAAAAAAAAAAGTCTTATTTTGGACAGGTTACTAACCACTATACTGACAAGAAGCCATTAAAGGTCTTATTTCTAATAGAGCCATCTGCTGTAAGTCATACCATTTATCCTTAATGTCGCAGTCTGACAAAGTTAATTTCCTCTTCTCTAGAGCTTTCTTTTCAGCCAAACTGTTGAAATTTAATAAAAACACATTTTAAGAGATAAGCTTGCTGTGTTAATTTCAGAAGGAAGGTTTTCTAATATGCCACGTGTCTGTTCTATGGACAGATGATTCTGGTAATTCAAGGCAGTGGTGAAGACAGGTAGGTTCAAGCTCCATGCTGTCGGAGGGGTATGGCCTTGGAAAATGGCTTTACCAAGGCTCAATTTGTTTTCATTGTAGTTGCAGGGTCATTATTATTTTATCTTTTATTTATTGTTATTTTTGAGATGAAGTCTCGCTTTGTCACCCAGGCTGGAGAGCCGTGGTGTGATCTTGGCTCACTGAAACCTCTGCCTCCTGAGTTCAAGCAATTCTCCTGCCTCAGCCTCCGAGTAGCTGGGATTACAGGTGCACACCACCACACCTGGCTAATTTTTATATTTTTGATAGAGATGGGGTTTCACCATGTTGCCCAGGCTGGTCTTTGAACTGCTGACCTCAAGTGATCTACCTGCTTGGGCCTCCCAAAATGCTGAGATTGCAGGCATGAGCCACCAGGCCTAGCCAGTTATTATCTTAAACTGTGCCTGGTTCTGGGTCCTAACTTTGCGGATGACCTAGCCCTGAGAAAGAATTTCTAAAGATTTTATGGAGTACCTGCTAAGTGCTGGGCACACAGTGGTAGACTGCTGAGATGTGATTCCTGCTGCCGAGGGGTAAGCATCACTGGTAGCACGTGACCTTTCTGGTTCCATTTCCTCATCTGTACGATGAAAGTGTATGATGGGATTAGCTCTAAGCTCTCCTTGGGCCCCAAGCTTCTGTAATGTAAACAAACAAACAAATAGTATAAAGTGTTTGACTTAGTTTTCCTAGTGACCATGAGCCACTGCACCGGGTGCATGAAGCTGTTTGAAAACACAACTGCCGTCAGGTGCAATGTCTCACGCCTGTAATCCCAATACTTTGGGAGGCTGAGGTGGGCGGATCACCTGAGGTCAGGAGTTTGAGACCAGCCTGGCCAACGTGGCGAAACCTCGTCTGTACTAAAAATACAAAAATTAGCCAGGTGTGGTGGCGCATGCCTGTAATCCCAGCTACTCAGGAGGCTGAGACAAGAGAATTGCTTGAACTCAGGAGACGGAGGTTGCAGTGAGCAGAGATCTTCTGCATTCCACTGAATGCCACTGCATTCCAGCCTGGGTGACAGATCAAGACTCCATCTCCCCGCCAAAAAATCACAAGTGCCAAACAAGAAACCCCAAAACCACTCTCTACTCATAACCTATTGAATAAGAAAGAATCTTTATGAAAGATGGCTCTGATGTTCAGCCATGGTTGAGAATGAGAGGGCTGACGCAGTTCCAGTTGGGCCTGACCCGTCCTGTGTTATTTGTCTTTGAGAAGCACTAGGTCGCCGAACACAGGGGATTCACAGTGTTCCAGGCCCTGTGCTTGCTCTGGATCCTAAACCTACAGTGCTTACTCCTTCACATTCCCCCACTACCTTTATTAGGCTGGTGGCAGAACATTTGATGAGATGATTGATTTCTCTAGGTAGACTTTATTATGAAGCTCTACCCTAGTTAAGTAAATTAGATTTTAATCTTTCCTCCGACCTCATTGTAATCTCAGTTTTGTTTTTGTTTTCTGCGATGGAGTTTCACTCTTGTTGCCCAGGCTAGTGTGCAATGGCGTGATCTCGGCTCACTGCAACCTCCGCCTCCCAGGTTCAAGTGATTCTCCTGCCTCAGCCTCCTGAGTAGCTGGGATTATAGGCATGCACCACCACACATGGCTAATTTTGTTTGTTTTTTTTCAGACAGAGTCTTGCTCTGTCATCAGTTGCCAGGCTGGAGTGCAGTGGTGCGATCGTGGCTCACTGCAACCTCCACATCCCAGGTTCACACAATTTTTCTGCCTCAGCCTCCTGAGTAGCTGGGACTACAGGCACGTGCCACCACACCCAGCAAATTTTTGTATTTTTTAGAGCCGGAGTTTCTTCATGTTGGTCAGGCTGGTCTTCAACTCCTGACCTCAGGTGATCTGCCTGCCTCGGCCTCCCAAAGTGCTGGGATTACAGGCGTTAGCCACTGAGCCTGCCCTGTAATCTTGTTTTGCAAAGGGTGTCTTTTTTGGGAAGTGGCTGAGCATATACTGACATATTAATTCTTAAGTGACTTTGTTACTTCTTAAGTGATATATATCACTTATTGTACCTCAAGTATAGGCTGTACCCTGCTATAATTTCCTATGTGCTGAATAACTGGTGTTAGACTATGTTATAAATTAAGAATTTGGGGCCGGGTGCAGTGGCTCATGCATGTAATCCCAGCACTTTGGGAGACCAAGGTAGGTGGATCACTTGAGATCAGGAGTTCGAGACCAGCCTGGTCAACGTGGTGAAACCCTATCTTTACTAAAAATACAAAAATTAGTTGGGTGTTGTGGCGGGTGCCTGTAATTCCAGTTCCAGCTCTTTGGGAGGCTGAGGCAGCAGAATCGCTTGAACCCAGATAGTGGAGGTTGCAGTGAGCCAAGATCGAACCACTGCACTCCAGCTTGGGCAAGAGCAAGACAAAATATAAAAAAAAAAAAAAAAAGTTTTTGACACTATTAACTTTTTTTCTTATTTGTTTGTTTTTGTTTTTAAAGTTGGAGTCTTGTTCTATTGCCCAGGCTAGAGTGCAGAGGCGCAGTCACAGCTCCATTGCAACCTCGAACTCCTGGGCTCAAGTGATCCTCCTGCGTCTGGCTCCCTTGTAGTTGGAAATATAGGCATTCACCAGCATACTCACTAATTTTTAAGTTTTTTTTTTTTTTTTTT
>NW_016107380.1:5109155-5157804 GCF_001604975.1 Cebus imitator
TTGTAGAAACTGGGACTTGCTGTGTTTCCCAGTCTGGTCCTGAGCTTCTGTCCTCAAGTAGTCCTCCCACCTCAGCCCCCCAAAGTGCTGTGATTACAGGTGTGAGCTAACATTCCTTGCCTTTCCCCCCTACTTTGAAATGTAACTCACTGTTAGGGTTTTCTTTTCTTTTCTTTTTCTTTTTATTTTTTGAGTCAGTGTTTTGCCCTTGTTGCCCAGGCTGGAGTGCAATGGCATGATCTCAGCTCACCGCAACCTCTGCCTCCTGGATTCAAGCAGCGATTCTCCTGCCTCAGCCTCCCTAGTAGCTGGGATTACAGGTGTGCACCACCAGGCCCAGCTAATTTTTGTATTTTTTTTTTTTTTAGTAGTAGAGACGGGGTTTCACCAAGTTGGCCAGGATGGTCTTAATCTTTTGATCTCATGATCCACCCGCTTCCGCCCCCCAAAGTGCTGGGATTACAGGCGTGAGCCACCGCACCTGGCCTAAGGATTTTCTTGTCAACTGTAACCAATGGTGTGGATCTTATGGAGAAGTTCAGTGCCTGGTACTTTTTTTCTGTGTTCACTTTTTTTTCCTAGAAAAATATATCAGTGAAACAAACTTTAGGGTGGGACATGAGAGAGAGAGTTTTGACCATATTTGGAGTTTTCAATTTTTTAAAAAATTTTTCAGTCATTTAAAATAACTGACATTCCTTATGAGGTAAGGGAGCTATACCTGTGCTATTTTTGTAGAATTTCTTTTAACTTGTCAGATTTTCACACTTTTCTTTGAACCATTCATCACCTCACATCCTTTAGCGAAGAAAAATATTCCTCACAAGTAGGTGAAATCACACAAATGTGGTTACTTTTAGAATTGTATGATTATAGGTAGACTTGGGCGCTCACTTCTTTTCCTCATAATTCTGGCATGGGTGAAATATTTCCCTGATGGAAAATACTTTCCTGATGGGAATCTGACTTTCAATCCCAGCTCACCTTCCCCTCCCTGTACATACACACCCCACACACCCGGAATTGGTTACACCTGGAAGCAGGTACGCACCACCATGCACCTGGTTCCAGGTGTAACTAATCACCTGCTTCCAGCCTTAGCCAGTCAGCCACATCTATTTCAAGGACTGTTCCTGCTGTTGCTGAAAATAACCTATCAGTTACCGAGTGCTAATAAAGTGTGCATTTCTCACGTAGTTTTCATAACTACTCTAAGAAATAAAGGCCCGGGTGTCTGTAGTGTGCCGGGAGCAGAGAAATGACAGTCAAGGGTGAGTACAGCCGTTAGGGCCTGTGTTCCTTACCCACGCAGCTGCGTTTTGCAGCAGCTCTGTTGTAGTTCTTCTGTGTTTCAGAGAAACACCCGTGTGGCTGGGCTGGAAGGAGGACGATCAGGAAGGAGTATTTCTGGAGCAGATGCCTCCGTTTGTGCTTGCCAGTCTCCGTCCGTCCCCTCCAGGCTGCCGTCAGTGGAAAGGGCAGGGTGTTTACTTTGTAGAGGTACTTCATCCTTCTTTGAAGTTCTTCTTGATGGTGTATCTTCGAGTAGCATATTACGGTAATAGAAGTTGTCTTGATTTAACATACCCAGTTTTGATCCTGGGGAACGAGTGTTTCAACCTCAAATTTCTGAGTGTCTTAAGTGCTCTTTAAGCTTTTTGTTCTCTACATTTCTCCTTATCAAATGAGTTCATTACTTAAGACTGTAACAAAAGTAATTGCCCAGGGGCCACTGAAGTAGTCATTATCAAATTGGATTCCCCTTCTCGAAATAGCCCTTTTACTTGGGGATTTTGATGACTGTTGGGAGAGTTGGCAGTGCATATGGCTGTAAAAAATTGTTGAGCTGAAGAGAACATACAAAGATAAAGTCATCTTAAATTTGTTAAGTTTTAGAAGAGTGAAATTTTAATAGACAGTATGTGAGAGAAACATAAATGGCTATGCCCTTAGTCAAATTTACAGATTGTGTATATAGAAATGTAGAAATTAATTTTTAGATCTATGTGGCTGTGAAGTGTTCATTTAATTACACAAACAAGATTGTAGGAAAAGGATCAGGTGAATTAGTTTATAAGAGATACCAAGTCTATGGTTCCTTTAGCTGCAGAGTGAGTGGAAAGTTTTTAATATTATTTTATTTTTTTGCTTAGTGTATGATAGAATAATATTATTTTATTTATTTACTTACTTGAGATAAAACCTGGCTCTGTCGCTCAGGCTGGAGTGCAATGGTTCATTCATAACTCACTGCAGCCTCAAACCTCTAAGCTCACGTGATCCTCCTACGTCAGCTTTGCGAGTAGCTGGGACTATAGGTGAGCACCACCTCGACAGCTAATTTTATTTTTTGTAGAGACAAGGTGGAGGTGGGATGTGGGGAGTGTCTCACTTTGTTCTCCAGGCTGATCTCCAACTCCTGGCCTCAAGTGATCCTCCCACCTTAGCCTCCCTAAGTGCTGGGATTACAGGTGTCAGCCACTGCACCTGCCATGTTTCTGTAAGTAAAGCTTTATTGAAACCCAGCTACCCTCCTTTGTTTACCTGTTGTCTGGCTGTTGTTTCGTTACAATGGCAGATTGAGTTGTTGTAGCGGGGAGTGTAGAGTTGGCAAAGCCTTAAAATATATACTGTCTGACTGTGTATCTAATGAAGCGTTTTATATGGGGGAATATCAAAGGAATTCTAGTACAGAAGCTTGAGTTCACCTGTCAGGAGAGAGTTGAACGTGACAATGAACAGCATATGATGGGCCGGCGCAGGCCAACAAACATCAATTTAGTGCTATTTTGTATGCCAGGTTCTGGGCACACAGTGACAGAAGCCTCGGTTCTTTCTCTGCTGTGGTTTATAATCTGGAATGGCAAATGCGTGATGCAGCTGAAGTGCAGCATGTCTCTCTGTGGTGTGTTACCGGAACACATAGTGGGGGTACCTCACATAGCCTAATCCCCAAGGTCAGGAATGGTGTTTTTGGTCTTTAACCTTTGGTAACTTGCCCAGTAGATGCCTGTGGTAGATGAGATTCAGAAATATTCACCCCCTGCCCCTACTTCCTTGGGCGAGTGGAGTTATTTCCTTGCCTGGTGATGCTGGGCTTGGGCACGTGACCTGCTTTGGCCAATGGAATGTGAGCAGCCCTCTTGCCTAGGAAGCTTCTGCAGCTGAGCTTGTGCCATTGCCATGGAAAAGACAGGCTTGGACTGCCTGCTGGTCCTCGGACAGGGAGGGACACCTGGAGGTCACCGCCAAGGTAACCAGCCATCCTGGTGGACCCAGGACAGCCCCCATTTTAAAACTGCAGTTCCATGTCCCAGGAAATATCTCATTCTCAGGCACACAGAGACAGCTACCTTGGAGCAAAGCCACCCTCAGCTGAGATTCACTGACCCCCAGATGACCCACTGGCTTGTGAGAAATTGTAAGTGATGATTGCCTTAAGCCACTGAGTTTTGCGGGAGTTTGTGAGGAGCAGTTGTTAAATGTTACAATGCCCAATAAACTTTTGCTTATTTGAATTGAGGCAGCTCCTAGCAGAAGTTTTGAAAGGTAAGTAAAAGTACAGCTGGTAGAAAAGCTGAGAAATGCACCAGAGATGGAGGAGATAAAGAGTCAGGGGCCTGGAGGCATAGAGCGAGGTGTGCCTGGTGTTAGGGAGGACAGATGGAAGGCGCACAGCCAAGAGCAGGCCGTCCAGTTCCAGGGCATGGCAGTAGCCCACGGGAGACAGTGCAGGCAGTGGCCCTCAGCATAGTGGAAGGGACGGCTCCTGACTTGGAATTGGGTAGATGCTCAGCTCAGGACCTCAGGTGACATACTGCATCATTTTCTTCCTCAGTATCTTCACCTGTCAAATACATCTACCAAGATGGCAGCAGTGATCTGTCTAGAACAGATGACTAAAAGCAAATGGGTCATTAGGACTATTTGCTTACTGGTTTTAAAATTTTTCAAAGCTTTTTTTGTCCCATTTTTTTTTTCTTTTCTTTTTTAAATATTTTACATTCTCATTCATGTTCATCCAGTTATTCCCCAGGGAAAAAGAGATTTTTTGGTCTTGAAATGGAGTGCCCTGAAATTATTGAAGATTATTTATTGTATTCCATTTCCATATGCTTAGTGATTTAAAAACTGCTCTTTAAATTAAGGCCACTTTGGGCCAGGTGTGGTGGCTCATGCCTATAATCTCAGCACTTTGGGAGGCAGAGGTGGGCGGATCACTTGAGTCAGGAGCTCGAGACCAGCCTGGCCAGCATGGTGAAACCCTCTCTCTACTAAAAATCCAAAAATTAGCGGGGTGTGGTGGTGCATGCCTGTGATCTTAGCTACTGGGGAGGCTGAGACAGGAGAATTGTTTGAACCTGAGAGGTGAAGTTTGCAGTGAGCTAAGATTATACTGCTGCTCAGAGTGAGACTTCATCTCAAAAAAAAAAAAAAAAAAAAAAAAAAAAAAAAAAAAAAAAAAAAAAAAAAAATTAAGGCTCCTTTGGCTGAAAAAGTAGCACTTTTCATCATGTCAAGACCTGCCTCAGACAAACCTCCAAATATTTTCACACACTTGCAGCAGGCATTAGTGGCTTAACATTGAATTTTTAAAAAGTGGAACCTGTCTGGGCACAGTGGTTCACGCCTGTAATCCCAGCACTTCGGAGGCCAAGGCAGCCGGGTCACTTGAGGTCAGGAGTTCAAGACTAGCATGACCAACATGGTGAAACCCCGTCTCCACTAAAAATACAAAAATTAGCTGGACATGGTGGTGTGCGCCTGTAATCCCAGCTACTGCAGAGGTGGAGGCTCAAGAATTGCTTGAACCTGTGAGGCAGAGGCTGCAGTGAGCCGAGATCATGCCACTGCACTCCAGCCTGAGCAACAGAGCAAGACATGACTCAAACCTCAAAACTTCTAGTTTTCTTTTCCTCATTCAGAGCATTCTGATACGACAGAGACTACAAGATTGAGAAAGAGCCTGAGGCCACACCAATCCTGTGTCACTGCCTTACAACACTTGGTATAAATGCTTGCAGATCTTGCTTTGATTGTTTTTCCTGTCAGGTTTTTGTTTGTTTGTTTTGTTTTGAGATGGAGTCTCTCTCTGTCACCCAGGCTGAAGCGCAGTGGCACAATCTCGGCTCACTGCAAACTGCATCTCCTGTGTTCAAGTGATTCTCCTGCTTCAGCCTCCCAGCTAGCTGGGATTACAGACACCTGTCTCCATGCCTGGCTGATTTTTGTATTTTTAGTAGAGACAGCGTTTCACCATGTTGGCTAGGCTGGTCTGGAACTCCTGACCTCAGGTGATCTTGTCCGCCTCAGCCTCCCAAAGTGCTGGGATTATAGGTGTGAGACACCACGCCCGGCCTGAGAAAAATTTCTCTAAATTGCCAGTTTTTGACAACTTAAACCGCCTCTACTCATTCCCTATTAGGCCAAGTCTTTTCAACTTTGGCTTTTATAAACAACACCAAAAAAGGACAAGAGTGCAAAAAAATATCAGAATTCTTACAAAATGAACAGAAATGCTTAAAGATATAACAGGTGGCAGAACTCCCATTGGTACTCCACTGAGTCAGCTTCCTACAGCTGCTCTAAAAACTACCACGAAGTTGGTGGCTCAAAACAACGGGAATTTATTCCCTCATCCCTCTGGAGGCCCGAAGTCTGAAATCAAAGTGTTGGCAGGGCTGCATTCCCTCCACAGGATCTAGGGAAGATCCTGTTCTTTGCTTCTTCCAGCTCTGGTGGCTGAATCACTGCAATCCCAGCCTCTGTGGTCACATTGCGTTTTCCTCTTCTGGTGGAAGTCTCCCCCTGCTTCTCTCTTTTAAAGGACGCATGTGTTTGCATTTATAGCCCACCCAGCTAATCCAGGATAATCTCCCCATCTCCAGATCCTTCACTGAATCACACTTATGTGTCTTTTCCCGTGTCAGGTAACGTTTAGAGATTTCTCTCCCTCCACCCATGCTAATACTTAAACAATTGATAATTGTGGGGCTATTAATTTTCTACCAAGTCACTGTGTTTGCCAAATGATTGTGTTTGCCACATTCAATGGTATGCTGGAGCCAGCATGTACTGACTGTGGAGCCAGTTCTTAAATTTCAAGATTTTAGCAGGCTGGTTGTTACATTGTTGGTATCTTGAAAGTGGCCATGGTGGGAGCCTTTATGTCATAGAAATTGGCAAATATGTATTATAAGTCATGGTTTCCCACATCCCTTCTTCCCACCCGAGAAAGCCAGTTTACTAGGACACCACTGGTTGGCTAAATCTCCCTACCACTAGAAAACTCAGCTAGAGAGGACATCTCATCCTGGAGAAATTACTCAAGCCCAGAGGCTTGACTCAGGCCTATTACTTGTTTCTTTTATTTCCTTTTTTGTAGTATGTTGAAATTATCTATGCATAGCTGTCTCCTACAACAAATTTTAGACTTGCTAGGGCAGGGCTCTATCTTTTGTGCTTTAGAGTCAGCCTGCCTGGGCTATCTCCTACCAAGAGATCAATAAATATTTCAACTGATCTCTGTAACTAGGCTCTTTTTCATTTCTGGAGGTGACACACATACTGATGCCTGGCTGCAATAATTCTAAATATATGTATTTGCATTTCTGTCTCTTTCCTTGTTTGGAAACATACTTGATATTTTTGCTTACTGGGTCCTCCTGCTTAAAGGATTTTAGTTACTTTATGTCCAATTCTGTTAATCATTAGAAATAAGATGTATCTGCTTCACTGGAAATCATCACTTATATCAAGCAATGTGTAACATGTATAGCATGTAGGAGTAGCACAGTAAAAGGAGGCTGAATTGATAAAGTCTGATCAAAGTCAGAGCTATTCAATGTAAGCACTATAGAGCCATAGTGAGTATAGTTTTAAAGATACAGTTAAACAGAATAATTGCTTTAGAAGGGCACTGAAGGTTGATTGGAAAATTCTAATTTTTAAAATATCTGCTAGGAAAAACTGATGTAAATTTTTTTTTCTACTGGCATGGAGCAATTAAAGTCACCTAGTAGAACCCAGCAGGTCCCAGCCTGTGTGTGGATTATCAGGTGGAATCTGGGCTGCATCTTGATTTGGCTGTTGATTGCACTGGGTTCTGGGCTCTGGATCATTGGATTCTGAAGTTTTGGTGGATGGAAGCAGTGAAGACGTCCTGATAAATGAAGAAATGCATATGCCTGTCAGTTAATAACCTTATTTCTTCCTGAAGTGAAACAGTATGGCTGTATGAATAATGGAGTTTTATTATTAACCCTTTAATTCAGATTATATACTTTTTGCCAGTTTATACATTTTACTTTTTCTTTTTGTGATTTAGTGATAAAGGAATGATTGCTATAAAGGTCTAATTATCTCTTTACCCCTGAAACTTGTTAAGATCAAAAGAAAGAGGTAACATGGAAGTGATGGATGGTTCCATTTTTCACCCTGTCAACCAACATTGGTTAAATGCTGGCTGTGTGTGAAGTATTATAAGACAGGGGTTCCCAAACCCCAGGCCTCTCAGCAGGAGGTGAGCTGTGGGCAAGTGAGCATGACTGTCTGAGCTTCACCTCCTGTCAGATGAGCAGCGGCATTCAATTCTCATAGGAGCACAAACCCTGCTGTGAGCCACACATGGCAGGGATCTAGGCTGCACACTGAGAACCTATTGCCTGATGATGAGCTGAGGTGGAACGGTTTCATCCTGACACCACCCCCTACCCTGCTGTCCATAGAGAAAGTCTGTTTCACGAAACTGGTCCCTGGTGCCACAGAGGTTGGGGTCTGCTGCTGTAAGGGACAGGAAGGTGACAGATGAGCTCCCTGGCTTCAGGAGGGATTGTAGTCTAGCACTGTGATAACTTAAACATAGTCTGTGCACTGGCATCACATGGGCACTTCTAGGAGCTCAGAATTTCAGTCCCTTTCCCAGACACACACTGCATGTCAATAAGATCTATGATTTTAAGTGCTTAACACAATTTGCTAAAAATACTGGTTGAGTAGATAGAAACAAATAATAACCACAGTGATCAGTGGAGAGGCTACAGGAAAGGTAGCAAGAACAAAGGAAGTCATGATTTAAAAAAATATATATATTTATTTGGGCTGGGCACTATGGCTCATGCCTGTAATCCCAGCACTTTGGGAGGCCAAGGCGGGTGGACCACAAGGTCAGGAGTTTGAGACCAGCCTGACCAACATGGTGAAACCCCATCTCTACTAAAAATACAAAAATTAGCTGGGCATGGTGGTATGTACCTGCAATCCCAGCTACTCAGGAGGCTGAGGCAAGAGAATTCCTTGAACCTGGGAGGCGGAGGTTGCAGTGAGCAGAGATTGCGCCACTGCACTCCAGTCTGGGTGACAGAGCAAGACTCCGTCTCCGAAAAGAAGAAAAAATTATTTATTTGTTGTTTTCTTTTGATCTCAGAATAAGTTTGCCCTTGGTGGTCTTAGAAGAATCTCAAAGTTGGTGCTATTTTAGGGTTCCTTGTAATCTGAATGCCTTAGATTGGGGACCTTTTCTTGATGAAGTAGGTACAGATATCACATTCTTGGTTATCAACTACTCACCAAACCTCTGACAGTCCATATTCTTGGTCAGTGGCAGCTTCTGTACCAGGGACATCCTTTATCCCCTTGCTCCTCAGGGGACTGAGAACAATAATCTGCCATATTGCTCCTGTATCAAGTGATCCCATGGGGACAGTGTGGCTAAGGCTTAGGATGTCAGATCTGTTGGCCCTTTTCAGACATGAAGACTCTGAAGGGTGGGAGTTGGGCTGGTGGTGATATATGCATAAATGTTTGTGTTTACTCTTTCCCTTTGAGGAGAACACCACTATTAATTCCACCGAAGGCGCCTGTGGCATTGTTTCATGAAAAGCCAGTGCTTTTTCTTCTTTTAAGTATTGAAGCACTGGTAGTTGAGGGCAACCTGAAAACGAGACCGGCTCTGAAAAGATAATTAGCTGTGTTTTTTCTGTTCCTCGACTTCTTTCTTGAGTACAATTGCTTGTTTCATTCCTTGGTGGGTGGAAAGGTGGATAAAGGAAGGAGGATTGAATGTACTGTGGGGAGTGTGTTTGCTATGAGCCTGGGGGTAATACGGTTTGGTTGTTTTGTTTTTCTAGTTATAAAAATCTGGCTCAGATTATTTACTTTTGCTATTGAGATAAGCTTTCATCATTCGTGTGTACAAATTACCTCATAGAAAGATTTCCATTTAAGTCTACTCTTGAATTATTCACAGGAGATGACAGTTGGAAAACCTATTGCACCCTGTCCTAAGCTAAAGGTCCCTATGGGTTGTCTGGGTGATTCATGTGGTAATCTGATGAGAGGCACACTTCACTGCTCCCAGCCCAGGCAGGGCCGCTTCAGAACGTGACACCGCTTAGAGCAGTCCTCCTCTCTGCTGTATGTGGTTTTCTTTGCACCTTTGTCTCTGTTCACATGCCTTCTGTTGATGCGCCTCACTCCCAGCCAAACCAGCCAGCCACAGCAGCTCTCACAAGCCAGCTGTGTTTTCCCATTGATTTCTAACTTCAGGGTGCTGCGTCTCTTGTTCTCTTTCCTACGTTTCACAGGGCAAGGAAACTACGCATGGAAATGAAAAGTCACAGTGCTCATTGGTGGCCTGTGAGGCCCAAAAACTGATGGCACTTGAAATTAGTTCCTATTTTTGGCTGGCATTTTACACAGATGGCAAGTAGAGTGATTACATGCCTGACTGCATTGAGAGGTTTGTCTAATCCCATATCCTGTCCTCTTTAACACTTTTATTAAGTCTCAAACTTTCATTTATGATGAACTCCTTTTTAAGAATGCCAGTGTATGCTGAAACATAAAACACTGTGTCTTATGGCAAGAACCTTCCAAACATATTCAGTCTATTCCTTTGATTCTTGGTAGAAGCATAAATAAATCTTTCCAAATTAATGGGCATTTGACTTAGGAATTCCCAAAGGAGATGATTCTAGAACTTCCCTTAGTAATTTATTCTGGTACCTCCAGCTTTTATAGTTAACTTTTCCTTAAGGTATTACTTAAATTGTTTCTGAAATATATAGAGTAAGATTGAGCAATCTCTTGTCCCTTTGTCAGCAGTGATGGTAAGTGACCCTCAAGTGAGGAGGCCTTAATATAAAAGACATGATCGATCATAAACCTGGTAAAGATCTGCCTGGGGGTCATTACGCAGGGTCTGCTCCTCCAGCCATTTCAACCCTGGGGCTTCCATCCAGCTGGTGAAGGACAGGGGTGCTGGCCAAAGGCAGCTGCGACAAAGCCCTTCCACCGAGGCTCTGCCTTTTATTCTGTAGTCCTCATTAACTCCCACTAAACATGTAATTTAAACAGTCCTGTTTATGTGATTCCTAATGCCTGAATCTCAGCAGTGGCAAAGTGGTGGGAAGGGAGCGGCTGTTGGCACATGTGATGACAGCAGAAGTTTGAATTTGACAGCCTGACAGTGAGAGGGGAGGGGGCAGCCCAGTGCCGTTAGGAAGGCAGATAAAATCTGTTCAGCACGTCTGTCTCACATGGGGACAAGGCAGTCTAGTGTAGATTTTCATAGGAAAAAATGTGGTTACACTAAGATATTTTTATTACTCCGAAGATTATAGCTGAAGTTATTTTTTAAAAAATTACTGTAAAAGTGTGGATTTTCAGCTGGGGAGTGGTGGCTCATGCCTGTAATCCCAGCACTTTGGGAGGCTGATGCGGGCAGATCTCCTGATGTCAGGAATTTGAGACCAGCCTGGTCAGCACGGTGAAACTCTGTCTCTACTTAAAATACAAAAATTAGCCGGGTGTGGAGGTGCACGCCTGTAATCCCAGCTACTTGGGAGGCTGAGGCAAGAGAATCGCTTGAATGCAGGAGGCGGAGGTTGTAGTGAGCCAAGATTGTGCCACTGCACTCCAGCCTGGGTAACAGAGCGAGACTCCATCCCCCCAAAAAAAATTAAATAAAAAAAATAAAAGTAGGCATTGGCCATGGCAGGGTTATTGTGAAGATTGGGAATAATATACAGGAAGCACAATGCAGCCTTGGCCCTGCTGCTGGGAGGGGCTGATTTGTATGGCTCTTGGGTTGATAGTCCATGAAACTAAAATGTGGCGTTTGTTGTGGTTGCTAAATATAGCTTGAGTGAATATAGTAGCTTCTTAAGAAGCCCACTTAGGATGTTCTAAGCTAAATAGAGTATATATCTAACATGCATAGTTAAAATCCAAATATTTCCTGCAAAGCTGATTTAAATAATTATATTCTCTCCTGACCAACAGGAACTCTGATCCAGTTGTAAAAGTAGTTAATTTATTTGACTTTCTTAGATAAATGAAGATTTAATAATCAAGGCCCAGTATAACAGAAATGTGGTCTAGCCAGTAGACAGAGAATTGTTTATTATACAAATGTATCCTTAGGTCTTGTGATTTGTGGGTGCACAGTTTCTGGAAATCTGGCATGAGTAAGCACTTACTTGGAGGGAGAGTCATGAGTCTAGTCCCTGAATGGACTAGTTCTTTTTGGTTGCTGGGCAGGAAATATTCCTTTAGCTTCTCCTATTTATCCTTTAGCTGCTCCTATTAACCCTTTCCTTGATGTGTGCAGGGATGGGGGCACTGGAGGAAAACACGCAGGTTACTGATGACACCAATTCATCTTTGCTGCTGTGTAAGGGTGAGTTGAGGAAAGCACTCAATAGCACTTCTGGCAAATAAAGAACACCACTTGGGCTGGGTGTGGTGGCTCACACCTGTAATCCCAGCACTTTGGGAGGCCGAGGTGGGCGGATCACTTCAGGAGTTTGAGACCAGCCTGACCAATATGGAGAAACTCCATCTCTACTAAAAATACAAAATTAGCCGAATGTGGTGGTGCATGAGTGTAATACCAGCTACTCGGGAGGCTGAGGCAGGACAATGGCTTAAACCTGGAAGGTGGAGGTTGCGGTGAGCCCAGATCATGTCGTTGCACTCCAGCCTGGGCAACAAGAGCAAAACTCCATTTCCCTCCCCTCAAAAAAAAAGAACAGCACAAGTTTTGAGCATATATATCATTTTTTAATTTTTATTTTTAGTGCAGTGGTGCAACCACAGCTCATTGAAGTCTCAATTTCTTGGGCTCAAGCGATCCTCCTACCTCAGCCTCCTGAGTAATTGGGACCACAGGCAAGTGCCACCATGCCTGGCTATTTTTTAAGAAAATTTTTTGGTATTTTTTGTAGACAGGATTTTGCCATGTTTCCCAGGCTGGGCTTCAACTCCTGAGCTCAAGCAATTCACCTACCTTGGCTTCCCAAAATTCTGGGATTACACAGGTAAACCAGCATGCCCAGCCAGGTGTTTTTAAATTAAAAATACAGCTGCAGGTTGTAGAGAGTAGGGAGAAGAGAATTGTGTTCATTGTTTGGGTTCCATGGATCCTTTGAATGTGCACAGATGTGTGTCTGGGGGTCTCATGAACCAATGAAATGGTAAGCAGCATTTGGGGCATTTATGGATTTTTCTGATGAGATGGTCTTTTTTTTTTTAACTTTTCCTTGTATATTTTGAGACTCTTCTACTCAGAAAGAATAGAGTAGATGTTTGATGTTAGTCACTGGTTTTATACATAAATATTTTACCTTTGCCCTCACAATGTTAGTCAACGTAGAGATATGATTCTGATTAATAACTGGAACAGGCCCAGAGCATTTGGTGATGTATCAGGCATCCCTGGTAAGTGTGTGAATCTCTGATCCCAGTGGTGTCTGATGCAGCCTGGTCCTCATGACTGACTCCTCTGTGTAACATTGAGTATGAACATACTTGCTTTGGGTCTGAGCTTCCCTGTCTGAAAATCAAGGAGTTTAAATTACATGATCTTGAGGACCCTTTTAGCTTTTAAACCGAGGCTGCTTTGTAGCTTCTCCCTTAGTAGTACCTGTTCTCTGTCATTATTTACATGGTGTAATATGAACTGCCCATCCTAGGAACACTTTGTAGAACTTCTGACTTTCTTCTACAGATGTTCCTGTCCCTGTAAGCTTGTAGAGCCTGTTTCTTAAAATCTCAGTGAATTGGAGTAGATGTACTATGCAAAATCCTGGTTTTAAAATTTTTAATCAAAGTTTACGTTCTATTGCCGTTTGTTCGTTTTAATGTATTTGATTGATGCTGAGGGAAGCAAAGTGCTGCAGACCTACTCTACTTATTGCTTATTTGCCTTACTTCAAATAACACTGGGGGAAGGAGATGCCGACCCAAGTCTCTGTGATGGAAAGTTGCAGGGACTTTTAACACCCTTAGGACCATGGAATTGCAGTAAGTTAGGCTTGGGTGAAATGCTACACCCAAATGCATTGCAAGTTGTGGCTCTAGATAGTTTGCAGAGGAGGCTCAGGGCTACAGCCTGTAGCTAACTGCCACTTGCATAGCTCTCTGATGACTCTTTGTGATAGGATGATCATTCGAGGCTGGAGAGGATGGAGACTGGGAGCCAAGGGGCTCCCAGTGACAGGGCAGAGGAGAATCCTCAGCGCCATACTCTGGCTGCTGGTGACAGGCAGGAGTGGCAATAACAGGTACAATAATGGCTCAAGTTTTACCTTTGCTGGAAGCTGGGAGTGAATAGCTGGGTCAGTTATATTCTTTGGAAATTTATTTCCTTAAATGATGGACGTTCCTAAATCCATCTAGGAATGCTGGATGTATTTATATGTACTGTGTTAAGCCCCTCTCAAATTTGCACATTCAGAGGTATGGTCTGATAATTAATAATCAAGTTATTTTTCTTTATGCCCAGAAGTCTGTATTCTGCACAGAGTTGCAGACCCCGAGCTGCGCTAAAGTTCGGAAGTTTGAGCTGCCGCTGAAGTATTGACTGCGGAGGGGCGGGGTTTTCTGTCTCCAATGAGGTGCCTTTGGTGTTGGGAAAGCCTATCATCTTTCGCAGGAGTGCTTGCTCCGTAATCCAAGCAATAGCCACGCAGCCGGTTTTATTGTTTGCGGAGTCTTGCGGCTCTGAGCGAGCGCTTCCCAGACGGGAAGGAGGGCAAGTGGGCGGTTTATGATTCTGCCCTGTGCTGGGGCGAGTGAGCTGAGCTCTTTGATTTCTCCCAAGTAACCGTGTGGGTGAACTGTAAACTGGGTGCCTGGCTTGACCCTGAATCTTTTTCTCTAGGGTGAGGAGTGACTTCTTTCTGCAACCGACAGCTGGCTTTCTGCCTTGGTGGGGAAAGATGCCCGGGAGAGGAGTAGGATTACAATTTGGGATGCTAGAGACACACCAAAGAGTCGGAGTGCCTTGGCTTTGTGTTTTGCAAAGTCCTGACAAGTGTGCCTGAAATGAACACCCTGCTTCGGTTTTTAAATTATACTTTTATTCATCTGTTATTTTTTGGCCGTGGATATCACTGATCTAGAAACGGAGTCCACAGTGTGGCTAGGGTAAAACATTTGTGTTTTCTTTCTTAACCCCACCTTTCCCCTTTCTTTGTAATTGGGTAACACAGAAGCCGTCTTTTTGGGTAATGCTATGCCTGACTGTCAACGTTGTCTAAGTGGGAAATAGCAGGCGCCTGGAGAGGACCTGGGCCAATGTGAAAGACCCAGCGTTTTCTTTGCTGGGCCGTTCTTTGTCTCTAGTCGATTTTGAAAAGAAGATGAAAAAGGAAGGCTCTTCAGGTTCCTTCAGACTCAAGCCGAATGCAGGTTCTCTCTCACGTGCTGTGAGTTGGATAAATTTCTCCTCCTTGTCCAGGCAGACAAAGAGGCTGTTTCGCAGTGATGGAGAGCTCTCGGTTTGTGGGCAGCAGGTGGAAGTGGATGACGAAAACTGGATATGCAGAGCCCAGCCCAGAAAAGGTGACTTGATTTTTAAAAAATTTAAACGTTTGAAAAAGTCTGTTATGTAGAATTCTTGGTTTTTATCACTTACCCTTCATGATTTTTGCCACCCATTGGGAGTTTCCTTTGAAATGTTTGTTTTTGTATTGGAATTCAACACCATTTGTTTACATCTAAAATAAAAATGCTCTTCCAACTAGATTCAGCTTGAGCTTGTATCTTGTATCTTTCAAAGAAGGATAAAGTAGCTGTTATTTGTTCTCAGGGGTCTCTCTCCTTCCATCAGAGCCACATACTCATGTGACTTGTGAAAAGTTCATTGATAAACCACCACCCTGGAGAGAATCTTCTGCCCTTATAGCAATCTGGGGCTCGAACATGGAGCTCCTGTGAAACTGCACTGAGAAAACTTTGGGAATCATAGTCTTCTTGCATCTTTCTTCTAAGATTGATGCTTGAATTAAGCTGGTGTTGGGCTGCGACATCAAGGAAAATGAACACGCAAGGGGCTTAACCTGATATGTTAGTCTCAAGGAGTTTTTGAATTTTTTTTTTTTCTACTTACCTCTTTTAACTAGAGTTTTTAGATTTCTATCAAGTTTCTTTTCAGACCGATATTGGCTCTGTTCTCAGGGTTAGCATGTTTTGCCTCCAACTAAAAAAAAAAAAAAAAAAGTCCTGCTAGGAGAGAGGGAAACAGTTCAATATTTCTTAACACACCCCTATTTTGTATTTAGAATTTCTGAGTTCTTCCTCTTAGTGTGTGTAGGAACTGAATTGTTAAGCTCTAAAATGGTTTCTCCATTCGGTGCAGTGGGCAAAGCCCAGTAGGGGAGTGCTATTTAAGTATCACGAAGGAACCAAGTGCAGACATTCCGTGTGATTCTGTTTTCCCTGTTTATCACATTCTTCCCCCTGCCCAGAGAAATCTTGCTGGAGTCTTCCAGGGACCTGTGCTTCCCCCTGTTTTGGGAAGCACAACTACTGAAACATGAGAGAATCAACTAAGTTAAATATGTGCTATGAGTACAGTAATTATATCGCACAGGCTGAGCGTTAATGCAGCCTTTCTTCAGAGTGAAAGTGTGTAAACCATTTGTTCTTGTCTCTTAACTATGGCACAAGAGGGACTCGTTAATAATCTTTGAAGATATCAGTTGTTTATGATATCAACAAGGTGATCAACAGTGACCCACTGATTCTGAGCTTAAAAATGTGAGTTTTCAGTTCCAATGCTGTGTAATTGCCAGGCTTAGAAAAGGCATTTGTGCTTTCTGGCTGGAGTTGTATAGTTTAGTAAGTCCGTGAACTTTACTTTTCTAAATCAGGAATAAGCTGTGGTTTCGGTAAATGATTGGGTTGTAATGTTTGGAACAAAAATGTTTGAAGGGTGGATACAGTAGTGCTGTGGTTGCAAGAGAGTATAGTTTTGATTCCTTTGGACTTTGCTGAAGGTTGCTTTTTAGGACTTGTTTGACTTTGAGTTAACCACTGTTGAGTTTCTGTTAAAGACTGTGTACATGAGATCATAAGGCTATAGGATTTCTACTATAGAGACTTCATCTGACTTAACATTAAAGAAAAAGAGACTGAATTTGTGTGTATTAGTTTTAGTTGGGAAATAAAGCAAATACTGTACATGTGACTTGTGGAAGATAAAGAAATCATTGTAAAGGACAGGCGTGACTTGTGAAGGGGGGACTTGCTTATCTTACAATACAAAAGATTGTGCCCTTATCCCTTAATGGAATAGGGGATACAGTAGCCTCATGAAGATAAATGGAAGCATAATACTGGGTGTAAGTTTATGTGTTTTTTTGAAATAATTGGGCATGAATAATATGATTGTTGACATATGGTGTCAGAGAAAGTCCTTAAAAGCTGCTTATACATCAAAATTCATGGCAATATATTCTGTTTTCACATTTGACTTACAAAAGAAAATTGGCTTCCAACTGACATCTTGTTTCAGGGGCATGTTATCACAGTTGATCTTTATTCCACACAGTTCCTTCCTTTGGAGAAATACAGAAGTGACATTTGTTTATGCGAGCAGATTAAAAGAGGAAAAGTCTTTAAGAAAAATTATGCAGGAATGAAGTTTTTTCTTAGAAGCATCAAATAAGCTGAAACTCTAGCAAGGATTATCAGTCAATAATAAGAATGCCCAATGGCCACGTTAGGAGTTGGTTGCAAATAAATATGCACTGGAAGACACATTGTTGTGATGGGAATGTGTAGCATCTTTTCTGTTTCTCTGCTCAGGTCACGCACAGCCTAATCCACCCTCCTTTCAGTTTGCTTTGCAGTCCCCTAACTTACATTAACATTTTTTGATTTACATAGGTTGCCAAAAACCTGCTGTCTCCTCCTCTCTCTCTCTCTCTCTCTCTCTCTCTCTCTCTCTCACACACACACACACACACACACACACACACACACGCGCACACACACGCACGCATCATGTAGTGACAGCTAGAGATAGGGCAACTGTAGCTTAACAAACCAGCCTTACATCAGCGGTCTCCCTACGAGATCTCTGGTTGGTGGGAGTCCGGTTCTGCGGCTCCTGGCGTTCTCCCTCCCCTCCAGCAGCTGTTGAGAGGCCACACTGCTTGCCTTTTCCCTGCCCGCAGTCTCCAGGTATTGCTTTGCCCCATTAGCCTGCTGAGCTCCCCCCATCAGTGTGGATAGTGTGTTGTATGACACACGTTCAATTTCTGAAACAGAAGGTCTCTTAATAGGGAATTTCTATGCTGGATTGTTATTGGGAACATCAAAATAAAGTTTTTAAGTGGTTATATGGATATCTTTCAGTGCAACAAACCCATAGCTTTATGATTTAATATCAAGAAACTAAGGATAAAATTAGTGCTTGAGATTCTCTTTCTTTTGAGAATCTTTTTATAAGATTAGAAGCTACTAGTATGCATTTTTCTGATTAGACTACTGTTTCTGAGCTTAAAAAGTAATTACGAGATACATATTGATAGGTCCAAAGCAGCTACCAGTAAGCATCTTTAGGTTTTCTTTTGTATGTATGTCTGACAGCACACCACAAGTTTGAAAACTCTCTCGTATACCTGTTTATACTCAGAGAGCTAAGAATGAATTGGGTAGCAGCAATGATCAAGTCATATTCTTAGTATGGTATGACCCACTACAGTGGTAGATGATGTTTTGACTTAATTAGCCATACAAATCAAGGGTGTGAATCAGTATCTTCTTTATAGTGAAAAGGTAGAATGCAGTGGCAGATAAGACAATATGTAACTTTTCAAGTTAAGTTGTGAGAGCATTTATTGGTGAAATTGTTACTGAATACTATGTGTAGGATACAAAGAAAGATAGCCCTCAGGTCCTGAAGTCATGGAATTCATGCTTAAATGGAGAAGCAGATAAGACATCTAAAGGGGGAGTGTAAAGAGAAAATGCAGGATAATTGTGAAAAAGTGCAACACGGTGACCCAGATGAGAAGGTCCAGATAAAGGGACTTAATCTGGAACATTTTCATGTTTTGCATGGTCTTCTGATTGTTAGCATTTAATGGAACAAGATTTAATGAGTACCTGCTTTTTTTCTAGCACTGTGGAAGGTCCTTGAGGAAAACTCATGACTGTTAGTATTTATTCTGTACTTCCCCTTACTTGCTCACTCAAATAAAACTAAAAGAGGTGGAATCATAATGGGGTGTCCGTCCTCTCACTGAGCAGAGCTTGTTTTGTTGTATCCCCAGCTCTCCATTTAGCTGGGCAGAAGCGTGATTGATGATCCTGGTATTGGCAGGTCAGCAGATAGGGAAGGTAATTGACATGCAAAGCCTTGTTTTAAACAATGTTTCATCCTTTCCTTCTGGACTTTATCATACAGACTAGTAACATTACCAGCTTTGAATTATTTGAGTGTCAGTGCCCTCCCTTCTTAGCCACTACAAAAATGGCCAGAGAATGGCCATACTAGGTATCAAGGGTAATGAATAATCCATATACTAGATAATCAATTTTTGAGTGTGGGAGTTGAATCTATTTAAAGTAATTTCATCCCAATTTTTCTCCTAATAAAATAGTTGCAGAAAGCAGGATCCTTGTGCGTAATTAGATTACTAATGATCAGATACTATAATGGAAAAAAATGTCATGAAAGACCAAAAGCAGCTAGGTCAAAACTCAAGATCCTGTTTCTATGTAAATAGCTGTGATTTGTTTCTGATAATAAAATCCTTAAAATGGGATTTAGGCATAACTTCCTGGGCCAGGCGTGGTGGCTCATACTTATCATCTCAACAGTTTGAGAGACGAGGTGGGCATATCACTTGTGTCCAGGAGTTCAAGACCAGCCTGGGGAACACGACGAAACCTCATCTCTACAAAAAAAAACAGAAAAAGTAGTCAAGTGTGGTGCTGTGCACCTGTAGTTCCAGCTACTCAGGAGGCTGAGTTGGTAGTAGGATTGCTCCAGCCCAGGAGGTCAAGTCTGTAGTGAGCCAAGATCATACCACTGCACTCCAGTCTGGGTAACAGAGCAAGACTAGGTCTCAAAACCAAACAAACATAAAGACTAGGTCTCAAACCAAAAAAAAACCTCCCTAAAAAAACAGCTTCTTTATGGCATTAGGAAAACCTAAGAAATATTGACAAATGTTGTCAAGTGGCATCACAAATTTAAGAGTGAAACAAGATTAGTAAGTTTTATTTATTCTGAGGGTTACTACATATATCGGGAAAATAGCCAAATACAGTGTATGTCAGTTTCTTAACAAAAGAGATCAGTGAATGTCATGTTTTTCCTCTTACTTCCTACTGAAATTGACATTCTGTGAAATAAACACACAGTGAGTGCCACTTAATATTTTATCTGGTCCATTGAGACTGCCCTTTATTGACCTTTGATTATTATTATTTTTGCTTCTGAAGTTGGGACTCTCTGTTGTCTCACTGCCTTGCTTTATTGTAAAATGTCTTTGTTTGCCAGTTAAATTGTTGAAGTTCTGTTTAAATGAAGTTTTATATAGTATTCTTCCTTTTTTAGTTTAAAAACTTTGTAGGTTTGTTTTGAGAAGAAACACTTAAATTATGAAAAATATATATATGTTTAAAATTACGAAAAGTGTCTTAAGAGTGATGAAAGAAGCAAGTTATTGTCAGGGCTTGGGTTTGTAAGTGAATAACCTGTGTTCTTTTCCATTGCAATGCCTTTGCTAAGTAACGAAACCTTCTTTGAAATTGATCTTTACAGTTTTTATAATTTTGAAAGATCCTGCACATTAGTTAGGGTTAAGTTTTATGTCTCTTGCAATTATTATAAAATATTTTTCCATGTAATTTCAGGGTTTTTTGGTGTAACTGTAACATGTTCTGTCAAATTACAGGGATTTATTTGCATTTTTAGAGACAGGGTCTTGCTTTGTTGCCCAGGATGGAGTGCAGTAGCACAGTCATAGCTCCATGTAACCTTGAACTCCGGGGCTCAAGGGATCCTCCCCACTCAGCCTTGTGAGTAGCTAGGACTACAGGCACAGGCTACCATGCCTGTCTAATATTTTATTTTAATTTTATGTTATGTTATTATTTTTGTAGAGATGGGGTCTCTCTCTTTTGCCCACGCTGATCTTGAACATCTGGCCTCAAATGATCTTCCTGGCTTGGCCTCCCAAAATGTTGGGATTACAAGCCTGAGCCACCATGCCTGGCCTAGAGTTTTTTTTGAAAACTACAATATTTTCTTTTAAATACTTTCAGTGTATCTCCTAAAGGTATGCTGTGTTTGCACCTAGATGTCTGCCCTCATAGAGTTTAGGCCCTCATCGGCTCTTACTTGGACTTCTCAATGGTCTCTGTCCTCTCTTGCTGTCTCCACTCTTGTTCCCTTTGATCCATCCTTGAGTCCACACTGTTTCCAGAGTGATCTTCCTAAAATACAAACACTGGCTGGGCCCAGTGGCTCAAGCCTATAATCTCAGCACTTTGGGAGGCTAAGGTGGGTGGAACACTTGAGCTCAGGAGTTCAAGACCAGCCTGGCCAACATGGTGAAATGCTGTCTCTAATGAAATACAAAAATTAGTCAGGTGTGGTGGTGCACACTGGTAATCCTAGCTACCTGGGACACTGAGGCATGAGAATTGCTTGAACCCGGGAGGCAGAGGTTGCAGTGAGCCGAGATTGTGCCACTTCACTCTAGCCTGGGTGACACAGCAAGACTCCATCTTAAGAAAAAAGACCCAAAAATCAGAAAAACCCACAAAAACCCCAAAACAACTGGGTCACCTTTCTGTAGCTCCTCATTGCTTACAGAATGAAGCCCACCACTTAACATGGCATGAAACTTATGAGATCTGTCTCCTTCCTTTCCCCTGCAGAAATAACGTACAGACTTACTGCTTTTTCACAACTCCAGAAACTTGCACCTCTCATTCCCTCTTATTCCCTGTGCCAGGTGCTGTAGTCGCCTCCCCTGCCTGTTAGCCTCCTGCTTATCCTTCTAGACTGCTTTAAAACTCTGTGAAGTCTGCTCTAACATCCTCAGGCAGAGCTGATTGTTCTTGTTTCTGTTATTTCTCTGCCTTCTTCATTTCTCTCTAATTGTGTTTATTGTACACTGGATTATGTTTAGTTGTTTACTTGTCTGTGTCTTGAACCAGACTAGACTGACCTGTTTTAGGACAGAGACCCAATCTTGTCTTTATTTCCAAGGCTAAGTGCTTAATAAATGGTTGCTGAATGGATGAACTTATCTGGGACTCAGTTAAATAGTGCTGTGTGCACAGGCTAATGTGCTAAGCAAATGCTTTCTGAATTTGGCTTAGCCTGACTAATTTTTGTATTTTTAGTAGAGATAGGTTTCACTATGTTGGCCAGGTTCGTTTCGAGCTCTTGGCCTCAAGTGAGCCACCTGCCTCAGCCTCCCAAAGTGCTTGGATTACAGGCTTGAGCTACCGCACCCAGCTAAAACACCCAGTGTTTTGGGAAGACCACTCTAGAAACAATGTAGACTCAAGGATAGCTCAAAGGGGAACAAGAGTGAAGACAGCAAAGGACAGAAGACCATTCAGAAGTCCAAGTTATAGGTAGCATTTATGCTTATTATCAGTGCTCTCATCTCTGGACTTTTTTGAGTGTAATAAAAGAGAGAGGTTCCATTTGTGGGAACATAATTTCGATGGCATACTTGTGGTGTTTTCTGTTGCTCCACTCAAACTATGTACATATCAAGCGCTTTGTATAATAATAAAAAAATTGGTCATGGCTGTTTTGACCAATTAGTAAAGTTGGCTTTGGTAAACAGAGAGCAGACATGGAATGAACGATGCCAAGCCTGATAAGGAGAGGCTCCATGGTGCTATTGCAATCTTTTCTTAACTGGTTTCCCTGCTTTCACCTTTGTACATAATGCTCCCTTACCCCGGATTGGGCTGATCTTAACCCAGCAGCTTCAGGGATCCTGTTAAATCTCAAACAGAAGTCAAGGTAACGTCACTGATTGAAACCCCTCAGGTGCTTTCCTTCTCCAGTTAGTTGAATAGCTAAGCCTTGACAATCCTCTCTAAAGCCATACATCCTGCTTCCCTTACCCCATTGCCTTCTCTTTCTTCCTCCTCACTCACTCCTCCACAGCCACACTAGCCACACTGTAAAATGGGCTAATACCTATTCATCATATATTATCAGTAGCAGGTACAATTTATTCATTGAATAAATGTTTGTTTTATAGATATGCTGTAAGCCTACAAATTCAATCTATTGTATTTAATGATACTGGCCATTGGATTGATAATCTCTTCACTATCAATAGTCAATTGAGTCAAAAAATGTCTTTATCCTAGTGTAGACTATACTATTATGTAGAATTTCCAGCTGTACAAGTGTCTTTGGAGTGCTTGTATAACCTAGGCAACTCAAGTAGAACCTATCACTTCCTTTACATAATCCTTCAAGGAATTTGTATCTCAGTGTTACATCAAATCCTGAAATGATTAAAATACTAAATTGAAAGTCATGTCTGAATCAGTGACCTACCCATCAGCTTAACAATAGCTAATTTACAGTGAATGTTTACCATGGCTAGGCACTATTATTAACACTTTACATGAGTTAATCATTTAATAAACATAGTCTGGACATCATAAGTGACCAATAAAAATAATAGTTGGTTTGGTAAGGAAGGGTCAGATCATTAGAGAAAATTGAAAACTGGGCAGAGAAACAGATGTGGGGAGACAGGGAACCAAGTGTAATTCTTCAGAGGGAGAAATGACACTGAAAGCACCTAGGGTGTTTTGGCGTCAAGGACTTAATAACTTGTGATTTAAGGGCACATACTCTGCTTTGAGAATATTTGAGTATGTGCTTTATATTTCTCCTAGATTTGAAGCTCTTTGAAGTCTAGCCTGTGTCTTTATCAAGTGCCTTGCACTTTGCCGACAGTAAGTAAATGTCTGTTGTGAGTACTCGTTCGAAGCTGTGTTGGAGGGAACCTGCTCTGCAGTTATGGCAGGCAGAAGGGATTAGAGCATTAGGGGCTAGAACCAGGTCATCTAGGGGCTGTTGTAAATGAGAAAAGACAAAGTCTGGTGGAAGGGATTATATAGGCACATGAGGAAGAGTAATAATGAAACCACAGATTTTCATATTAGGATACTTTTTTTTCTTTTTTGTGAGACAGATTCTCACTCTGTCCCCCAGGCTATAGTGCAGTGGCACAATCTCGACTCACTGCAACCTCCGCCTCTAGGGTTCAAACAATTCTCATGCCTCAACCTCCCCAGTTGCTGGGATTACAGGTGTGCGCCACCATGACCAGCTAATTTTTGTTGTTGTAGTATTTTTTAGTAGAGACAGGATTTCAACATGTTGGCCAGGCTGGTCTCAAACTCCTGACCTCAGGTGATCCACCAGCCTCAGCCTCCCAAAGTGCTGGGACTACAGGCATGAGTCACCTTCCCTGGCCATGTTAGAGTATGTTTTTTAAGAGAAGTCACAGATTTTCATAATTACTTGTTCCCTTGTCAACAGCATCTGTGATTTTTTTCCAATGTATAGTTATACTTTTTCTAGCTTTGTGAACTATGGGTAGTCTTTACCTTATATTTCTAATCTCCTAATTAAAGATTATATTTATGGCAATCACTGCCTTAATAAATGTGATTGGAAAATTTACGTATAATCAACATACACACTGTTCATGTACATGAATGTGTGTGGTGTGAGGCTGGGGATGCCTGAAGCTGGGTGAGTGATGTAGCTTCAGGCCTTCTCTGTTCCATTGAATTCAGCATCTCCAAGCATTCTCTATCAGTTCATTGTTGACATTTGATGACTGACTAGTAGTTATCATAGACATTAAACCAACAAGTATTCATTTAGTTTTTGATAAAACTTGTTACTATGCTGACTGCATCACACTTTGGATATTTAGGCCATAAGAGAAATGGTGAATGTGTGCTTAGGCAAGCGGTTGTCTGAGACCGTCTTCCCCTTGGGGTTGTGGGGGAAGGAATTGTTGGCCAAGTCTCCTAGCCAGTGCTTCCCCTACCAATACCGTCACTTGCTGGGCTCATTTCTAGTGTTTGGGTGCATGCTTGGGTGTGCGCTTCACATGCTGGGCACATCATGGGTTCTTGTATTTGGAGAGTCTTCTGAGTAAGTCACAATAAGTCACACTGAGCAACTTAATGTGCACAACTGCACAACTCAATGTACACAACTGCATACAAACTACATATGCACAACTGCAAACGACGACTCAGTGTGCACAACTGCATATACTTGATATAAAGCAGCCTTCTGAGTAAGTCACACTGAGGAGTGACTCTTTCCCAGAGTCAATGTGAAAATAGCTTGAATTGTGAGGTTACTGGGAGCAACCTGGCCCACTAGGCTTTTCCTAGAGCAGGTGCTCATCAGGGTTGGTGGAAGGAAGAGGGACTCGACTCTACTCTCCCATTTTCATGCTCTCTTATTTTTGAAGAAGACTGTATTGGGAGTGGTAATGTATGGAAGAAGGTGGCAATAAACTGGAGGGAAAAGGAGGGCATAAGCCACAGGGAAAGAAGAGATTATGGCTCCCATACTGATCCGGTTCCACACAGGCCTCTCCCTGCCCGCGACCGCCCCACTTTGCTAAGACTTTTTGGATGCTGTTCCCTAAGTAATTGTGGTTTGTGGGAGCTTGGTCAAATTTCTGAATATGCTGCTTGCATTGATAATTGTACACTTGTAGTATTGTAGGTTTATTTGTTTTTATGTCTTTAAGACCACTTAATAAGTTTTTGTACATTATTGAAAAAGGTATAGAACAAGGATAAAGGCTCATCTGTTCACCGGTTAAAATAATTTTATGGTACAAGTAAATTGTCAGCTTTGGACGGAAAACTCACAAGTATTAATAAGAGCCACAGGCAGTTGAGATTTCCTTAAACAGTATCACTTGAGTTTTGTGTTTTCCATAAACTTGAATAGAGAACATGAGAATAAGCATATTTTATTGTCGGTACAGTTCCCTTGCCTCTGTTCCCTAAGGTTCTCTTTCACTTTGTAACTAGAAACGCCTCAGCTAAAGTAGAAACTTGGTGTCTGGTGTTTCTGGATTGCCTTCTGAGATAAACCAGCATTCCTATCCGAACACAGGTGGGTACTGCTTTAGTCTTGATTGGCTGGGGATTCTTTTACAAAGCAGACACCAGGCAATTTGTGAATTTACCTTGTGGGTGGTTGTGGCTGTGCTTGGTTTGGTTGCTGTGATCATCTTTCCCTGTAGTTATTTATTTACATGATTTTTTTCACCAGCAGAAAGTACATAGAATGCTTTGACTTCCTGGAAAAAGAACTTTCATTTCTACCTTGAAGTCATTTCATTGCTGGGTTCTTCAACACACTCTATTCCCATTATAAAAAGATGTTTTAAATATTTTTTCTTTGCTAGCTTCCCAAGTCCAGTTCTTTGTCCTTAAGTATGCATGCCTGAGAATTGTCGGGTCATGAGGATATTAGCTCTGTTCCATTTGCGAGCCACTTTTGAGCCATCGTGTCTCATTTGTGTGCTACTGATGCTTTATGAAGCTGGCGAGGTTGGGGCTTCTCTCCTTAGACATTCCTCTGGGTCAGCAGACCTTGGTTATATCCCCACTCTGGAGAACGTGTTGGTTTATTCAGCGGATCTGTGTTCTTATGTCACTGTAGCCAGGGGAAGGTTATGCCACTGACTTTAGAAATCTTGAAGGTTATGTTTCAACTCCAACTAATTAAGGTTTGGACAAAAATCCAATTAGTAAATTATTGTCTAGTTTCTGAGAAAGTTGAGCTTGTTTTCTCTAGAATAAGTGTTTGTTTCAAGTGAGGGAAAGAATCTTCTACAGGAACTATGACATGAATGTTTTGGAGTTTTCTGCACCTGAAAAGTTTAATTATAGTTTATTTTTTAAGTCAGAGAGTTTAAAAAGTTTTGTTTGTATCCAAAGTAATAAATACACTTTACATTGGTTCCCAGGCCACACATGGCATCTGTGCACAGCATGCATACATGGAATAGCTTTGTGAAGTGATTTACCTTTACTGCGTGTCTACATATGATATTCTATTTTCTCTGTTTATTCTATTCTGTGTTATCAAACAGAAAATGTCAGCCCTGACTTACTACTTGATTTTATGACCCTCAAAAATGGTGCTTTCAGTAGTCTTCACTTCTTTCAGTAGGGTGTTATTATAAATGTGTATCACGTAGCTTTTTTATCAATATGTAGAAGTTACAATCTATGATGGAATTTCTGTGGATAGTCCACTGTTGTCTTGGTGTTGGAGAAAGGCTGGCATACCAGGAGTACTTTGAGAAACAGTGCAGAGTAGTGGTGCCTCTCAGAAAACCGCCTAGTCCAAAACCCAGCTTGTGACTCAGAGCCACCTACGCATGCATCCACCATAGGAAGTCCTTTTCTGAGTTCCCCTCTGCACCCCTAGTCCAGGACCCTGTTGGTGTATAAGGCTTGAAAATTGGCAGCAGAACCAAGTGATTTCCAACTGGAGCCTGGCTGCCTGCTGCAGGGCAGTGTGGAAGCGCCTGCTAATGCACTCAGGCTGATTCCCTGCACCTGCTGACTGGCCCTAGGGAAAGCCCATGAATAGCAACGTCTGGCCAGTTTCTGCCCTGGTCCTGTAGATTTCTCTGTCATTATGCTTACCAGCCTGCTGTCCTTCCCCTGTAGGGGAGAATTAGTTGTGAAGTTTAGTCCAAAACTTCAACTTCAAATTGTTGGACTCTAGCCTGTATGTGTCAGAGATCCTATGTCTGAACCGGAAAACAAAAGCAGTGTTTTGGTGGTTTTCTTTTTCTTTCTTTTTTTTTTTTGTTATTGTTTGTTTGTTTTTAAGAGATAGAGTCTCCCTCTGTCGTTCAGGCTGGCGTGCAGTGGTGCAATCATAGGTCACTATAACTTTGAATTCTTGAGCTTGAAGAATTCTCCTGCCTCAGCCTCCCAAGTAGCTGGGACTACAGGGGCTTGCCACCATGCCTGGCTAATTTATCTTATTTTGTGTTTTGTGGAGAAGGGGTCTTGCTGTGTTGCCCAGGCTGGTCTTCACTCTTAGCCTCAAGTGATACACCCACCTCGGCCTCCCAAAGTGCTGGGAATATAGGCGTGAGCCACTGCCTGGCCACAGTGTTTTCTTTCAAACAGTTATTGTAAAAAGCTGGTAATTGGTTAGAGATACTTTTCTAAATTGTGATCATATGGATTAGATGTTAACTTTTATAAAATATTAGAGGAGCATGCCTTTTACTTATTTGTAGTTCCATATGAGTTGCCTCACTCATCTTTCAGAATTCTAAAATAATTGAAAATATTTTTAATAAACGTCTTTCTAAAGTATAGTCTACATCCAGAGCCTATTAACAGGTCGTGGCTTTGCAGTATCATGCATGGCCTTTTTTCATGATGAAGATAGTCCTGTGGGAATGTCAGGACAATTGGCATTGCCCCTTTTTGTTGTGAACAAGCAGTTCCTGCAAGATTAAGTGACTTGCCCAAAGCCATGGAGATAATTGGTATAGACCGGATTTGAATCCACTTCTCATGACTTAGTCCCACACTCTTTCCATGCCACTGCAACAACTCTGCTCAAAAAGTACAATTTAACCTCGTTGTAATGCCTGAGTATCATTGTGACTAGTCATTGGACCTTGTAATAATCTGATGATGCCCGGGTGGCCCCTGAATGTTGTAGGGATCTTTGCTTTGGCATGAAATGGATCTCCGCACTGTTCTTTAACTTCTAGTGACTGTTTTGTATTTCACTTTTGCTGCAAAGCTTTCTCTTTCTACAATGTACTTGTACCTGCCTCCTGTAGTCTCCACGACTTTTTGGCTTGGTGTTGCTCATGTGTTACCTTGTGTGGGGGGTCTGGGTAACCCAGTGTATGTATTGCAACAGTATTGACTGGAAGGTGCATGAGATCCCGAGCCACAATCCTGTAAGCAGTGCTGCCTGGCCGGAGGCTGTTTTGATCTCTTCTTTTTTTGCCATATTTTGAGTGGCTGAATTTGTCAGAAAAGTGATCTGCAGATAAGTAGATGTTGCTTTAATATGTAACTATGTTTTTTACATGTTTATCTTCTGTGTGCTTTTCTTTTTGGTAGTGGAATGAAGTATGTGTTTGTGTTTAATGTTATGGACTTATGACTGTATTTGGGCATCCCAGTGTTTTCTGTAAACGTTACATTTTAAACACTTCTGAAAATCACTCTGAGTTTTCAAGGAGGATTACTATCTACTGCTTTGTTTAACTTACTAAGCAAGTATAGCTTTTAAACCTCGATTTCACCATTAACCACTTTCTCTAACAACATGTTGATCGTTATTCTCTTTTCTCCATCTGATATTTAGACACCAAATCTATTTACTCATTTCTCATATAGTTGAAATTGTGTCCCCCAGATTTCTATTTCATATTTTTGTTCATATCCTCTACATTTAAAAAGTCAAGAAATAGTGAAGGTAAGACATATTTCAATTATTTTAAACCATTTCTAGTCTACTAAACAATTTTGGCCAAATACTTTAAATGATATTTGAGCCTTATTAATATGAATGGAAATTACATAAAACGTGGCTGAAAAAGCTGATCTGACCCTCTAGTTTTCAATGAATTTGTTAATGAACCACTAATATCCCAGTACAGAGAATTCTCATGACATTTTAATAGTTTGTGTTAAAATGCTATAATCCCCATTTTGCATCCTAGATGCACAGTGGTTGCCCAATGAGTACTTTCATTTGCACATAGGAGATCTACAAAAATGTTTAAATGCAATTTAAATTAATTGAAAATAGAGATTACAGAAAATTCTGTGACTCAAGAAACGAGGCTCAGAGAAAAGAAAAATAGTTTTAAAAAGCATTGTTCTCCAAACATTGAAGAATTGACAGTAGAGTCTCACTCCTGATAAGAAAAGCTTTTGGTACCTTATATAGTTACTCTGTTTTGGTTGTAAAATGTCAGAGATAGTGACAGTTTTAAAGATGTCTTTCTTTTCTGATAAAATGAAAACTCAAAGAATTCTGTTTTGTATTTACCTAATGAGAGAAATCAATTTCAGTAATTATTTAGAGAGTGCTCTTATTGAAGACATGACCACACGTTTTCTTCTCTCGGTGCCATTTGAAGCATTTTAGTAAATGTTTGTACAGTCTCTAAATTGGACATGTGAAGGGATCTAAATAGAGTTAGCTTAACAAGGCTAACTAACATGTCGGGGCTGGAAGGAACCTCTGAGATACCCTGTCTGATCGCTTCTTTGGCAGCTACGAAAGGAGGATGCAGAGAAGTGAGTTAGCTTGCCCAAGACCTGCACCCAACGGGGCCCAGTGAGGCTGTGTCCTTACATTCCTTTGTCCCCTCTTAAGGTATTGAGAGTGCGTTCCTTTCTATTAGTTTCTTTAATTTTGACATTCCTGACTGCCCTGTGAGGGTCGAGTGACAAATTCCTTTTTTGACCTTACAGAGCAGGTTTGGGAAGCTTTTTATTCACTCTGTATCACACGGAAAGTTTTCTAAGCAGATGTGCAGAAGACAAGCAACTTACCATAACAAAGGCAAAAGGGGAAGAACCTCAGTCCTGAAAACAGGCTCTCTGGTGTCACTTTTATTCCACTCAAGGACAGAATTCGTTCAGTTTTCAAAGAATGAAGGAGGAAAAAGAAAAGAAAAACCAAAAAACCAACCCGAGGGCACAAGGCCGCAGCCCATCTTTTTTATGAAGTGTAGCCCGTAGAGACGGTTGAGTTAAGTTAATAGAGCTGTCAGAAGCACACCTGCCTCAAAAGCGATTGATGCGCATTTTAAAACTTTAAGCTTAGCATTCTATTTTTGACTTTTAGCTTTTTCCCTCTTGAGTGGCTGTCGACTTACTATCGTTAATTGCTGAATTTACAAAGATATATTAAATAAAAATAGAACACAAAGTAAATCTCAGCCTAAATTACCATTGACAGAATGGTAAGTTACTTCTGCTAGAACTTTACTGACATTAAGGTAGAGAGAGAGAGAGGGAGAGAGGTAAAAAATAAAATAAAATAAAAAAGGAAAAGGCTGAGATCATGTTCGGCGTGATCAAGAGGAGGATCAGAAGAGCTGTTTTTGTGGCTGGGCTGTGCTCTGTGGATCTTGTAACACTGTGATTATCATGCACTGTGGCAAGACTCCACCCCTGAAGATGGTCTGCCAATTTGAAGAATCATTTTCTTGCTTATTTTTAAACTCTTAAATACAGGGAAAAAGACTGAAGGAGCCTGAATGCTGTGGTTTCCTCAAACCATTATTGTTGTAAGTCCTATGGGTCCTGAAGTAACTGAGGATCCCTCAAGTTTCAAACTGCCTCCCTACTCAGAAGGCTTGGCAGTGGAAAGGGAAATGATCAGCTTCTTCCCCGAAATGTTGTCACTGATGTTAAAAGGGGCCAGAAGTTGGGGAATGTGGTGAATTTCAGAAGTAAACTACCTTTTGATAGAAATTCCATAGTTCTTTATAGAGCTTTGAGTTTTTCAAATACTTAGTTGATTTCAAAACACAATATTTTAAACAAGCAAGTCTTAAAGAAAGTAAATATTAGAATAACGTATTCAATTATCTATGCAGAAATTACCAGAAGCCTAGACATTTAACCTGGTATACCTTGCTCTTTATATCTTAGCATGTCTTCTGGAATTTTATCTTTTTGCTTGATAATTAGAAGTAATTATAGTCCAGTTACTCTCTGGTTATGTTTTATTAACACATACATTGCAGCAGAACTGTGGTCCGCCTAGTTGGTTGCTACATAAACTTGAAGAGTTCTTGATTTTGTGGGTAGAAGAGTTGCACCTGTTTCTGTAGTTGAAGGTTAGCTATGGTTTTTACTTCCTCAGATTATTCAAATGCTTAGGAGAAAATGACACAAATGATTTTTTTGGTAAGTGGAGGGTCCCGTTGATCTGTATATATCGGGAGTCAGTTTATCAAGGAGCACGTTGAAGAAATATACAACACGAAAGGACCTACTGTTATATCTTTCCTACGAGGTTATTTTTATTTGCTTTAACCTAGACCTTCTGAGATAGAACATGCATATGTTAGGCATAGATGTGATGGCAAAGAGAAAAAGATTTAGACTCTAGCGGTTTCGCTTTTCTCTCCTATCATACAGTTCCTTATAAGTTTATTAAGAAAGGGAATTTGGGGTCATCATTTTGACATATTTTGGTATCCTCCCTCCATCTGGATATACTGGCATTAATTCTCTTGTAAGAGATATTTCCAGAAAATATTTTTCTTCCTTTTTCACTTCCATCACCCTTCAAATATTTAATTCAGGCAGAATGAGAGTAGGAAAAACTGCTTTCTGAATTTGCTGTGGTGAAGTTGCCTGGAGAGAGAGTGATGTCTGTGTTTGTAAATGAGACTTTTCCAGATGATTAATCCTTTAAGGAAATGATGGTTTATAAAGATTATACCATAAAGTTTAACTATTAATGATCAGTGACTTTCATTTAATAATGAGTTTTAATACAGTTTTGTGTAGGGAAAACAATGTCTGTTTAATTTTAAAGAATATATTAATTATGACTTTTCATAGGAATCAATATGCTGGTGGTTATGTATCTTATCTAGATTTTATATACTTTTCACTATTTGCTTTTTGATGAAATAGCAAAGTAGTAATAATTCTGGCTTTACACATCTGTGTAACAAACATGGATCACCTATCATGTTCCAGCACCCCGAAAAGTACCCGAAGTCAAGTGTGAATGAGCAAGTCCCTGCTTTAAGGAATGCTCATGTTGTGTGGGCAGAATTGTAATGCCATGCCAGCCACGGGAATAAAGTGCCATGGGACACAGTGCAAGCTTGAGATTGATCCAGCTGCTGGAGAGGGGCATTGTTAGAGGAGGCTTTAGAGAAGTAAAAAGCAGAGTGTGGGGGTGAGGGCTGCATTCCAGACACAGGGGGCAATAGACTGATCCAAGACAACAGAGGTACAAGACCCTAGGGAATAGGACGCAGAGCCTACTGCGGGGGTCACTTAATGGGATACATCCAGAATAGTTTGGAAAAAATACTGAGTACAAGTCCAGATGGGCCTTTATTGCTATATGAAGAGTTTGGGATTTCACCTTATCTTGTGTTTTTTACAGAAGTAGAAATATGATTTTTTTTCCCTCTGGAAGGAAAAGATGGTGCAATTGGAGTTCTTTTGAAAAGATGTAATAGGTGTGAAGGTGGATTAAAAGGTCAGATTTCAAAAGAAAAAAAAAATCAACTACAAAGATACCAAGGAGTACTATGTCTTAAAGAAACATCTCTGCCATAGGCACTGTGCTTTGAATCGACATCAGGGCTGGATAAATGGCAGAAGGTTCCATAGTAAAGACTCCTTTCTGCACTGCTGCTCTTGAGGTGTCCCTGTGCTTCTCAGGAAATGAGTGGAGTTACAGACTGGAGCCCAGTGGACAGCGGTGGGAGTCAAGGCAGCTTGCCACAGCTAAGGGCAATTGAAAGAGGCTGGAAGGTTATCTAAGCTAAGAGCCCAGGTCAACTTGGAAACTCATCATTACCTTCCCTTGGAAGATGAAACCAGTAGGACCTACAGGTTCTTTAGAAAAAAAATAAAAGAGAGAGAGAAAAAAATCTAACCATTTGGGTGGTAGGGAGAGCTAGCTAGCGTGCCATGAGTGAAGATTCAAATTTCATGAAAAGGAGCCAAATGAGTTGGCTACTTTCTTGACTGTGATGTCAAGAGATCTATGCTTGCCTATGAAGGAAAAAAAAGTTGAAATAACCTCAAGAACTGGCTCAGGAGGGTATATTTTTAAAGGGAAAATTAGAGCAGAGCTCCCATGATTCAAGGCAGAAATACAGTGATGTGAATATGTCTACCCAAGTCCAGAGGCCATTGAAGAGTCTCCATGAAGCGTTTGTGTAGTTGCCTTACTGCTCCATGGCTAATTTGAATACAGCACAAAATACCCCAGGATTCAGCTATTTCCTAAGAGAAAAGAAAATGCAAAGAGGATGAAGGTTGCCCTTGGGACCCAGTAGGTCAGGCCTGGATCTGGAGTGGAGAAAACTCAAACAGAATACAGGCTCAGATGATGTTGAGAAGAGGAAGTGTCCAGAATGAAAACCTGGGTTCCATATTCCCCTGCCTACAGAGTTGGACGGACTGGGGGCACTAACATGGGGACTGGTTTCAAATTAGTTTCCCTGGTTAGCCAGGAGAAAGTGAAATTAGCCAGTTTAAAGTTATAATGCTGTAATTTTTTTCTTCTTTCTCTTGTGCCTGAGGTAGTAATAAATATATAGATAAACTCAGATTAAGTCTCTTGTCTGAGAGATTCAGAATATTGGTGAAACGAAGTATTCTAGAATAGTAGAGGAGTGGGGAGTGATGAAAACTTGGGTAAAATGGCGTTAGTTGCAGTCATAGGTGTCACCAGAGTGGATTCATTCTTTTCTAGGGAATTGGCTTAATCTGGTCATTCTCATTTTAAAAGTATCGGAGGGTTTTAGCGTCTCCAGTCTCTTGCATCCAGGGAGAAATGGAAAGCACTGTGATGGGAAATATGTCTACAGGCTCCTCTGACTTCACAACCTTCTCATGCTTTAAAAGCGTGTCTAGAGATACAGCTATGAAAATAAGCATTGCCTGTTTGAATACAGTAGCCCCACCTTATCCTTGGGGGATACATCCCAAGACCACCCAGTGGACGCCTGAAACCACAGATTGTACCAAACCCTATATACGCTATATTTTTCTTATACATACATACCTAGGATACAGTTTAATTTATGAATTTGGCACAGTAAAAGATTAACAACATAACTATAATAAAATCGAACAATTATAACAATATGCTGTAATATAACTAATATAAATGTGGTCTCTTTCTCTGTCTTACTCTTTCTCTCTCTTTTAATATTTTTGGCTCTAAGTTGACTTGGGGTAACTAAAAGTACCGAAAGCAAAGCCTCGGATAAGGGAGGACTACTGTACTTTGCAGTCAACATGAAGCAGACCTGTGAATGGGTATGGAGAAGGATTTTTCCATCTTTATCTGGCCTTTTTGTCAAGAGTAAGAGTCAGGATGCATAGGGAGAAGATATGGCTTGCCTCTTTTTCTTGTGTAATTTTGCTTTGTGTTTTGCCAGGAGTGAAGTCCAATTTTGAGCTGATCTAGATGCACTAATTCTGTGATAGGCAAACAAATTTCTAATTTATCCTCATACCCACTATTTTATGGAAATCAAAATTAAGCTTGAAGCACGCAAGTGAAATCATGCTGGAGTGGTTTGGAAGACATAATTATCTAAATATTTTTGGCTGCATGTGTGGCTACCACTCCCTCTTGTAGAGATAATAAGGTTAAACTTTAACATGATGCTGGATGTTGTAATCCTACAAGGGAGAGAAGTGGTTGCCGCCCTAAGGTCATGGTTGGCAAAGGCAAGACCTTTGTGCTGTCCAGAGGGCTACAATCCTGTGAGCGTGCATCATCTTGGACCCACTCCCTTTCACAAAAGCTTCCTAGGTATTTACTTTTCAATCTCAGTAGCAATGATCAATGGTGGCAGACAATCATAATTTTAGTGGACAGAATTATCCATTATGTTTTTCCTAGTTTGAATGGTACGCCTTTTCATGTTTTCTTCTCAAACATACAGCTGTAAACACAAGGGATTTTATTTTTTGATTTTTTTATTTGGAGACACGGTCTCACTCTGTCGCCCAGGCTGAAGTATAGTGGTGCAATCCCGGCTCCCTGCAACCTCTGCCTCCTGGGTTCAAGCAATTCTCCTGTCTCAGCCTCCTGAGTAGCTGGGATTACAGGCGGGCGACACCACCCCTGGCTAATTTTGTATTTTAGTAGACACGGGGTTTCACCATGTTGGCCAGGTTAGTCTTTACCTCCTGACCTTGGGTGATCCACCCACCTCAGCCTCCCAAAGTGCTGGGATTACAGGTGTGAGCCACCATGCTCAGCCTACAAAGATTTTTTAAATATGATAATCTTATATTTGACATTAAGAAAAACTCCTTTCATTGTCATTGCTTGAGATTAATGCTGTGAAGTTTTCAGATAGTGATACCTATAATTTCAGTAATTTAATAGAAGTTCGTATTTGGTATTTGTGCTGTTTAGAAGTGCTATAACATTTTGCAACTGTAAGTACAAGGGTATGAAAAAAATAGATTTTAAGCCTATATAAACATAAATTGAAGATAATTAAAAAAAAAAATCATGCCATCTCATGTAATTATTACCTTGCTAAATGTATAAGTTTCCTAGGGTCACTGTAACAAATTACCCCAAGTGTGGTGCTTAAAATAACAAGCTTATTCTCTGCCTGTTCAGGAGACCCAAGTTCTGAAATCAAGGTGCAGGCAGAGTCTTGCTTCCTCCAGAGGCTCTCAGGGAGAATCCTGTCCTGCCTCTTCCAGCATCCACAGGTGCCAGGTGTTCCTTATCTGTGACAGCACCCCTCCAGTCTCTGCCTCCATCGTTTATGACCTTCACTGTGTCTCTGTATATCCTTTTATCCCTTATTAGGACACTCTTAGTGCATTTAGGGCCCACCCTAATGCAGTATCATCTCATCTTGATTCTTACTTTCCTTAACTTATAAAGATCTTATTTCCAAATAAGGCCATACTTTGAGGGTAGACATGATTTGGAGTGGACACTATTCAACCCACTGCATTAAATTATATATATGCTTTAACCATAGAAGGATAGCTTAATTAGATGGCAGTAGGCAAGAACTGCCATTGATCATTATTAATTTTGTGTATTCTTCTGTCATGTGACTTACATTGAATTATAGTTATTTATTCCTCTCGTCTCTTGCACTAAACCACGAGAAGGCAAAGATTATTTTCCTGTGCCCTGACATAATGTACCTAAAAGTATTTGTGTGTATTCATACCAAAAAAAAAATTAATGAGGTAAGATGGAACCTTGGAGTTAGTTTAGTCCCCTTGTTCTGTTCAATGCTCACATTTACAGGCCATGAACTGCTATAGAGGCTAACTATTGAGGCATCCAATCTTTTGGCTTCCCTGGGCCACAATGGAAGAAGAAGAATTATCTAAATACACCAACACTAACAATAGCTGATGTACTTTAAAAAATTACAAAAAAACCCCTCATAATATTTTAAGAAAGTTTACGAATTCAAAGCTGTCCTGGGCTGCATGTGGGCCGCAGATTGGACAAGCTTGAACGAGGTAGTGACATAGATATGACTGGAATGAGATTCTCTTTACTTTCAATCCACTGTTCTCTCCAGCATATAAAGAAAGTCGTCTCTATTAAAAAAGACTTAAACTGTGAGAATTCAGAGTGCTGTTAAATATACATAATCCCCCCCAGACCCTGTGTACTAGCCTGTGTTCAAAAGTCTTAAGTCTCCAAGGTAGGAGTTCCTCCCTCTCTCGAAAAGTTGAATGTAACCCATGAGAATATTTTCAGGAATACCGCTGCAATTCATAAATTACATGGGAGAGATTACTTGGAACAGGAGAGGACAATCTCGACTCAGATCAGCCATGGAGACAGTCCCATGGTGAGATGGAAGAGGCTAGTCAGCTGGTCTGATTTTGATGTTGTTTGTTACTCTGCACTTATTGGTAGGATATTTTGATTTTGATCTTGTTTGTTAGATGAATGAACCACCTTGTGGTTTACCAAATGAAATGAGCTGTGAGGTTCCTGCTCATTCTGTTCTGAGAGATAATATCACTGTTCATCATTCCCCATGCAGTTTTTTTTTTAAATCCTAACTAGCTTCTGGCCAGAGACCTCTTATATATTCTTGTGATGACAGAAACTAGTACAATGACTTCCTTATGGAAGATGACATATTTATTTCCCAGGTGCTGTTGTTGATTCAGGGTGACAGGGAGCAGAAACCCAACCGGGATATGCTGAAGCATTTATTGAAAACCAAGAACACAGAGCATCCGTACTGTGTGGCAGTGAACACCCCAGGACACAGACAGATAGATAGATTGGTTCTGTGAGTCAGTTTCCTGCATCCTGTGGAGTCAAAAGGAAGACCTGCAAACAGCAACGGGTCCTGTGAACAATGGCCACTTCCTGAGCTGGGAGACTCTAACATCTCTGTGTGAAGGACCACGGGGCCACTTAGGGTTCAGACGGTACTTTTCAAGTGGGGTGCTCCTAAAGCAGTATTTGTGGACTGTGTCTCTTCAGATCTGTCATAAGATTCCTTCTTTTTTTTTTTTTTTTTTTTTTTTTTTTTTTAAGACGGAGTTTTCACTCGTTACCCAGGCTGGAGTGCAATGGCGCGATCTCGGCTCACTGCAACCTCCGCCTCCTGGGTTCAGGCAATTCTCCTGCCTCAGCCTCCTGAGTAGCTGGGATTACAGGCATGCGCCACCATGCCCAGCTAATTTTTTGTATTTTTAGTAGAGACGGGGTTTCATCGTGTTGACCAGGATGGTCTCGATCTCTTGACCTCGTGATCCACCCGCCTCGGCCTCCCAAAGTGCTGGGATTACAGGCTTGAGCCACCGCACCCGGCAAGATTCCTTCTAACACTTCCACCTGTGTTTGAGAATTTGCAGTCAAGTAGTCTTGAACATGCCAGAGTGAATTTAGCTTTCCAGTAGAGGGGAAGAAATGTAATGATCTGAGTATGGCCACAGCAGAGTTAGAAATTCGCATACTCTAATGCTGTCTTTGTTTCCTCATCTGAAAATGTGACAATGCCATAGAAGTGTAACATGCTTGACATTTTTATCCTAATACTCAAGTAGTTTTCTTGTTTTTTTGTTTGTGTTTTTTGTTTTGAGATAGGGTCTCACTCTGTTGCACAGGCTGGAGTGCAGTGGCATGATGATTGCCCAATGCAGTCTTGACTTCTTGGTCTCAAGCAATCCTCCCATTTCAGCCTCCCAAGTAGCTGGGACCACAGGCTCATGTCCAGCTAATTTTTTTTTTTTTTTTTTTTTTGTAATAGAGATGGAGTCTCACTGTGTTGTCCAGAGTGGTCTCAAACTCCTGGGCTCAAGTGATCATCCTGCCTTGATCTCCCAAAGTGCTGGGATTATAGGTGTGAGCCAGCATGCCTGTCCCGTTTTTAAATAGTAGTATGTAGTAGTAATGATAGCATTTACTTAGTGCTTATGGTTTGTCTGAGACTATTAAGAGCATTTCACATATATTCACTCATTTACATAGACACAGACAACTGAGTGCAAAGTCCTATTACAATGTACAGTGTATCAGTATATGGTTTGTTCTATATCAGAAAAAAAGGGGAGCATGTGAACAGAAAAGGAATAATGAAGTCAATGAATAGTAAGTGATAATTAATAGCAAAAGGTTAAACTGAATCGAGTGATTTCTTTTTTGTGCCATTGGTCACATGAAGAGCTGCATCCACCGCAGTGAAAAATGCTGAGAGAAGCACAAACAAATGGGCTCACCCTTGGGCTGGACTGTATGAGTGGTGACTGCTAACCCCTGGCTCCCCTCCCCTTCCAAGATGATCGTGGGCTGATTCCATGGTGTGAAATATCCTAGGAGAGATAGGGAGGTGTCAGCAGCACAGCCCAGCAGGCTGGGGATTGGGCAGTGGCTTCCTGGAGTAACAGGCGCTGGCTGGCCGCCCTGCTCTCTGGCAGTGAGCGCTGGGGAGGTGGGCTGGGAGGCAGCTGTGCCTAGCACTGCAGGCTTCATCAGACCACAGAGCGCAGCCCCTCCATGGAACTGCTGCAGAATGTTCTGCCTGAAAGGTGAGGGGGCTTCCGGCCCATTTGGGTGGCAGAGTTCTACTTGGGGAATATTGTCATTTAACATCAGAGTCAAAATCACAGAGCTAGTTTCAGTAAAAATCAAAGCTTGAGAGAGTTTTGTAAGTATGAAAGTGAAAAAGTCATTGTTCTTTTTTGTTGCAAACAGGAAGAAAGACCTCCTGCTGGGGAGATGGAATTCTTTTCTAGAAAGGATATTTCTGTGTTTAAATATGTTTTATATGTGTTTTGTTATAGACAAAAGTAGCTAAAAGTTTAAAAGAAGGTTTTCAAAATCAGCTTAATAAATATAGGAATAGTTTACAGTGATGTATGAGTCCGTTTGAGAAGTTTTCATATAAGGAGTTGTTCATGTAAAGGGTTAGAATGAGTAGAAAAGGATAAAGGATTCTGTTGCTTTAAGCTTCACTGTGTGAACTTAGGAATGAAATTCATTTTACTATGGAGCATACTTCCAGGCCAGGCACCGTGGCTCATGCCTGTAATCCCAGCACTTTGGGAGGCCAAGGCAGGTGAATCACCTGAGGTCAGGAGTTCAAGACCAGCCTGGTCAACATGGTGAAACACTTCTCTCTACTAAAAATACAAAAAATTAGCCAGGTGTGGTGGTGGGTGTCTGTAATCCCAGCTACTTCGGAGGCTGAGGCAGGAGAATTGCTTGTACCCAGGAGGAGGAGGTTGCAGCAGGGCGAGATCGTGCCACTGCACTCCAGCCTGGGCAACAAGAGTGAAACTCCATCTAAAAAAAAAAAAAAAAGAACATACTTCTTGTTCTGGCCCCATATGGATTTATAGTACTTCCTAAGTACTATAAGATGGTGATTATATGAGTGTATGTTGTCATTCCGTGATTAGTCAAGAAGTATTTTCTCTCTTTAGGCATTTATTTTTTCCTTCAACTCTATTTTTCTTCTGACTCTTGTCATAATGTAATTAATGTAGGCATGAGAGAGTGTGTTTGTCTGTGCAATTGTTGAAATGGTCGGGAGTACAGGGGAGATGAATTTCCTTGGAACTGGAGTAGGCTATTCTGTTCATATTTTTCAGTGTATGTCATTCTGTTGATGGGAAATTCTTAACGTCTTTTCAGTTTTTGGAAATAAAGTAGTCCTGGCTTACTTGCTTTATGGATTGCTCCTTTGTCCTCAAAGTCTGTTTGTGAGGTATAGACGTGGCTTTTGTAGTCCCAGCCTTTGCAGTCTTAACCTTAATTTGACACCTTAAAACCCACCAGTCTTTAATATTGAATTTGGAGTTTGGGATATTTCTTTATATAGTAGATGCAAGTTTGGTGAAATTGAGGGGGTAAGAACAAAAAGGAACATCACATTTTTCTCTCCTCACACATTCAATTAATTCTTACTACAGACAGTATCTAGTTGTCATGGACTTCCCAGGAGTCATGGGCTGATGTGAATTTGAGTGTTTCTGAAAAATAATTTTAGATGAAAGGCATTTTGAGCTCCCATGACACTGTTTCTTTAAAAAATTGTTCTCAAAAAGTTTAGGTATGAAGAGTCAGTGGTATTATTGGATGAATGTACATTCTACCTAGTGTCATTTCCACAGTGCAGCTGAAATCATTATGATCCAATGATAGTTTAAGGTTTACAGTTTTTAATTGAATATGGGTGTGGAATTGTTACTGTGTGGGACATCTGCAGCTTCAAGTTCTTTTTCTCCACCCATTCCCATAACAGCCATTCCATTTTATTAAAGAATCTCTCACTTTCATGGACTCTTAGTTTCTGTGGTAACTCAGAAAACTTAAAAAACTCAAACGTATGGCATGTGATGACAACTGAGAGCTTTTATGCTGAAGTGTGTGTTCTAATCAGGAATCCACAGTCACGCATTTAAAGCCTCCTCTCTGATCTCCCAGCAGCTGGGACAAACACTTGATGTTCTGCTCTCTTCCTGTGACTTATAGCTTCTTGATTTACAATAATGATTTTTAGGTTGTCCTTTACCCTCCGTATTGAGGCAAACCCATGTTAAAGTAAGGGTGAGTGAGATTAAGCAGAGGAATAGTAAGAGCTACATGTTGATGCTTTGTGTTCTTACTTTGGAAAAGTGGCTTTCATTCATTGGTCTGTGGCTAGCCAAGGTTCTAGGGGCTATTGCTTATGTGGTTGTGATTAGCATTGATTTTAAAGGAAACACGATTGCTCTTCCTTTAGTTTAAATCATGTTTCTGTGTGTTTCTTGTAATTGCTGAAAGAATACATTTAAATCAGATCGCTTCCCACGTTGATGCAGGATTTCCTTTTCTCTACTTAGACTGTTTCTTTTCTGAAGCCAGGTCTACTCAGCTTTTGGTCAAGTTGGCCTTCCTTGAAGAAGGATGCCATCTTTCTCATTACTGTCACTATGGTAACTCATATAGTTGCCGTCACTCTTTGCTGTTGAAGTATCTCACATACATCAGTTCCTCTCAACTGCATTTTGTATGTGCAACAGTTGAGCACTGAGTCTTTGGGAAGATTTCTGTAAAGTTCAGCTGAGGTCTCTGTGCCTAACAAAGGCGTAATAGGTTCCTTCACTGTGTTACAAGTGATCCATTATGGTCTGGCAAGTGAATTCTGGATAATCAAATAACATGATTAATAGCAAATAATGTGATTAATAGCAAACTACTATGTGTACCTTTCACAGGTTATTCTAAGAAGCAGAATAGGCCAGGTGCCATGTCTCATGCCTATAATCCCAGTGCTTTAGAAGGCTGAGGAGGGAGGATCACTTGAGGCTGTGAGTTCGAGACCAGCCTGGGTAACATAGGGAGACCCTGTCTCCACAAAAAAAATTTTAAAATTAGCCAGATGGTGGTGATGTGGAACTGTAGTCCCAAGCTGCTTGGGAGACTGAGGCAGGAGGATTGCTTGAGGGGAGTTTGAGGCTGCAGCGAGTTATGATTATGCTGCTGCACTCTAGCCTGGGCAATAGGGTGAGACCCTGTCTTGAAAAAAATTTTTTTTAAATAAATAGAAATTAGAATAAAATGTTTTACTACTAAAGCTACGTGGAACATAATTATACTTCTCTGAAAAGGTTCCGAATGCAAATTTCTGAATTATAGTACATCAGCTTTAACTTTATAAATACTAGTTATCTTTGTAATGCTTCTCTAACCTCGGTGAAGACTTTTTAAAAGAAATTTCCAAACCATTACGGACTGATATTTTGTAAAACAAAATCATGTGCTTATGTGATATCACCACATTGTCAAACAGCTATAAAAATTCTTAAACATTTAATCTCATTTCCTGTACTAATCTTATTGTGGACTGGCAGCAAAGTATTGTCCTACTGGCACTGGTGAGTAGACAGATCTGCATTAGTTTCCCAGAGCTGTCATAACGAATTACTACAAAGTGAGTAGCTTACTCAGAAATGCATTGTCTCACAGTTCTAGAGGCTAGAAGTTTGAAATCAAGAAGTTAGCAGGGCCATGCTCTCTCTGAAGGCTCCAGGAAAGACTCCTCCTTGCCTCTTTCAGTTCCTGATGGCTCCAGGCATTTCTTGGCTTGTGGAAATATCACTTCAGTTTCTGCCTCTCTTTCCACAGCCTTCTTTCCTGCGTGCGTCTTTGTGTGTCTGTGTCAGATGTTTTTCTTATAAGGACACCACTCTTTGGACTTAGGGCCCACCTTTAATGCAGTATATAACTTCACCTTAACTAATTACATCTGCAAAGACCCTATCTCCAATTAAGGACATATTCCAGGGTTGTGAGGGACATGATTTTGGGAGGACGCTATTCAACCCAATCCATTGGACCTTGCGTAAAGTCACATAGCTTGAGGGCAGCTGCGTGGGAGGTGTGTTAATGCAGAACTGTAAGAATGACATCCAATATGGCTGCTTTGAGAACGCCTTTGATACCATGGCAATGCAAATTTAAGACGAGTTTGTGTGTGTAGTTAGAAGAGTTGAAAATGTACATGCCCATTATGACCAGTCATGCAAAAGAAAATGTTGCCTTTTTATTTCCTTTAATCGATTCAGCTTCTTTTATGAACTCTTATCCTGCTGAGAAGGGGAAAAACGAAAAACAAAACTGAACTTAGTTCACTGCAGTCAACTCAGTGTGAGCCAGAAATTTAAATGGTTGCATTAGATAGCTCAGTCTGTTGGATGACTCAGTCTTTCAACATTCTCCTGCTTATCCTCCTCTTCAAAGGGGATTCTGTTGGTAAGTCTCCCTTATTAGTATAACAGAAGTGAACCATGCTAAAATATGTACTTTCAAAAATCATTGGTTTGATTATTACACAACGTTGAAATTTTTAAGGCAGACTCTCTGCTGTTGTGTTTTTTAAATGTGGTAATATTTTTTTTAATGATGTTGCTTTTATTTTTATTTTTTGAGACACAGTCTCGCTCTTTTGCGCAGACTGGAGTGCAGCGGTATGATCGCAGCTCACTGTAACTTCCGCCTCCTGGGTTCAAGTGATTCTCCTGCCTGAGCCTCCCCGAGTAGCTGGGACTTATAGGCACGCCCCACCTCACCTGGCTAATTTTTGAATTTTTAGTAGAGATGAGGTTTCACCATGTTGGCCAGGCTGATTTCGGACTCCTGACCTCAGGTGATTTGCCTTGCCTCAGCCTCCCAAAGTTCTGGGATTACAGGCATGAGCCACCATGGCTGGCCTGATGTTGCTTTTAATATGGACAAGATGCATACATACATCCTTCTGTGCTCCAAGAATAATTTCACTATGTTTTATGAGCATGATAGACCTCAAGTTCCTGAATTGAATAATGGATTTTACCTAATTTTGCCTTCTCTCTAGGGACTTTAAACCTGGCTTGTGTTGGACTAGTTTCCTTTCTCAGCCTTTATGTGTTTTCCAAGAGATAGAAATCTAGTTTCATGGAGTGGAAAAGTGGCGAATTCTGTGGAGTTGGGTGTGTCCCAGCTGCCTGCATGCCCTGAACGATAGAGTCCTGTCTATATTTTTTTCTCCTTCACAAGTTACTGATTTAGGAAGGCCTTTAGGTTGTCTAATAATAGCAAAGAGTTATGTTGGAGATTACAGCTATGAACAATCTCAGGCATGTGCTTCTGCTCCCGCAAGGGCAGTTCACATTAGAAACTAACTCTATCCTTCCTCATTGTGCACCCTGGAAGAGATCACAGGCCTCTTTCCAGTTGTCTCGTGTATGTTGTGTATGTAAAAGAATTCCTTAGATTCTTTTCTTGGCAGCATTTAGAAAATAATGATAGGAATCAGAAACAGATTTGTTATTTCTGTGCTGAAACAAGTGCATTTTTCAAGTGAGCTAGCAAGCAACCATTTGCTCTGGAAGGTCCGTAGCCCCATCTAAAATCTGGCAATAGGCTGTCAGATAATCAGTGAGCAAAGTTTGTGCTAGTTGATAGTGAGCACCATTTTGAAAGACTTTTAAAAGTCACAATGCAAAGCAACCCTGTGAATATTGCATCTGTGTGACTCTGGACATTTTACTATCATACCTATAGATGTTGAGTTTTATATAAATTATCAGTGGCTTTTAGAAACATTGTTCTACAATTTTTCCTTGTTCTTTCCTCCTCCTTTCATTTAAAATTGCTTAGAATTGTTAGTGAGTAATCTGCAGCTATCATGGGGAATTCCCATTTGCTCAATCTGCAATTTAAAGTAGCACTTTTAATAAACACAGTGGTAACAACATGCATTTTTCAAACTGGTGGGGAAAGCCCTTGGAATTTAATAAATGAAACAAAGCTGGTTAGCCCTTTGTTTCTTTTGTCTTTCCTTTGAAAACGTTATCATGCTTTTTAGTTCTCTTCTTTTCCTTCCATGAATTGTCAAAATCTGGTTTTTAAATATGTTGCAGTAGAAGCCAGATTACCATGTTAAGTAGGTTATGGAGTCCTATAAATTGAGATGCTACCCTTATGGACTGAAAGAGCAATTGACAGAGTTTTGCTGCCTAAATCGAGAACTTGGGGTCTGCTTGTTTCTGGAGCACGCTCTGTGCAGGGATTCATGCTCGGGGTAGTTTGGTGGAACAGAATCAAATGACTTGAATTACTGAAAGCATTGGCAGTGATTTCAGGTAAACTCTCCATTTTAATATCTCCTGTTCCATTTCTACCTATTGTTTCTTTTATTTGCTGATTTTCCTGTCTGTCTTTTTTAGGCCCACTAGCTCCTTAACTGTCCTCCTCTGTGATGGCTCATTGGGGAAGCAGTATTACACCTAAGCCATATCGAACTCCTTCTAGTTACAAAGATGTGATCAGTAGTCTGCACATGTGTTGGTAAAGGTAATAGTTAGTAGGCATGGCAGATAGATCCGTGTGATAAAGGCAGTTTACCTCTCAGGACATCATGTCACCACCATTAACCAGGTACAAAGGGGTATGTGTTTTTCTGTGCTGAACATTATAAGAAAATATTGCTGAAAACAACGTGAGGGTCTTTAAGCAATTAATAGATTTTACATGAGTAAACAGTTAGGCAGGATATAGTATTGGGGATGCGGGGTGGAAGATGGTTAGTCTTAAATTGGAAACATAAATTATTTATAAAATCATATGTAGTAGGCCAGGCACGGTGGCTCATGTCTGTAACCCCAGCACTTTGGAAGGCCGAGGTGGGTGGATCACCTGAGGTCAGGAGTTCAAGACCAGCCTGGCCAACATGGTGAAACTCTGTTTCTACTAAAAATGCAAAAAAAACAAAAAAACAAAAAAACAAACAAACAAAAAAAAGCTGGGCATGGTTGCGGGTGCCTGTAATCCCAGCTACTCAGGAGGCTGAGGCAGGAGAATCTCTGGAACCTGGGAGGTGGAGGTTGCAGTGAGCTGAGATTTGCCATGGCACTACAGCCTGGGTGACAGAGCAAAACTCTGTCTCAAAAAAAAAAAAAAAAAAAATTGTATGTAGCAATTGCATTTAAAATTAAGAGATCTTAATTTGACAGTCAACAGAATGACAAACTATTTGGTTTAATGTCAGCAGCGTTCATCTTCTATCTGGTGATTAAGTGACATTTATCAGTCCTTGTTTACTTAGATTAGGTTTAGAACTTTTTTTGTTGTTGTTACTGTCAAAATGTGGTTAATCCTGAGAGCCATTGAGACAAAAGGCCAGACTGACTTAACTGTGGGTTTAACTTGGGGGAGGAGTGCATGATGAGAGAAATGTGAGTGCTCATAGCCACTTTTTCTTTGGAATGTCTTCTTGTAACATAAAGATATAAATAGCATAAAGTGAACTATTTAGGAGCCACAAGTTGCAGCATACTTTCAGTGCATTTATATATACACAGAATCATTTTCAAAAGGTCAGATGATAACATATGTTTGTACTTGTGAAACTTGCAAGACAGCATTTGAGAGCAAAAGAGAAAATCTCTGCTTCGCTGACCACAAGAGGCCATCTATGTTCTTCATCATTTTGTTTCACTGAGTGAGCTATGCGAGGTTCATTGTTGCTGGAACTTTCAGAATAAAAATTGGGACAGATGCCTCTACCCACTCGAGGGCGTGAGCATTGGGAGCAGGGTCAGGGGAGGATGAACAGTGACTTGATGAGTGGTCTCTTAGGAAAGGGAAGGGAAAGGGGCCCACAGGAGCCTGGCCGACGAGCCTGGCAGATGCCCAGACGATGCTTGACTTGGTAAAAGATCACATGGGGAAACTGGGTTGTACCAGACATTGAGAATAGCAACTTTTCTGTTTCCAAACAGAGCAAATGAAAAGGGGGCCTCAGAAAATGCCTTGGTGTTAGCTACATAGGATGGCATGGCAAAAGAAAATGAAGTAAATGAACACACCTTGCCCCCAGCGGTGGCACTCCATTTCTCCTTCCTTAGCTATCTCCTGCAAATTTGCACTTTGGCTTTATCTAGACCCTTTCCTAATTTTAAGAGGACACAGGAAGCTCTAGTCTCTTCTTTTTTCTTGGAAAAGTTTTGCTGTAACAAAATACCCAGTATTTTATGCAAAAGAGGCCAGTATTGTCCCAAGGTGGCTCATTTATATGTCAAAGGGTATCCAGGATTTGTCGATATTTTGAAGTACCTCTGAAGTTCATCAACTCTGACCAAAATATTTTGATAGAATTTGGGGTGTGTTATTTCACTGCGTGTTGATGAACGTTTACCATGCGGTCACCGTTCGTACCCCCAGAAAACTCTTCCCCTCTGATGCTCTGGACATCTCACCAACCTGAGTCTCTGCAGCCTCAAGACCTCTGGCTGTTTTCCTGCCCACAGTAAAGGTACTGCTGCTTTGCCAGCTTTTGGGGGCTCGTTTTTCTCAAAGATTGACTTTGGGTACAAAGCAAAGCCAGAAACTTTTTACAGGGTTTCCTTGCTAATCATGACCCAACTAACAAAAATAATTAATACAGGTTTATAAAGAATATTCAAGAAATCCCAGCTCTAGCCATTAATCATATCAGCTTACTCCTTGAGCAAAGATTTCCTTAACACTGAGAATGGATTCTGCCTAATAAAATATTGAGGATTAAGTAATAACTTATATAAGATGCTGGTATTTTCTCTGTAATATATAGTGATGTTATTTAAATTTGACCCTCTAAGGGCCTAATTTGGACTTGTGAAAGTAAAGACCAATTTGTCCCCTAATTTTCAAATATGGTATTTCTACATAGTGAGAAAGGCAGATGTATTTCTCAGTTTTCATCACAGCATATTTACGCCAACTTTTTAAAAGTTTTCTGGACCTACACAGTTGTCTAAATACATCCAGATGAATAAAACAGTATTACAAGTCACATATATTGGCAAAGGAGTGTGGTAGCAACACAAATATTTTGAAAGCTGTGTAAGCCAGTGAGAGTATCCTGATACTGCTCCAACAGCTCCAGCGGAAGTGTTCGCTGCCCCAGCAATTGAGACAAAACCTTTCCTTTTTGGAAATGTTTCCCGGCAGAACAAATATTTGATACAAATTTAAAACAAGATTTGAACTGCTCAAGATGGTGCCTTTCATAAAATTATTTTATTTTTACAAACTCTCTCCACATCAGGATGAGAGAAATCTTTGGATGGGTAGTTTTATTCTTATATAGGTGGAAATCTCCTTATTTTAGGTTGACTGCTCTACTGAGGAATTGGGAATGAGCTCCCCTTAATCGTGGGTTATTTCTTTTCTCGTTGTATTTCTTCTTTTGTCAGTAATTGGCAACCTGTTTTTCATCTCAGAGAGAATAGGCCAGGGAGTGTAAGAGTTGTCCAACTGAATGATCAGGCAGTAAATTTTGATGGAAGTTTAAAATAAGTAGCATACTCAGAAGATGACATATGTCGGGAGTGGGGGGAAAGGGGAGGGAGACCATTAGGACAAATACCTAATGCATGCAGGGCTTAAAACCTAGATGACAGGTTGATGGGTACAGCAAACCACCATGGCACGTGTATACCTATGTAACAGACCTGCACGTTCTGCACATGTATCCCAGAACTTAGAGCGGAAAAAAAAAAAAAAAAAAAAATGACATATGTTGCCTTTTACTTTCTCTTGTCTCACTTTTTTTTC
>NW_016107380.1:5157826-5170597 GCF_001604975.1 Cebus imitator
AAAAAAAAAAAAAAAAAAAGATGACATATGTTCATGTCTCCAAAAAATGTGGAGTCTATAAACACTGAAAAGATTGAATGCAGATGAGTAAATTTGTGATGTCTGTAAGCATGATTTAAATATAAAACATTAGTTTGATGTTTGCCATGGCCTTTAGGTTTGGGTTTACAGGGCTGCTCCTATAGAGACAGCTGATAGAGATGGCAGCTTTTCTGTGTCCATTGAGAACTTCTAATGCTAAAACAGCCAGTGTCATTTCTGCTTACCACAGAAAGTCAGTGTTGGTTGGTATGGCAAATATCATAAATCCTTACTTATATGGGGTTACTTGACTTAGGATAACACACTTTTGGCTGAAAATGAGTTTGTGTTAGTTGCTCCCCAATCCGCACTCACCTTCGTGAAATCATAGAATGGATCCATTGTTGGTGTGTTATCTGCAAAAGATAAAGTGTCTGTGAGCTGGGGGATAACTGGAGCCTCTAAAATAAATGAGATTCCTTTAACACATGCCATGCCACAGGTTTCTCCCAGACTGCTGTTTTGGACTATGTTTGACTACATTTCCTTTACTCTAATTTTCCTTTGTCCTCTGTTTAATTTTGGAAAGCGACCTTCAGCCTCTGTGTGTGAATAGCTACCCTCCTTTGTCTCTTGCTTGACGTTGGCCCCCAGCTCAGTGTGATGTCTAAAATTAGATGGGTCTGTCTGGATGCCCTGTAGGGAAGTGAGAGAACAGGCTCTCTCTGCCAGAGTAGATCCTCACTGCACAATGAAAATTCTCACTTAGATAATTCTCTAATCAATATCATGAGTCTTTTGCAGTTTTACAGTAAGGCAGTCTGGTATTTGGTGTATGTTGGTAAGTCCCACGTTTTAATCTCTAGCCTAGACCCCTCCCCTGAACTGCAGATGTGAATATCCAGTTTCCACATTTTCACCTGAATGTCTAATTGACCTCATGAATATATCAAAACTCCTGTCCCTCACCACTATCTAGTCCACCGCAGACTTCCCCATTTCATGGCAAATCTATCCTTCTAGTTGCTTAGGCCAAAAACCTTGAAGTATTTATGACTTCCTTTTTTGGGAACGTGGTGTTGGGGAGGGGAGACAAGGTCTTGTTCTGTTGCCCAGTCTGGCATGCAGTAGCACAACTATGGCTCACTGCAGCCTTGACCTCTTAGGCTCAAGTAATCTCACCTCTGCTTCTTGAATAGCTGGGACTACAGGCATGCACCACTATACCTGGCTAATTTTTTTAATTTTTTTGTAGAGGTGAGGTCTTACTAAGTTGCCCAGACTGCTCTCGAATTCCTGAGCTCAGCAATCCTTCCACCTTGATCTCCCAAAGTGCTGGGATTACAGGTGTGAGCCACTGCCCCCTGCTAACTACCTTTTTTTCTTATTCCCCACATTCAGTTTGGCAGAAAATTCTGTTGACTCTATTTAAAATTTTTTTTCCCCATTATCTGACTACTTCTCACCACCTAAGCTGCTACCTGCTTGGCCTGAGTCTCACCTGGATTATGATAATAGCTTCTCTTTACAGCCTACTTTCAACCCAGTAGCCAGAGTAAATCTTTAAAGACAAGTGATATCGCGCCAGTCCTTTGCTTTAAAGCTTCATTTCACTTGGAGTAAAAGCTCGTCTTGGCAATTTCTCTGGATTTTTGAAATATCAATCACAGGCCAGAAGTAAACCTAGGAAGAGAAAGTCTGTTTTCTAAGCTACAGAACTTGCAGCTGCGTCAAACCTTTAGTCTGGCAGAAAAGGAAAACGTTTCCCTGCCGGGAACTACAGTCCCAGGTGAGTCGTGTTCTTGTTTGATGCTTCTAGAAGGTATGGACTTTAATGAGACTCCTCCATCTTTTCCTTAATGCAAGTGAGGATCGTTCCACCCCATCTCATTTTATCATTAAAAGTGGCAATCTGTGTACTAAATGCAGCCACAGAGATTTACCTTTGGGCTTTATTAACTAAGTTTGATAGAGTTTCTGTTGGAATTTTGGAAAACTGATTCCCATGGCTTTATCGATAGGGATTAAGTTAGAAATAAACAGCTGGGAGTCTGTAGAAATGACAGAACTAAAATGTTGAAGCAGGTTAGTTTTTATTTGTATGCATATATCTGTTGTGCTGAGATTGACATGTAATGAAGTCTGTCAACAAGTCCTCTGCTGGTTCGTGCAGGGTATTTTACCCTTTCAAAGTGCTCCTTTTCTTTCATACCATTATTAAAATGGAGAGTAGGATCCAACCCGACTCATTGAGTGGGATTTGCATGTTCTATGGGACATGAACCCCCTTCTGTTGTGTGGTCATCATGTACCCAGGGTCCTTTGGTTTTCCTCCTGGATGGTAAGCTCCTCGAGGGCTGAGTCCATTAACTTGATCCAGAAGAATTCTAGTAGATAATTGCTGATTAAAGGAATGAAATATTAATGTTTAGTCTGGTAAAAAGACTTTAACCATCACTCTCTATGAAAATAAATGGACTTCTTTGAGAATAACTTAAAATATAAAAGTAGATTGTACTGCTTTCAATGGAACTGAAAATATGCAGGCTATTAATTACCACGGCAAGAAAGATTTCCAACAGAAAAATCTGATGAAACAATTTCAATCATTAATGGCTTGTAACATGTGGAAACTGGTCATAGAGGAGGAGAAAAGTTAATCTGTTTCTAGAAATTTAAACATTCAGAACGAATGAGTCTCAGCCTCCTGGTGACTGGAAGGGAGAGAAGTGTCCCATATAGCTTCTTGGTCTTAGAAGTGGCAGGTCACCATTTGGAAAATGGCCCATTCCCTGCTGGCTCTTCTCAAGTATCACTCTGAAGTGGCTACACTTCTCTTGACTAAAGGATTAAGGATTTACTCACCAAGGAAAAACACACCCTTTAAGCAGTTTCCTTGCTCTTGCATCTTCAGTGTTTTGGAAAAACACTCCAATGCATAGTCCTATGAATGGACAATTGATCATAGACAGAGAGAAAATATTTTTAGAAATATGAGGTTATTTCTCTTAGCAAATCGTTATTTAAATATGTATTTTTTTCAAATAATTATATTCACTGGACTTGTATTTCATTTGGTCTTTCTGCTCTTCGTTCTAAATTTTTAGATCCATTGGATTATTTTCTGGGGCTCTGCTGTGTGCATTTCATTCCATTGCCATTACATTTGTTCTCCATTTTCCATAAATGTGTTCACAATCAAATCATTGTGTGTTTTTATCTGTATTAGGTACTATTTGAGCAAGCTGATTATCACTCAGGACCCCATATCAGAGTACACCTAGAGGTACTCTGTTAATCTGTTAAGTAATTAAATGCTTAGCCACATTAAGGACTTCATTCCTTCCCCTTTATTTCTGTGAACTGTTATGGTTATTAAAGGTTATAAGAACCTTGACCTTTGATAGGTTGTCTTTTCAGCTTCTGTCTTGTAAGTGGGCTTATCATTTTAATGTCCAGTTTAGATCTTACTAGATTACACATTCAGGATGAGCCTGGAATCTTACATGATGCTATTAGCCATGAGTAAAATTTCTGCATGTGAGACAGAAAGACCCTTAACCTAGGAATCAGAGTTTCTGATCCTGAGTCTAGTGTTTATTGACTCAAAATAAGCCACTTAGCCACTCCAAGCCATTTGTTGCCATCTAATAAACAGAAGTGATTGCCCTGCTTGCTTGATGGGGTGATTTTTGTGGAGGGTCAAATGAGATAAGATACCCAGAATGTAGCCAGAACTAAGAATACTCTTTCCTTCTCCTCTTCCATTCTCTTGTACTTCTTGTCAATTCCGCCTGTTTAATATGTCCTGGAACCCATCCCTTCCCCCCAGCCCTTGGGTCACCACTGCCTCAGTGAGGTGACTATTAGCATCTCAGGCCTTTGTTATGAGGCTCCTGACTCACGATTCCTAGGCTAATTACCTAGCATTCTTTCTCCAAACTCTATCCAGAATGAAAAGACAGATCATAACTGTTTCTTCTCTGGTTAAAAATTCTTCAGTTCCCCACCACCACTGTTCCATTGCCTTCAGGATGAAGTATAAATTCCCTAACATGATATAGAGGAGCCCTTCATGGCAGGATGCTTCCTTCTTTTCCTCTTGAGCTTCAATTCTCAGTAGCCTTTCCCCATCCGCATTCCCCATTTGTGTTCACCTTCCTTTGCATGTGCCAGGACCCTCTGCCTTGAAGGAATATCTGCTTCTCCCCTGTTCCTTCAACCTGATGTTTAGATTAGACTTACAGGACTCAGTTCAGATGTTACCTCCTCTTGGAAGTTCTCTAGAATATTCCAGCGCTGGTTAGTAACCCCTTCTCTATGTTGCCTATCACAGTGCCATACAGCTGTCTGCTTTCTTGTGCGAGTCAGTAAGAACCTAGAGGGCAGGGAATGTGTATTGTTCACTGTTCCTGATGCCAAGAGTCACTTGAATATTGGCTAAATTACTTCATTAATAATTGAAAAAATAATTAAAATATAAAGGAAAATTCTGGTGTATCAACTGATTTAATATCAGAAACAGATTTGGCCAGGCATTTTGGCTCACACTTGTAATCTCAGCACTTTGGAAGGCTGAGGCAGGCGGATCACTTGTGGTCAGGAGTTGAAAACCAGCCTCAGCAACATGGCAGAACCCTGTCTCTACAAAAACAAGAAACAAGAAGATAAAAAAAGTTAGCCAGGTGTGGTGGCACATACCTGTAGTCTCAGCTGCTGTGGAGGCTGAAGTGGGAGGATCACCTGAGTCTGGGAGGTCAAGACTACGTTGAGCTGAGATGGTGTTGCTACATTGAGCTGAGATGGTGCCACTGCCCTCTAGCCTGGGCAATAGAGCCAGACCCTGTCTCAGAAGAAGAAAAAAAAAGGTTGACAAATGAAGTAGATCTAAGAAAAATGAAACAAAATGGAAAGCATTACCCCTCCTCCTTATTTGAAGTTATGAACTAACTATTCATACCTGGAATACCATGGCTTGCCCCAGCTTTTCTCTCGAAATGATTTCTGTGGAGTTGAAATGCATAAAGGATTCCAAGTAAGATTATCTGTGGAGGAGAAGTAACTGTGCCAAGAAATCCTAAAATAATTAGAATTGTGTCTGGAAAATTATATTTAAGATGGAGTACCACAATATTCTGTAAGAGTAAATTAACTTGGATATTGTCAACCAAAGGCAGTTATTCAAGACTAGGAGTGAGGCTATCTATTACCTGGAATGGTGGGGAAAACTAAAAATATGAACCCATTCAAGAAAATACAGACAAACAGTTTAATGATTGATTCATATCTTAGTTTGGACTGCTATAACAAAGTATCATAGACTGGGTGACCTATAAACCACAAATTTTATTTCTCACAGTTCTGTAGCCTGGAAGTCTGAGATCAAGGTATCAGCACAAATTCTGGTGAGGTTTCTCTGCCAGGTTGCAGACTGCTATCTCCTCATAGTATCTTCACGTGGAAAGAAAAAGGAGAAAGCCGTGGCCTCTTTAAAAAATAACTTAAATTCAGTAGTCAAAAACTCTTGAACAGGTGGTCTTGGGTTACGTGGATAAGAGACTTACCAGATGTCAACAAGGGACTTTTCAGATGTCATTAAAGTGACCAATCAATGACCTTACCACAGGAAGATTAGAGTGGATTATCCAAGTGGGCCTAAAGTAATCATGGGAGCATTGAAAGCAGAGTTCTCACCGGTTGATGGCAGAAGGGGAAGGTGAGAGATTCCGTGGGCGAGGAGTCAGTGTGCTGTTGCTGGCTTGAAGATAGAGGGAGCAGTAGGAGACTGAGAAGGAACTGAATTCTGCCAACAATGAGCTTGGAAGCTGATTTCTGCACAGCCTTCAGATGAAAGCCCAGGCTGTCCAACACTTAAGTTTAGGCCTTGTGAGACCCTAAGCAAGTCTCCTAGCCAAGCCTGCTGGACTGCTAACCTACAGAACTGTGAGATAATAAATGGGCATTATCTGCAGGTGCTAAATTCATGGTAAGTTGTTATAACAGCATGTGACTCTCATAAAGGCAACATTGAGAATGAGACTTTAGAAAGGCTGTAGAAAACTACATCATTAAAACAAAAAATGGAGTTGAGGGACACGAGTGTCTTGCTTTGGGAACCTTTCTATTAGAAAGATTTGATTTCCAGTAGACCTTAATATTGGACTGTGTCTGACAAACACCAACATTGAATGACCTTTCTGACACCTGCAAGGGAGTCTTTATTTCTTGCTGATGCAAGATCTTTCCCTGACCCCTGGAACATCATAGTTGACCCAGCACAAGCTCTGGCGTGTGTCTCAGGCTTCTAAAGGCCCCATCGGAGACATCAATCAAGGGAATCTTATGCTGTTATATGCTGACTTTGTGCAGGAGAGGTTAACAATAATAAATTCAAGGAATGAAGATTGTTTTGGGTAGTAGAATATCAAAGACTCATTCTGAGTTTTTCCAAGTGTTTTGTAAAAAATGGAACATTTGAGATGTTTACTTCTTCTCAGCACTGTTTTTCTAATGTCACCTTTATGAGGGCCATGGTCTTTGTCAAAGGCTCCCTCCAACCTCAAATTCTGGAAACATACTAATCTTGTTAATGAGAAGAGACGATTTGATCTTGACTTCATTCCGGAAATACTGTATTCTCTTACTGCAGTTCTAAAAACCATTCATTTTAGTTGCCATGTACAGGACAGGCAAAGACTGGAGTCTGGTCTGTGTTTTGCCAATGTGGCGAATCTATCCATATTAAATGTTAAAACAGTTGACTTGGTATCAAAATAGGGAACAATTGTGTCTGTATAGGATGATAATTAACAACGGTTAGAAATTAACAGAGTTGATAATCCTGTTTAATCCCTCACCTTTGCAGAAATTAAGTGGTTACTGCCTACATTTGCCTAGAGAACAAATCATGAATTATATATTTATCCCTCTCAAGACACCAAATAGCAAGATTATAGATAACTTCTTGAATGACTAGTCAAAGAATGAAAATTTAAAAGGCAGGCTAGGTTGGCAGGTAAATTGTCACTCTCCACTTCCTTTCTTCTTGGACTCCAGAACTTGGCACAGTTGTCAACCCAGATCTTGATTTTTTTTTTCTTCTAAAGATGACCTCATCCCTTCCTTCTGAATGGAAACCTTTGGCTCTTTCATTCTGTTCTGCAACTCTCCTTTGCGTCTCTATTACTCCAGCTATTCTCTGAGTATTAGGAATACATCTTAAAAAGCAATACAAGAAGTAAAACCTTGGTATTTTAGGCTTATCTTGTAATCATCTGGAATTATATTTACTTATACAGCTTTATAATTATATCAAATAACTTGCTTTCTCTCCACTGTCACCCTGAGTTTTATACGTGTAATTTACCAGCTTCCAGTAGACTACAAAATATTGATTGGACTATGACCTGCTTACCTCAGAGGAGGCATGTAAGAGGCATAAATAAAAAGAAAAGACTGGCATTCCATTCACAGGCTCTTGTTTGAGGCTTTCTAATCACTAATGACTTTGGCTCAGCCAGTAGAAGTATGTGGCGAGCCACTTAACTTCCTGGGGTCCCAGCTCTTTCATCTCTGCCACACAGATGGTAATTCCCTAACTGTTAAGAGCTTCATGAACTTTAAATGGGGCAATGCATGCAAAGCTTGCCTGGAACCTGGCTAGACCCAGGAACTGTAAACCACTATTTTTCTTTCTGTCATGTGTGTGTGTTCAATGCTCCACAGCCTCTGAAAATCTAACTGGTATTTGTCACGCTGGAGCCTCAAAGAGGATCTTTTCACTTTGGGTTTTCAGTCTCCTAAGTGGATTGGTAAGGGGCGTAGTATGTACCCACTTCTTTCCACTGTTCATATGTAAATGCTTGCAGCAAATGCCTGGACACTGGTAATCCGGCTGCTCTCTGACTTGCCATTTATCTTGAGCTATAAATTCAACCACTATTCACGGATGCAAATGAGGGGATTTGTTTTCATGGCGCTGCAAGCCTCATAAGCCTTATTACTCTTTTGTCACTTCAGATTAAAGAAAGGAACAGAAACTTTTTAAAAAAATTTTTGGGGCAGAGGGCACTTTTGCCCTCCTTGTTTTAGACTCCCAGACTGTCATTTGTGAGCAAACTCAGAACGATCCTCTAAATGTCTGTATGATTTCTGGTGTTTCGTAGTGTTTTTTTTTCTTCTTCTGTACTTAATCTCAGTTTCCCAAATATGTAACCATGAAAGAAATTCTTATCTGCACAAAATCCAGTGCAGCCTCCCAGCACTGGTCTTGACCTCATATGTCAATAGGATAAAGAGGAGGAGACTGAAGACCAACAGGCGGATTTGTGTTCTGCCTGCACAGCTGGCTCAGTTTGCTTTCTTGTGTAAATGCTGCAAAGCAAAGACAAAGATGCTAATGTTAAACACATGACAGGGTGGAGTGCTGCTCTAAAGTGTATCTTTAAGCCGAAATAAGCAGGAGAGATGCTGGTGGAATTCCAAAACTACTGAGAATGACAAACTTTTTATGGTTATTATCAAGATGGGTTCTGTTCAACTCAGTCTATGTGTCAGCTAATTTTGAAATTCATTAGTATAGTGGCTCAAAATATAAGGAAAAGAGGATATTTAAATTTCAAAAGCAGAATTTTTTAGAAATTAATGATATAAAGTTACATTTTCAAACTCATGGGATGTGGCCAAAACAATATGCAGAGGGAAATTAGCAACCTTACATGTTTTTTAAATAAAATAAAATAAAAAGCTCCCAACTCGAGATAAAGTATAAAGAAACATTGAAAAAAACTTGTCATAAAAATAGGAGAAAAATGGCAAACCCTCTGGAATTTGTTTTATACATTTACAGGTATTCTGGGTAAAAGTAGAGAGGGCAGGGAAGTGGCAAGCACAGTATAAAAAGGGAAAAGTGGGCGCTGTATATGGTGAAATAGTAAGTTTTATTTGTTTTTTCAGACAGGGTCTCACTCTTGTCACCAGGCTGGAGTGCAGTCTTGGCTTACTGCAGCCTCAACTTCCCAGGCACAAGTGATCTTTCCACCTGAGCCTTCCTAGTAGCTGGGACTACAGGCAAGCACCACCAGGCTTGGCTAATTTTTGCATTTTTGTAGAGACAGGGTTTTGCCGTGTTGCCCAGGCTGTTCCTGAACTCCTGAGCTCAAGTGATCCACCATGTCAGCCTCCCAAAGTGCTGGGATTACAAATGTGAGCCATTGCTCTGCTGCCCAGGATGGAGTACAGTGGCATGATCTTGTTTCACTGCAACCTGCTCCTCCCAGGTTCAAGCGATTCTTGTGCCTCAGCATCCCGAGTAGCTGGGATTACAGGCACCCGCCACCATGGCTAATTTTTCTACTTTTGGTAGAGACGGGGTTTTGCCATGTTGGCCAGACTGATCGTGAACCCGTGACCTCAGGTGATCTGCCTGCCTTGGCCTCCCAAAGTGCTGGGATTACTGCGCCCAGCCAGCCCAAATATTTTAAAATCATTCTTTTTGCTAAAAGACATCCTTATCAGATTTCCAAGTATTTCTTAAACACTTAAGTTGTCATTAAAACTCCCCTATGTGCCCTCATTGTTTTAGCCCAGCTAACCTTCATTTTTATTTTTTTATTTGGCAACAAAGTACATCCTGATTTTGTGGATTTTATGTATTCTGCCTTTGGATACATTATAGAATGAGCATATAGGACTAAATCCTTCCCCTCTCCCCCTTTTTTTGAATCAAGGTCTCACTTCATTGTTCAGGCTGGAGTATGTAGTGGAATGATTTCAGCTCACTGCATCCTCCACTTCCTGGGCCCCGGTGATCTGCCTACCCAGCCTCCCTGACTAGCTGGAACTACAAGCGTGTGCCACCCCACTTGCTAATTTTAATTTTTTGTAGAGATGGAGTCTTGCTATGTTACACAGGCTGGTGTCCAACTCCTGGGCTCAAGCAGTCTGTCCACATTGGCTTCCCAAAGTGCTGGGATTATAGGCGTGAGTCACTGTGCTCAGCCCCTTCCTGTTTTTGATAGGGCAGAAACATTCTCTTTTTTGTCTGTATGACACAATATTGCACCCAAAATTGAACTTATAGCTCAACTAGTGCGATCCTACCATTACAGAGGTGAAAAATCCAACGCCCAGAGACATTAAGCTTCCAGATCTCACATGGCAAGGTGAGGACTAGAAATGTCCGTGGTGGGCCAAAGCCTCCTCTGCCTCCATCACGGTCCACAGCCCTCCCATTTGCCACTTACACCTACCCTTTCAAGATCCTTTCAGCCAGATTGTTCTTTAGCTTTTATTACATGAAATGTTGGCAAGCAGGGCTCCCATCATTCAGATGATTTTTAAGTATTCTTTTTAATTTATTTCTGATCTTTAAGAATGGGCTTCTGATAATGTTTTATGTTATCCTTCAATATTTCTTTGTGTGCCTGTTTGCTAAGGGAAGAAAACCTTTAAATCACTCTGTTAGCGTTTCCTATTTGGGAAACGTTTTGGCAACATCTCCTGAAGCTGACCATGTGCATACTCTCTTGACCCAGCAAATTCCTCTTCTGGGATTATATCCACCATAACGAGATACTTAACGTTTACGAAATGACATGTTTGAGAACGTTCATAGTGCACTATTCCTAAAAGCCCCAAACTGGAAAAAAACTAAATGTCCATTAGTAACATGATAGATAAGTAATTCTCTTACCATACCAGTAAGAATAAACATATTACTGCTACACACAACCACATAGATGAATCTCACAAACATTGAAGAGCATGATTCCAATCATATAAAGTTCAAAAGCAGACAACACAAATCCATGGTGATTTTATTACGGTAATGGTTATGTGTGGGGATGGGGTTAGTGACTGCAAGGAGGGCATGAACAGGAGGTCTTGGGAGCTGGTAATGATCTCTATCTTGATCTGGGTGCTGGTTACATGGGTGTTCACTTTGTGGCAATTTGTTGAGCTGCATACATAATTTGTGCACTTTTCTGTACCCAGTGAAAAGTCTGCTTAACACCAGGCTTAATTTTAGCTTTCAGTACCCCTATTTTGTGTGCATCTTTGTGGGGCTTGCTTTCTCTATTTACTCAGGTGAGTGCTCATTCTTTAGAGATAAATAGGAGGGAATCTTCAGGGCTCCAGACCTGGCTTGAATTCCTACCCCACCACTTGGCAAGCTTAAGGCCTTTGGAAATTACTTAGCTTCCTACTTAGTCTTCATTTCCTAAACTCCAAAAATGGGCATAATCACAACTCACACATCTCAGGGCTGTAATGTGAGTTCAATGAGATCATTCACATAAAATACGTAGCTCTGTGTAAGCCCGATTAACTTCTTGCTATTATTTTTATTTTACTTCCCTAAAGACTTTTCTGTGCTTTTATGACACAAGCAATCTTGCCATTTGGCCCCAGGCTAGACCTACAGCATGGACCTATAGCATAGAATTTGAGCTTTTTCATTCTTAAATCCTCAAAGGAGATGTCACATCCTAAATTACTCATCTGCTTGAGTACTTCAAATTCATGATGATTTTGTGTTAGTAAAACCAATCAAGAATTCTCATGTGGGTCTCTTGTCTTCTATTCCTGGAGCTTTTAGCTTTTTTATTTTCTCTTTGAAGTATATCTAGGCTGGGTGTGGTGGCTCATGCCTATAATCCCAGCATTTTGGGAGGCTGAAGCAGGAGGATTGCTTGGGCCCAGGAGTTTGAGACCAGCCTGGTAAACATAGCGAGACCTTGTCTCAACAAAAAGTTTAAACAGTTAGCTGGGTAGTGACTCGCAGTTTCCCAGCTACTCGGGAGGCTGAAGCAGGAAGATTGCTTGGGCCCAGGGGTTCGAGGCTATGGTGAGCTAGGATCTCACCACTGCACTGCAGCCTAGATGACAGAGTGAGACCCTGTTTCTAAAATATAATAAAATTAAAGCAAAATTTAAAAGCTTTTCTTTAATCCACTGCCTTCTCTGGCTCCCCTTCTGTCCCCCCATCCCCTTGTCTCACTACTAATTTTTTCCTTATAAATACAGAAAATACTCGGTGTGTGGTAAAACTTTATGTGCCTGTCTTCCCCTAAGGACCTTAATGGGTATCTTCTTCCCAAATGAGTGATTCCTCCCAGGAATGTTCTGGAATCTCCACGAAGCCAGTTAGTTGATGGTAGTCTACAGAATGTTATAGAGAGAGACATGAAAGGGTGGAGGTGGGGGGATGGAGACCCTCCCTTTTATTGTATTAACGAAACTCATTCATTCGGGAAATAATTCCCTGCCTTTCCGCCTGAAGATTATTGTCCTTCATTAACCCAGATTGTGAAATCTTGTTTTGTTATGTAAATCTAAAAGGCTTTTCATTTTCAGTGCACCATGGACTCAAACAAACTAAGAGAAATCAAAGAGAAAGTAAACTTTCTTTTTGAGACAGGGTCTTGCTCTGTCACCAGACTGGAGTATAGCAGCACAATCATGGCTCACTGCAGCCTCTGCTGCTTGGGCCCAAGTGATCTTCCCAGCCCAGCCTCCTGAGTAGCTGAAACCACATGTACACCACCACACCTGACTAAATTTTATTTTATTTTACTTTATTTTATTGTATTTTGAGACAGAGTTTTGCTCTTGTTGCCCGGGCTGGAGTGCAGTGACGTGATCTTGGCTCACTGCAACCTCTGCCTTCGGGGTTCAAGTGATTCTCCTGCCTCAGCCTCCCAAGCACCTGGGATTATAGGTGCCTGTCATCACACCTGGCTAATTTTT
>NW_016107380.1:5171602-5179194 GCF_001604975.1 Cebus imitator
CCCAAAGTGCTGGGATTACAGAAGTGAGCCACCGTTCCTGGCCTCCAGCATCTCTTTCTTCCAAGTTCGCCTTTACAATAAATAGCACCACCAACCTGCACTCAGGGACCTTCAGAAAAAACTCTAATCATCTTTGATTCCTCTTTCTGCTGTCTGACATCTAATCCTTTCCAGTGCCATCCTCAAGTGAGTGACAGAGACCAACTCTTCCAAAGCAAAGAATTTACTTGGGAATAGCAGGGGATTGCAATCCAGAATACTCATGGCAGAATACCATAGGCACATCCTAGGAGGGTGGTGCAGGGGGAAGCTGTTTTGTTTTGAGGCAGGGTCTCACTTTGTTGCCCAGGCTGGAGTGCAGTGGTGTGATCATGGCTCATTGCAGCCTCGACCTTCTGAGTTCAAGGGGTCTTCCCGCCTCAGCCTCTTAAGTAGCCGAGACCACAGGTGTGCACTACCAGTGAATTTATTTATTTATTTATTTATTTAAGCAATGGAGTCTCACTATGTTGCCCAGGCTGGTCTCAAACTTGTGGGATTACAGGTATGAGCCACCATGCCTGGCCTGGGGGAGGCTTTTAAAGAAAAAAGAAGTCCACCTAAGCTGTTTTGAAACAAATACTGTTGGTTACAGGGATATGTTGTAAAGCTAATTGCTGGAGACAGTCACACGTCTTAGATGTGAAGTTGTGCAGAAGGCTTATCTGGAATACTGTGGTTTTGCGGAATTCCTTGCATAGCTTCCATTACAGGCATACCTGTATGAGGGCCCCACCTTTATGGTCTCCCAGCTTTATTCTGGTACAGTTTGACATTAGTGGCTCCATTCTGATACTGATAACTTTCACACTGATCTACCTCCAAATTATATCTTGAATCCACCCATTTGCCTCATTTCCAATAGTGGTTAAGCCACTGTATTTTTCCCTAGTTGATGACGGTAGCTTCCTACTTTTACTTGCCCATACACAATCTGTTCTCCACACAGTGGCCAAAGAGACCTGGTTGAAGCCCTTGTGTTTGTCTGTCATAGGCAGTATCTGTGGTAAAATATTTGAAATGTTTTATTTTTGTGACAGAGTCTCACTCTGTTGCCCAGGCTGGAGTGCAGTGGCGCAGTCTTGGCTCACTGCAACCTCTACCTGCTGGGTTCAAGCTATTCTTTTGTCTTAGCCTTCCAAGTAGCTGGAACTATAGGTACGTACCACCACAGCCTAATTTTTTTTTTTTTTTTTTTTTGCGTAAGTAGAGACAGGGTTTCACCATATAGAGACGGATCACGAGGTCTCTAACTCCTGACCTCGTGGGCTGCCTGCCTTGGCCTCCCAAAGTGCTGGGATTACAGACATGAGCCACTGTGCCCAGCCTGGAAAATATTTTTGGGAAGTATCATCCTCATTTTTACCAGCAGAGGGAGGTGAACTTGGTCAAGGTTATATACAAGTGTGAATAGAATTAAACCAGGCAGCGTACTCCAGCATTTAGTGTTGGGAGAGCTGTGCCCAATTTTGAAATTTTATTGGTTAGTTGTTAATATTTATTTTGTATGGTTTTGTATGCCAAGACTCTGTAGATTAAACAATCTATTTTGCCATATTATCATTGTCAGTATTCTTTGTCACTAACCTTAAAGAACACACAACAATGGATTTGGGCAAGAATGAATTGTGTACTGAATGCCAACATGATGGAAAAAACCCGGTATTCCCCTTGTTTCAGAAAGGATTGAAGGCAGCTGGGAAAATAGGAAATGTGAAAAAGGTTGAGAGGGAGTAGGAAAATTTTTGATTAACTTGTCTTCATCTTTATTAACTTTTTAAGGTATGGCTCTGAAAGAGTATTTCAGTAATATAAATGTGGAGCAAAGAGTTGCTAATCAACTCTGTCGGTATACTGAAATGGAGGGAATGGGAAATCCTGCCCATGTAAGTGTTCTGCAGCTTTCTCCAGCTACCTTGCTAGAGGCCCCTAGGGATGTGTGAAGAAGTATCCTTTCTGTTGTGCAGGAAGAAAATAGCAGCAGAAAGCAGTCTGCAGACACTGCGCTTGTTTGTAAAAATTGTTCACAAGATTTTCCCTGCTCCCCTGTTGATCTTCTAACAGGGTCGATGTATCATAGACAATGGGAAAAAAAATCCTGTGCAAATGTCATTCCAGCCTTGCACACTAAATTATTCATGTATTGTGATGGTAGCAAATTACTTTCTTCATCCACGATATTTCTCTGGTTTAAAAAAAAAAAAGATAAAAATGTTAATATTTAATGCTTTTATTATAGTATTTGGGTGTTTATGAAGAAATAAATATTTTTGAGTTATGAGAGACAAAAATTCCATTTGTTTTTGGTAACACATTTTTAAGGTCATTGCTTTAGCAAAAGGAAAATTGAGTGGCAGAGTAGAATTTTTTTTTTTTGAAGATTCACTTTCTTTTAAACTTTTACTACTAAATTATGCTTTGAAAAAAATACTATTGAAGGTGTTACTATATACATGGTTTAAGGGTTTCTTTCTTCTGTCTCATTCAGCGGAGGCTTATTTTTGCAGTGGTGCTCAGAAAAGTTATATTTTCCCATTATATTGGTCTATATATGCTTAGCTGTGGAGTGTTTTATTTTTCAGGGGCATTTTATTATTTTTATTTTATTAATTTATTTTTGAGACAGTGTCTTGCTCTGTCACCCAGGCTGGAGTGCAGTGGTGCGATCTCAGCTCACTGCAACCTCTACCTCCCTGGTTCAAGTGATTCTCCTGCCCCAGCCTTCAGAGTAGCTGGGATTACAGGTGTGCATCACCATTCCCAGCTAATTTTTGTATTTTTAGTAGAGATAGGTTTTCAACACATTGGCCAGACTGGTCTCGACTCCTGACCTCAGGTGATCAGCCCACCTTGACCTCCCAAAGTGCTGGGATTATAGGTGTGAGCCACTGCTCCTGGCCTTCAGTGGCATTCTAGAATGTTCTATTGAAGCTACTATGTCAGTTCTTGAATTTCTGTCTTCCCCATGAGAACATAGTATGTAGTGATTAAATCCAAATTAATCCAAACATAACATTAAATCCAAACATAAACATTTCTAGTTTTACTTCCCCCGCCTCCAACTTTAATTACATAGGCTAGCTGGAAAAGTGAGTTAATTTAACTTGTTTTTTTTTTTTTTTTTTGTTTGTTTTTGAGACGGAGTTTGGCTCTTGTTGCTCAGGCTGGAGGGCAATGGCAGGATCTTGGCTCACTATAACCTCCGCCCCCCAGGTTCAAGTGATTCTCCTGCCTCAGCCTCCCAAGTAGCTGGGATTGCAGGCATGCGCCACCATGTCTGGCTAATTTTGTATTTTTAGTAGAGGCAGGGTTTCTCCATGTTGGTCAGGCTGGTCTCGAACTCCTGACCTCTGGTGATCCACCTGCCTCGGTCCCCCAAAGTGCTGGGATTACAGGCATGAGCCACTGTGCCCGACCTGTTCTTTTAATTTCTGAAGTGAGATTGCAAGAACCCATGAAATGCTCTGGGTTTTTCTGGGAAAAAAAAAAATCATTCCTGTGGACTTTCTACCCTCACTTGTATTATTTTTCTTATATAATGTGAGTTTGTGCATGTCTTTTTAAAAAAAAATCTGCTGTAATTTGTTTAAAGGTAATCGGTAAGAGAGTCCATGGAAATAAACCAATCCTGGACTGTGTTGAGTGGATAGACTTAGCAGGTGACACTGTTAAATGCTGCTGGGTGAATTCTTGAGGGGCACTGAGACCATTTGAGTCAAAGAGTTCTCTGACAGTCTCAGATTCTGATTCAGGAAGTTCAGATGTATTTTTGGATTTGAAGCAAAACTGAAATAAAAGACTACATATCTCAGGCGACTGGAACGTTTATTAGTAATTGCCCTTACTAAAGAACTTGTCCAGAAATCTTACAGCAGGTTCTCACTCCACTCCTGTCACACTCCCCACTGTCCCTCCCCACCATCTGATCTGACTGTCTCCCCTAACCAGCCACAGAACTAACAACGTTCACTTCCCAGACTCCCTTGCAGCTGCAGTGCAGGTATGTGACCTAGGCTCTGCCACCCTGACCCACTCATTAAATGTGGATGCCAAACTGAGAGATGTTAGGCAGTAGCTGAGTAGTTTTCTGGAACTACTGACAAGCCCAGCAGCACTGACTGGCCTTCTGCTCTGGGAGCTGCTTCTGTAGGCACTAGGCATCCACACTTGCGCGTGCTCTATGATGACCAGCAGGTGACAGGAGCAGCAGTGTTTCGCTATTACAGACCTGGCTGTGTGGCAGGTAAACTTCTCCTCTGGTCCTCCTGGAGATTCTGAGAGCTCCTTAATATCTTTTAATAAATAGGATTTACCTACTTAATATAATGAGAGTAGATTCTGCTGTTTACCTCCAAGTACTCAGGCATTGCTTGCATATCCATTTTAACAAGGCACTGGCTGTCTTGTTTCAGTTATCTGATGTTCTTTCACTAAATACTGATAGTGGTTAGATCTTACATGTTCATTATTAGAATTTATGCAGTACTTCAGAACTGTATATAATTAAAATTGGGGAAAACTCAGGATTTAAAAAAGAATACAGAGAAAACTTTTTATGTCATTGTTATTTTCCATTCATGGGGTTTGATTGTGACTATACAGTTTCTGCAAACCCTACTCGTAGAAAAAAATCAGTCTGACAAGACAGGTAATAATCAAGAACTGAAATATTCACCCAGAATTCTCCAACAACATGAAATTGAAGGAGAGTCTGGTGAGAACAGAGGCTAAGTAGAGTCAGAAGGTGACAGTATCCTACCCCCTGGACTACTGGTGTTGTACCTGGACTAGGTAACACATTTAAGAGAGGCAGAAAGTGTTATGATACAGCCAAAGAGTAGACATGGGGGAAATTATGGTGTGGAAGATAGACTGTTTACTTCCATTCCTTTCTCATCAACACTATAGTTCACCTTGGATTTAAACACTTTGTCTATTTTTTTATATTTAGTTTTCTATGTCTCTAATGTTTTTCTAAAACATGGAAGACTATTTTGTGTGAAAACTTTCATGTTGGCCAGACACAGTGGCTCACACCTGTAATCCCAGCACTTTGGGAGCCTGAGGCACAAGGATTGCTTGAGCTCATGAGTTCAAGACTGGCCTAGGCAACGTGGTGAAACCCTGTCTCTAAAAAAATAATAATAATACAAAGATTAGCCGGGCATGGTGGTGTGAACCTGTAGTTCCAACTGTTTGGGAGGCTGAGGTGGGAGGATGGCTTAAGCCAAGGAGGTAGAGGTTGCAATGAGCCAAGATCACACCACTGCACTCTAGCCTGGGCAATAGAGCCAGACCTTGTCTCAAACAAACAAAAAAATGAATTGCCTATTTTTCCAAATTCAAAAAAAAAAAAAAACCACTTTGATGTTCAACCATTGCTAACTGAGAGTTCTAATGTCTTTGACTTGACCTTGACACCAGTGGAGACGTAACTTTTCCAGCCATATCTCCCACGGCCATAGCCACAAACCCCACTTTGTCATCCCACCAGGCCAGCAGATTGTCTCAGACAGGTGCAGTTGCACACAGCATTGTAAGCAGAGGGGATTTAAAATAGGGTATATGGTATTTACCTGATCATTGGAAAAACCTTTGGGAGTAGGTCCAAGCTGAACACCCAGGCATGACCCTCCCGGAACTGGTCGTTATCTCTGCCGCAGTCAAAGCTGGCACCCAGGTTTTGACTCCAGGACCACACAGCCTCAGCTGTGTACCTTACCAGCAAAATGATCACCACATGCCTTGCCTCCCACCTCCATGAAAGTAGGGATTGCACACTGAAACTTCAGTTACCTCAACAGTCAGACTTAGCAGCAGAAACAGGTTGAAGCGGCAGGAACGTAGAAGTGAGGACTTGTGTCATCAGCCACGTGCATCTGCTTTGCAAATGCTAGGCTAGACTTTTCCTGTGTAAAAATCTGGGAAATGTGGTTTCCAGCTCCTCCCAGCCTCTCACTGTGGTGCCCTCTACAAGGAGGTGGCTTGCCTGGGACTGTGGGAGGCAGCGTGCACCCTCATCACACACACCACTCAGTGTTCCCAACTCCAGACAACTTACTCTCTTCTGTATGCCTTCTTGTTGAGTTGGAATGTGTTTCATATCCGTTTTCCTTTAGCAAACCTTTACCTACCCATCCGGGCCTAGCTCACATGACACCTGGTATGTCAAGTTTTCCATGATACTATTTCCTTCCAGCTGTTAGAGTTATGTACTTTCTAATTTAAAATGTACCTTATTTCCATTTTGTTGAATCTGACTTCTTCCATCCAGCAGAATGCCTGATGGACAAGAAATAGATCATTTATTTCTTTATTGCTTCATTTGATCAACCAACTTACTGGCATCTCCAAAGCCAAAATGGTCCAGTTCCTGTCCTCCAGGAGCACAGGTCCTAGCAGGGGAGACAAATGGACACAATTATGGAGCAGATAAGCCACAAATAAGTGAATAATCCACTCTCCTGGAGAGAGGATGCGGAAGATGAAAAGGTCAAAGAAGGCTTCATAAGAGAAGGTTGTCTTTGTTTTGGTGTCTCCAGTGCCTAGAGTATTGTTTGGTGTGTTGAGGTCTTTAATGAATGAGATGAGGCTGAAGATGAATTAAGTGATTTCTGTGAATGAACTTTTGTCTCTGGTTAAAAGCTCCCTGCTGATCTGAGTGGCTGCAGGTACTTTACACTGGTCTCTCCTTAGCCTCAGTTTTGCTTTTTGTGGTTTCAGTTACACGTGGTCAACTGAGATCTGAAAATATTAAGTGGGAAATTTTAGATATAATAATACGTAAGTTTTGAATTATGTACTGATTTCTGAGAAGTGTGGTCTTCCTGCCCCATCATGCCCAGGATGTGGCCAGCTGATCCACGCTGTAGACACTGCCTGCCCATTCACAGTTGTCAGATCTACTATTGTGGTGTCTCATCACGTAGACATTTTTTCATTTCACGTCATCACAAGACAGGTAAATTCATTAGAGTAAGATTGTTGTTGTTGTTGTTGTTGTTGTTTGAGACAGGGTCTTGCATTGTCGCCCACGCTGAAACGCAGTGGTGCGATCAGGGCTCACTGCAGCCTCAAACTTCTGGACTCAAGCTGTCTTCCCACTTCGTCCTCCCACCTCGGCCTCCCGAGTAGCCGGAACCACAGGTGTGAGCCACCACACCTGGCTAATTTGTATTTTTTTACTTTTTGTCGAGGCAGAGCCTCCCTATGTTCCCCAGGCTGGTCTTGAATTCCTAGGCTCAAGCCATCCACCTGTCTCTACCTCCGAAAGCACTGAAATTGCAGGAGTCAGCCACCATGCCACAATAAGATATTTTGAGGGAGAAAAAGAGAGAAAGAGATTGCATCTACGTAACTTTTACTATAGTATATTTTATTATTGTTGTTGTTAATCTCTTACTGTGCCTAACTTATAAATGAAACTTTATCGGGGGTATGTATGTGTAGGAATAAATGAATAAATGTAGCATATGTAGGGTCTGGTACCATCCGTGTTTTAGCCATCCACCAGGGGTCTTGGAAGTGTATTCCTTGTGGATAAGGGAGAACTC
>NW_016107380.1:5179209-5186874 GCF_001604975.1 Cebus imitator
TAAGAATATTTGTGGGTTTTTTTTTTTTATTATTCTTTTTCTTTTTTTGAGATAGAGTCTTGCTCTGTCACCCAGGCTGGAGTGCAGTGGTGCAATCTCAGCTCACTGCAGCCTCCGCCTCCCGGGTTCAAGCGATTCTCCTGCCCCGGCCTCCTGAGTAGCTGGGACTACAGGTGTGCACTACCATGCCCGGCTAATTTTTGTATTTTTAATAGAGACAGGGTTTCACCATGCTGGCCAGGCTGATCTCGAACTCCTGACCTCAGGTGATCCACCCATCTTGGCCTCCCAAAGTTCTGGGATTACAGGTGTGAGCCACCATGCCTGGCCAAGAATAAAGTCTTTAGAGTTGATAATTTAAACTATTTATTTTCCTACTATATTAAATTCATTCATTTAATAAAATAATATTAATTGCATGCCTACAATGTATCAAACTGGCACTGGGCCCCTTGTTGCTGTAGGCTCAGCGAGCCATGGCCTTTGTGTCATGGTCCAGATCTTATGTTTAGTGGGAGACTGAACAAATTAGTCATTGAACAAATTACTGCACAGGAATAAGCAGCAGTGATATGGAAGAACAGTACAGGTTTCCATGAGAGTAAACAATAGGCCTAAACAGAGTTGGATTCAGACCATGAAGAAATGGCAAATTAATTTGAGACCCAAAGGATGATGGGAAGAGAGCGCGTGAAAGGTCAACCCACTGGCCCTCTGTTTCTTTACATAGCAACTAAGAAGAGGGATTATTTTCTTTAAATCTTGTTTCTTCCTTTGCCTACCAGCCTCCGTAATCATTTGATTGCCAGTATATCTGGTATTCAAGAAAATAAAATTCAATTTCAACACACAAGGAAACTTTTCAAGAAGTTACTTATCCCAGCCACTTGGGAGGCTGAAGCAGGAGGATTGCTTGAGCGCAGGAGTTGCAGACTGCAGTGAACTAGGATCTGCACTCCAGCCTGGGCAACAGAGCGAGACCTTGTTTCTGGGGAAAAAAATAAAAAGTTACATACATTCATGAATAAATGTTAGGTTATAGCGGCCAACGTCTATGTGGACATTTTTGTTTAGCATTTGCAAGGCGTTTCTGAAGGAAGATTTTTGTAGAGGTTAGAAGATTATGGCACTATGAGACATGCTTTGAAGTTCTCCAGGCTCTTTTTCCTCCCAGCCCATTTTCCGTGAATGTTACCTGTTGTCCCATTGTATCTGTTTCCACAACAGCTGGTTTTTCGTGGCACCAAGGCTGGCACTGTGCGAAGTGAAGGGCATGGCATTGGCTCTGGCCCTCCAGGAGCTTCCAGAAATATCAGAGGGGGTGTCTGCCTTGTATAGAACACACAGCACATTGAGTACAAATTTTAAATAACGTTTAATTTAGGTGTGGGTAATCGAACAGATTGAGGGTAAGTGCATCTTATTAGGAAAGCAGTAGAAAAAACACATTCATTGCGGGGAGAAGAGAGGTAATATCAGAGAAACCCCCATGTGGACAGGGCAGGCTGGGGGGCATTAGCGATTCCTCCTTTCATCACTGTGGGAATCTTCTGAAACCTTTCTCTCGCCATTTGCATAGACCTGAGAAGAATTTGCAGGCGAGGGCTGAAAGCAGTCGTCTGCCCCAAGACTTCTTAATGATCCCCTTTGCCACTGTGATGTTTTTAGGACATTCTACACATTTTGTTTCTCTCTGAATGAAGCATTCACGTTGCCATTGAACACATCTAGTTTGGGGTGCATTCTAAGTCGAATTATACAAGAAGCTATTTGTGGCATTCAGCAGCTGCAGAAAGAAGAGACTGGGTTGTTTTTTTTTTTTTTTTTTTTTTGGTGAGGGAGTGTTAAACACAATTCAAGTAAAGCTAGAAAGTTCGGAATGTAGAGTTACCCTGTTGAGCAGTTAGAATTGTACTGACAAGAAGAGGGAGGTTACTGAGCAAAGAAGTGAATTTTATCCTATTTTAACATGGAATATCCTGCCGGAACAAGCTCTCCATAGATGCTCTGGGATTTATTTTGATAATGAATGTAATATATTTTCTGGAGTCTGTGGCCGATTCCTCTATCCCGTGGGGTGCAGTTGGTGAGTATCTCACTTCAGAAAGCAGTTGTAATAAGATAATTAATTTTGTCTAATTTAATTAAAAATGATTGTGCATAAACATTAAGACAAGCATGGGAAAGTGCAGGGATTTTACAACTGCCCTCAGTAGCCTAAATGTATGCTTAATTAAATATGGATTGCTAATGAGAATTGATCGTGGCAGCATTATTTAAACTTGTTTTATCACATAATGATTTATATGGATTGCAGCACATAAAGAGGTGTTTCAGATGAGGTGATAAAATTTGATCCATCTGACTCTTCTGAGAGCTGCTATACAATTTGAGAGAGATTTGGAAAAACTATTTGGCATTGGAAGACCTGTTTATTTTCTCCCTCAAATATCTTACTTTTCTTTTCAAGACAGGATCTTGCCCTGTTGCCCAGGCTGGAGTGCAGTGGCTTAATCTCTGCTTACTGCAACCTCCGCCTCCTGAGCAGCTGGGATTACAGGCAGGCATGTGCCACTGTGCTCTGCTAATTTTTGTATTTTTTGTAGAGACAGGGTTTCTCCATGTTGCCCAGGCTGGTCTTGAACTCCTGGGCTCAAGTGATCTGCCTACTTTGGCTTTCTAAAGTGCTGGTATTACAGGTGTGAGCCACTGTACCTGGCCTATTACTTTTCTTTTATACTAGTTCAGCAAGACACTGATTGTCTTCATTGTTGGCCAAGTTCTCATAGTGGCTGGGTACAGTGGCTCATGCCTGTAATCCCAGCACTTTGGGAGGCTGTGGCAGGCAGATCACTTGAGCCCAGGAGTTGGAGACTAGCCTGGGCAACATCGGGAGACCCCATAGACCTAATTTCTTCAAAAAACACACACACACACACACACTCTCTCTCTCTCTCTCTCTCTCTCTCTCTCTCTCCCCCTCTTCCCTTCCTCCCTCCCCCCTCCCCTGTGGTTTTTTTAATCCACCTTATCTTTTTTCTTTAGTAAAAAACAAACATTGGACCAAATTATGAAATCTCCATACCTGCCTTCAATGCCAAACTTCACTTTTGGCTGCAAGTTAAAAATATTGTTAGGTATATGAGGAAGCCTGCTGATCTTAATCCTTCCAAATGTGATTTTATTTGCTAAGACAAGAATAATTCCATTGTTATTTTTCTGCTTTCTGTTCCAAGCCTCCATGATGCTGATGAAGAGGAGCTAAGGGTGTCATTTTTACAAAGTCAGTGCCATTACCTAGAATTCACATTATTGTTTCAATTCCTGGCTGATTTTTTTTTCTCAGATACTGTGTGGGCCAAATTATGCGGGATCTGCAATCAGTGTACCTCCCTTCCCTTCCAGCTGTGCCCTAATTGTATTGCCCTCTAGTAACAGGGAATGCCCACAGACCTGATACTTTTGTGGCATCGGATCAGAAATCTACATTGTGACATCCTTGCTTTAGAAATACTAGGTTACTAGAATTTAGAGATACTAAGCAATATGTCTCCATATAAGGATCGATGTTTTGTTCTTTTCCCTTGCTCTCATTTGATGTTTACTTGCTAAAAATGGTCTTTTCAATGTGAATTGAAAAGAAAAATCAGTGAATGAATATGAAAAATTGAGTATAGGAAGGTTTTTATTTACTTAAGTCTTTGAGTAACTGACATTAATGGAAGTTCTGTACTTTCTAGGTGAATTCAAATATCATCTTATGTCAGGCTGACCTTCTTTGCTCTTATGCCTCACCTCCACCATAATTACAAAACCCTTGTGGCACTCAGGCATCATAAGAAGCTGTGATTTTGCTGTTTGGAGAATTTTGCTGCCGTGTATTTTGTAGTTTAGGACAATGATGAAAATGTTTTGAAAACATCAACACTAATCAAATAAAATATTATCTTCATTTAGATTAACCTTTACCATGACTAGAAAACCAAGTACAGCTGGAGACTTAACTGTAGCTCTTGCTATTGGTTTATCATCAGCAAACCAAAATAGTCCAATTTGTCTCATTACCATTTTGCATACGAACCAGCTGTCCTCTTAACAAAAGCAGTTGAGCACACCAGCCGATTAATTATAGCATTTGGCTTAACCATATGTGAAACAATATTAGAAATAGCAGGAAACAGAGAAGAGAAAAAGAACAGCCAGTTAGTCTTCAGAACACAAGTTCACAGAGATTGTTCCACGGCTTACTAAATCATTAACTCTAGTTATCTGTTTTCTCTAAATCTTTATACTTACTGATGATTAATTGGGAAGAAATTAGGCAGTGATAAATCTGATTTGCCTTCAGTCATTTTACGTTGTATTTTGTATTCTTGGATGGAGTGATTTCAGAATCTTCATCTGTCCAAATGAAAATGCTTTTTGGATTCCTTTGTGTAAGGCTTTACCTTTTGGTTATAAAGTGATGTAGATGTTTTTCTTAACTGTTATTCAGTTAAACACAGCTGCCCCCTTATTGATTTAGAAATGTTTTGTATAACTCGGGTACTTCCTTAATGTGAGCTTGGCTGCAGACACTAGGTGGTTTATGAATATTCACAAAGCTTTCTGAAGGTGTGATGTCAATGTTGTCCAAATTGAGCCTCGAAAGGACCCAGAAATCATAGAATATGTCTTTCTCTGGTGGAGGAAGTCAAGGATATTCGTTTGAGACGTGACCGTGAATGAGAGCATGTTAAACCAGAGGGTTTTCTTCCCAGGTCGTCTGTGACAGCTGGGGGAATCATTTTCACGCACCAGTGTGTCATCGAGTGCCATGGTGTCCCCTGTAGGTGGCGACCTTCTACTTTATTTTATCAGTTTCTCCTGGTAGTCTTTATTAGGAAGTCTTTCTTTGCTCTCAATTTTTTTCTAAGTAGAAAATTCCTTTCAAGTATAGATTCCTTGTGGGTTTTATAACACCGTCAATCAAGCAGGTCCTTGATATTATCCAATTTTAAAAATACAAGAGAGCTCAGGGTATAAAGCACTTAGCTAATCACAGTTCTTTTAAATTAGATCTCTAGGATCATCATATTACACTTTGGCTTTCATTCCACAATGAGATTTCCTTCCCCGATGATTTTAGAATAGAGGTTGCGTCAATTTCTTTTTCAAATTTTGATTCATTGTTATTTGAATTATTTTTATTGTAAAAGTATGATTATGTTAAGTATAAATAACACGAGAAATAAATTTTAATTTCTAAGTGATTGAAAAATATTTTCTTCTCTAAGATGTTGTAGACCCTTTATAGGCATTCAGAAAATGTATTTTTAATGACTGAATTGGGAAAGGCTAAGTGATTTAACTTTACAGTTGAGTTCTTCAATATGTAGCTCTACTTATATACATTATTTCTCTCCTGAAACGAGCCTTTATATACCTAATAAAGCCTTTGAGAATGAAGTAGATGAATTTGTACTACTTGGGTAGATGGATTACGGCTGTATAACATGTCACAAAGAATAATTGGTTCAAGTGTAAGAGGTTACAGTTAATGAAATTTCTCTCTTTCTGCAAGAAAGACATAGTTCACTTTGGGGGAAGTTATCCTTGAAATAAAGTGACATATTTTTGAAATAAAGAGTTACAGTCTGTCAAGGAATGCTTCTTAAGAAAGGTTAACATTTGAATTATAACTTGAAAAATGAATAGCGGTATACCAAGTGGATCAGTGGAGGATCAAGCGCCCCAGCAGACTGATAGCACGCGCAATGGCATAGAGGCAGAGCGAGTGTGGACCGTTGGATCCTTCACCTCACTGGCCCTTACTGAAGGCAGCAAGTAGCATGTCGAATGGAAAACTGGACCACAAGATTGAGGTATCAGTGCAGATGCTAGGTGGCTCTGATCACTGCAGGTCACTTATTTGTAAAAGAGAGTGGCTTAACTGTTTCTTATGACTTTCTTCAGCTCTAACTTTCTAGGGGCCTATGAATTCTCCCTTTTTGGATTTGCCTGTGCTGTTACCCTACTCACCAATGATTCCAACATCAGCACCCATCTCTTTCACAAAGCTTTCCCCTGTTAGCCTGACCTCATTTCCAGCATCTCAGGACAGTCTCTGGATGATCCCAGCCATGTACTAGAGAGACTTTGCAGCCTTCCATTCCTGCAGGCATGGCTGAACTTTGAATGCTGTGTCAGCAGGCCTCCCTTTGTGTTTGGGACTTTTGAATTGGGCTTCTTTTTTTTTCATAGCATGTTTTCTGTCTGCCTCGCCTTTCATTTGTTCAACATTTGTCACATGAATATTGTGGCTTGACTAAACTAGTCACAGTGATAGCAAACGTTTTGAAATTGACTAAGCCGATGGCAGCAATTATATTGGATTAAATTATTAACGAGGATCCACAGCGGAAGCCTTTAGCTTCAGCACATGCAGAGTAAAGGGTGTTTTCTAGCATCAAAATTAACTGGCAAAATGGATGCCAGATCAAGTTTCTCCTAAAGAATTGATACATTATCATCTCCTAAGATTCCCCCTTTTGTCTTCAACCACTTCCCCCACCCCAATTGATGGAGAGATTTCCATTTGTCTTTTTTCAGTATGTCATAGGAGTCATCATTAAAGATTAATTAAGAAACAGAAGAAAGAAAAGATCCTTATACCAATGAAATTCTAGAATATTGGTGATTTTTAGCGTGCTTTTGTGAACTAGCATTCATGGAACGGTTAACTCTTTGTATCTGTTATCAGATTCATGTTTTCATTCTGTAGACAGTGTCTCTGCATGACCATTTAAATGTGTGTATGTATGTACATCTGTGTACCTCATTATGCAGCTGTAAAAATTAAGAGCATAGGGTAAGATCACACCCAGTGTCTATTCCATTTTTTTTCACTTATCTGTAAAAGGCTTTATAGCTACCTTATCCAAAACTAGCATCCCATCCAGGATCATGTTGTGATATTCTTTAAATCCCTTCTAATTTGGCGTATTCCCATTATTATTATTAGTGGTGGTGGTAGTAGTGTTAATTATTTGTAAGTTATTGGAGAGGCCAGACCAGCCTAATGTCCCATTTTAAGACTGATTGCTTTTGCTTCTAGCTCTTTTATTTCCTGTAACCTGGAAGAATTTAACCTGTCAAAAAAAACTTTGATTTACCTTAGGTGATATTTATACTTGGTATTTCATCACATCAGTGGACATACAATACCAGTTGCCCACCATTCATGTTTGTGGACTAGGGAGATGCCTGACTTGTCCTTCCACTGTGTGGTTGCTGTAATATTCCTCTTATGTGGCAGCTCTTCAGTAAGGAGTTAAAACTGACAAAGAAAGGTAGAAAGTTAAAATACCTAAGATTTAGACTACTAAGAAATGAACAGTAGTAATCTGTAAGAAAAATGCCTGATGCAAAAAAACAAGAGATTGATTCTTAAGGCACAACTGACCAATTCATCTTTTGGTTTGTTTCTAGTCAAAATAAATGTCCTGCCGCAGGAACTTATAAGTCCACCCAATTTGTCTTGATTAATCTTAAGTAGTTTTTAAAATCTGCCGTATCAAATACTTATTTTTATTATTAAAAACTTTAATTGTATTAACAGATGACAGCTACTGTAGATTTTTAAAAATTCCTTTAATATCAACTCTTTTTTTTTTTTTTTTGAGA
>NW_016107380.1:5188499-5215902 GCF_001604975.1 Cebus imitator
AAAAAAAAAAAAAAGAGTTAACAGTATAGGAAGATTTTGTTCCTTAATAAAAAGGATAGGCCTAAACTATCTTTATCTATTGGTAAAACATTATGAATGTTTATTAAGTAGTTGATGTTAATTTGTAGAAATGTCTATAATCCTTTACTGCTATGTTTGTATATTTTATTCTGTTGACCCATAAGGCTTGTGTTGTATTTTGTGCTGTGATGTTTTCCAGTGTTTCAATGAGTCTGAAAAGCATAAGAATGAATGGGTGTGTCTATGGATTTAAAAATTGTATTTGAAGTATTTTAACCATGCATAAAGATGAGTACATCTAAATTATCATAGTCAAATACAGTCTTCTATGTTAGAGGTTAAACTTGATTTTTAAAAATACCCTAAAATGAATTAACAGTCAGTAAAAGTACCATTTATAAATAAGGTTGCCCTGAAAAATTTTCTATTTGAGGAGCTAAATTCCTTTGAAAAGCACTTCAAATGATCATTTAATACGCAGCCCTGAGCAGAACTCTGTTATGTCTGATTTTTCTTTCCCCTTTCTCCTCTTCAGCTTGAAGAACATAATGATCTTTATTGATTGTATATTTCATTTTCAATTGCTCAAAGATTGAAATTTAACCTGAAAATAATCCTTTTTAATCAATATTGTTTAACAGTATTTGTGAAAAAGGTTTTGGATTTCAAATAAAGACTTTTGGTGCCCTACCTGCATTTGATACACTGAGGAGGGCCTGTGGATTTGTGTAAATAGGGATGGGGGTGGTGATGGGCAAGGCTATGTCCATGAGTTCTAGAAGCTGTAGACAGCTCTGCTCTTAAGAAGCTTTTAGGTTTAAACATATAATCTTTGGCCTTCATAAAAATAATGAGGTGGTACTAAAAATAAAAACATGAGTAGTAACAGAGTCATTTATTTAAATGGCCAGGTTTTCATTTTTTGAACTTTATACTTTAGGTTTATTGGGTTCCTGAAACATGTTACAGACAATGAAACTCAGGCTAATAAAACCAAGTTGTTCTAGAGAAAGAAAGTTGTTCTGAGCTGAGAGTGAATTTTGACCCCTTCACCTTTTGTGTGGATTGTGGCACCATTCTGGTCAAGCCTATCCAAACCCATTTTCATTTGGCATTAGGGTTTTAGTTAAAATGCAACACTGGCCCTAGAGCTTTCCCTCTGACCCTCTTTCTGGGACCCCCTTGCCCACCGCCTGCCACTCACCCACGGTGGCAAGCAAGGTACTGCAAGGCCTGCCCTGCCTCTCTCCATCTTCCTCACCACCTTTCACCACAGGGCTGTCCCATGACCTTTCACCAGAGTGCCAGCATATCTCCCCACGTCCCAGGACTGTGCTTTATGCAATAGTCTCTTCTCTGTACTCTAACAGCAGGTGGTCCTTTAAATGAGGTGGGTGTGTATTCTCATGTTTCCTAGGAACTTCACAGTCATCTCTCTCTCACTAGACTTAATCTTTATGTCATCGTTTTTATCTGTGTGGGTGTGTCTTTTCCTGTGGACTGTGACCATGTTTGATTCACTTGTAACCTGGACACCTAACACAAGGCAGTGAATACGTTCTCTCTCTCTCTGTGTTTCTTTTAATAGAGAAGGTCTCATTCTGTCACCCAGGCTAGAGTGCAGTGGTGCGATCATAGCTCACTGCAACCTCAAATTTCTGGGCTTAAGCAATCTTCCTGCCTCAGCTTCCTGAGTAGCTAGGACTACAGGCGTGCACCACCACACCCCGTTAACTTTTTAATGTTTTTAGGGATAGGGTCTCTCTGTATTGCCTAGGCTGGTCTTAAACACTTGGCCTCGAGCATTCCTCCTGCCTCAGCCTTCCAAAGCTCTGGGATTATAGGCGTGAGCCATTGCGTCCAGCCTCAGTTTTTTCTTTTATAACTGGGGATTAAATTTACCTGTCTAGTTCATGGGAAGAAAAAAAAAAAAGGAGGATAGTCCTAATAGAAGTAAAAATAATTCCTGAGAAGCAGTTTGGGGGAAAAGCAGATTGTCTCAGATGTGTTGAACTTGAGATAATGTGAAATCTGAGGAGAGGTTAGCAAATGGAACTGAGGGCAGGCAAATGACAGATAATAGAAATGGAGGTTGAGCAGGATGTTTAAAGGCAGTAGCTTAAGCCCATGGGTGAGCCGTCTTTTTCTCTTAAGATCCAGATAGTAAATATTTTTAGTTTTGAGGGCCGTACGGTCTTACTCATAGCTGCTTAGCTCTGCTGTTACAACCCAAGAACAGCCTTAGACAATATTTAAACAAATGGGTGTGGTGGTGTTCCATTACAACTTCATTATTGGACATTGAAATTTCAATTTCATGTACTTTTCATGTTATAAAATATTCTTCTTCTTTTATCTAAAAAAGTGATTTAATGGTTGGATTTGGCCAAAGGATTATAATTTGCTGACTTCTGCCCTATACTAACAAAATCATTCAAGGTTTAAGGGGAAATAAGTAAATGGCATAGGACTGAGGCTTAAAGACTAGATCTTTGAAGCTTGGTTAGAGTTTGTTGGAATTCAGAGAGGAGTTAGTAGGAGAGGAACTAGTGCCTTGCAGCGTCAAGGAAGAGGAGTTCAAGAGCTGAGTGGTGGGAAGCATATGATTAAGAAGATCATTAGGAAGATGAGGAGAAAGAAACAGACCATTAGTAGGAGTCAGAAATTCACTGATGACCACTGAGAATTTTTTTAAAATTGAAATAAAATCTTAGGCAATGGAAAAGATAATATGTGGATAAAAACTGGAAGCAGGGGGTGCAGAGCACTTATTCGAGGAGTTGGCAGTATAAGTCAGAGACAAGGAGGAAGACAACCGTGGGGTGTGCAGCACTGATTCCCTTGCATGAAAGCATGGTCCTTTATCAAGCGCAAGGCTCTGCAGCTGTCTCTTGAGATTTTATTCATTGATTAACATACACTTATATATGCTTACATGGCAGGTACTGTTCTAAGGAGTTTATCAGTAATAACCCTTAGTTCTCATCATGACCTGGTGATATAAACACTGTTATTACCCCATTTTACAGATGAGCTAACCGAGGTATGGAGGGGTCACTCCTCTAGCAAGTTGTTGGTAACCTGAGTTCCAGAGAGGGACTGCTTTTCACTATTATGCATTAGTGTCAAATTTTTTATGTCTAGTTCATTAGAAAGTTTCTTTTTCTCTTTTAGCCCTGTGCAATTGCCCTTGCCTTTAATCCAAACACGTTAGGAGGCTAAGGTGGGAGGATTGCTTGAGGCCAGGAGTTGAGAACAGCCTGGGCAACACAAAATCATATTTTTACAAAAACTTTTTTTTTTTTTGGCCTCTGTCATATATGGCTGAAGTTGGAATCCAAAGTACCATGGATTTATATCTTTTCTGTTGCACATATAAATTGAACAACTAAAAAATACACTTCCAGAAGAATATGGCTCTTCCATCAACTACAGCATTAAGGCATGCAAATTATATAATGAAAACATTTCCCTGTGCTCATGCTTGTATGAAAGATATAAAGTAAGAGATGGCAGTATGATTGGGGGAAATGTTATAATTAATAAGTGCCTCCAAAATATAACTTAATATAGAATGCAATAAATGTGATAGTTTATTTGGTTTATTTCCTGAAGATCTGGATTTTATAGTATTATGAGGCAGTGTGGAATAATGCACAGAGGATGAGTTGTCCTAGGATGCTGGGATGGAAGCCTGCATTCTCCCACTAGGGTTACCACTTACTTGTGTGTAACAAAGTACAGTTGGCTCTCCATATCTGTGGGTTCCACATCCGTGGATTCAAGCAACCAAAGAGCAAAAATATTTGGATGAAAAAAACATAATAAAAGTAACAATGCAGCAATAAAAATACATATTTTTAATCCAATAAAGTATAACAACTATTTACATAGCATTTACATTGTCTTAGGTACTATAAGTAATCTAGAGATGATTTAAAGTATACAGGAAGATGTGCATAGGTTGCAGGCAAATACTACACTATTTTATATTAGGGACTGGAACATCCAGGGATTTTTGTATCCAAGGGGCATCCTGGAATGGATACAGAGGAACAACTGCAGCCACTTAATATCACGCTTAATATTGAGAGAGAAAGGAAATTACTCCATGCCAGATTCTTCCTACAGTTCATTTTCTGAGAGGAAAGAGCACTTCTCTAGTCCTGGTGGATGGAAATATGCCTCACAGCCTGAAGAATCTCTCTCCCTCTTTAAAATGAGAGCCAGTGACATTCATTTTACCACGTTTTGTTTTATTGCCATTGCCTTCTATAAGGTTTTGCTGAAGTCTCACCTTTTCATGAGGACCACCCTGACTCCTACAGTCTTGCAGCCTGGCCACCCTCAGACCCTCTTTTATGTTGCTCAATTTTTAAATTTTGTCTATTGCACTCATCTCCTTCTAATATACCATAAGATTGTAGTTTAGTGTCAAATATTTTAAGCTCCATGAGGGCAGGGATCTCACCTATTTTGTCCAATAATGTATCACGATTAAATGAAAGAGTGGCGGTTAGCATTGGTGCTCAGTATTTCTGTTTTTGATTAGTGAATCTATATGCACATGCCATTGTTGGGCACATGGAAAGCTACAGGTTATGGAGAATTGAACATAATAAGGGTTTCTTGAAAGAACAATTTCTGTTTTCAACTGGACATTTGCATGGTAACACTTAACCTCAAACACTTGTGGATTGTGCATATGAGTGTTTTTGCCCACGACTCTCCTGTGTCTAATGCAATGAGCTAAGGGAGGTCACTCTTGCAGATTAATTTGTTTTCCAAAGGGGAACTTTGCCCGCTAATTTAAGGCAGCCACATAAGCTGACTTACAGGCTCAGTCGTTTCTCATTTGCCGTCTGGCAATTTAATTACTTCAAAATGAAGCTATATAGAATGGAAGAACACAAGTTGGAAATCTGTGATAATATGTGTGATAAGTAGTAACGTTTCTATTTGTTTTTTGTTTTGTTGTTGTTGAAAAATAAAGGGCATAAAAAGACTTGAGAAGGAATCGTTTCAAAGCTTTCCCTAGACAGAGCCCCTTATATAAATTTTATCCTTTGACTAAGAGCCTTTGTTATAAACTAAATGTTTTGAATTAGTGGATTATTACATTTTTCCATTGAGTTATAAGTCTGGCCCAAAGCTATGAAATAAGAGGTTGTCTAAATCGTTTCAAAAGTGTTTGGCCATGAAGTGGAACTGGGCTGAGATGTGAGGAAGTTCTTTTCCTTTTTCCCTTTTCATAGTATTTCCTGATCTATGTTCTCCCTTTTTTCCTATCCCTTTATCCCTGAATATGTTTTCCCAGTGCCTTCTTTTGCCCTATTTCTGATTTCTCCATTTCTGCTTGTGCTTCCCTAGCTCTCTGTGGTTAATTGCAAATAGGCAAAAAAACAGAACTCCGGATGGTATATTTAAGTTAAAGAGTAACTCAGATAATGTTTGTTTGAGACTTCTGTGAGGGAAGGGCGATTATGGAATTCTGAAAACCAGGAGCTTAGGTGACAATTGCATTTAAAATAAACGTTAAAGTGATTAGGGTACTTTATCTAATTTCTCATTTGGAGTGGGGAAGTTGTATTTTATTGGTGGTTTTTAATTTTTTTTCTTGATTGTTGTGGCAGCTAGATGCAAATAAGATCACGCTTTGGAACATATAATGCTGATTCTCAATCACTAGCAAAGAAGGGTGAGAAGACAGGGCATCCTAATTTGCACAAAAATGCAACCAAGTCATCATTTGCAGCTCCTTGGAGAGATTCCATTCTAAAGTTTTACTGCTTGTACAAGTTCCTTTGGTATGGGAGGCAGAGCCTGGGGCGTGGTTGGGAAACAATAATTTGGCTTTTTTCCCCGTAAATCAGTTCAAATCCCATACACCCTGAATTAACTAGAATTGCTCTCAGACTTGGCAGTTCCTGTAAGAGAGCTGGACATTCATAGTGGCCTAGTGAAATGGGGAATGCATTTGTTTCATCTTGACTTCCATAGAGGAAAATCTGCACTATTTTTGTGGACTCAGAGAAGGGGACCTTCTGATCTGTTGGAGAGAAAACTGAATGAATGGGCACTGAGGCAGAAAGCCTGATGTGGCTTTCATGCAAATAAGAACCGTGATTGGCTTTCTCTTTCTACGCACGACGTCACTGGCTGCTCTCAGCCTTAAAGATTAGGTTTCAGTAGGAGTTTTTCAGGTTCAAGGACTGTTAATGGTTTGTAACTGCCTGACCATAAGCTCAAGCTCAAAGTTACATCGGCCTGGGCAGATGTCTAAGGATATGAGACCGGGGGAAGAAAAGTTAGAGTCTGGAGCAGAAGGAGGAAGCTTGCCACCTGCCTACTAGACTGAGCTTTTAATGTGATTTACATTTCTAAGCTCTATGTAGGCGCCCTGGAAATGGTGGTCTTCATTAATGCAAAGATTAAGGCTTTCATTAAACTTTTTAAGAAAAAAAGTAAGTAGTTCTTTTTCCCTGTACTACCTGTTGTGTGCATATGTTCCCGTATGTGTATTTGTCCCCGTGTGTCTGTGTGTATATGTGTCCGTGTGTGTTTTTCGGTCCTACTTTGTTCTTTTGTGTGACGAAATTAGAGTGTGAAACAGCATAATAGGCATGAGTTAAACTCTACACTATACCAGGTTGTTTAAATACCTCAGACTTTTGTAACTCTAGGACAGTATTATGCGATCCTAATATGTCTTATTTGTTTATGATTGGAGTTTTAAGTGAATTCATTTCTTTTGTGCTTTTCAAAAGACATCCTTTGAACGGGGAAAGAATTCTTGTACTTAATTTATGTTTCCCTTGATATGTAGTGTATGATTTTTTGATTCTTTGACTAAATATGCAGCTGAGGTAAGGGAGCCTCTGTGTAATGTATCATATATTTCTGGTGGAGATAATCCCCTAAAACTCCCTGGCACTCTTTGTTATGGATTTAAGAGCTTGAACACAAACTGTCTAGACTGATCGGTGGCTGTTGTTATGTACAGAGCTTTTGTGATGTGGCTTTGTTGTGTACTTACCGTTGATTTACATTTCTTATCTATGTACTTCTTCTTTCTCTTGAAAATAATTTTTATAACTACTTGCCTTTGTTTTTACATAGTTGTTGGTTTATTTTAGTTTAGTTTTTTGGACCCATAACTTAAACTGGATAAATGCCCATGGGTAGGGGTATTGGGAAGAGGAGCTTTGGAGAAAGCTACAAAGAGCAGCAGCACTGTGCGCTGGTTTTCCGCAGCTCTTGCGGAAGGCTGCCTTTGGATTAAAAGTGGCCTTGGCGAGAATGAGGAACTTCAGGGAAAGAGACTCTTTCACAGGAGCCAGTTGGTAGCTGTGCCGATTGATGGTGCAGATACGAATGCCCCATTACTTGGATTTGATTTGTAATTGGCAAATAGGAAAAGTTTACCTTTTCAATAGTTTCTAACTCTGAAGTGTGGTAACTCAATCTTTAAATGGACATCAGCACAAAACATTGTGGTGAACTTTGGCTACACTTCGGGGGGACATATGGTGAGTCTGGCCCCGTGCTAGATTCTTCTGGAACACAAATGAGGGTTGAGTCAGGTCTTTGTGGATTTTGTGTATTAAGACTGATAGTTGTATGCACTGTGCAAAACATTTGCTCAACAAGAGTTTATGTGAGACACTAGGTGTGATTTATATACCGCTTCTGTCAAACACTAAGCAGAAAGCACAGTGGACACTTCTGTTTTTAATTTGGCATCTAGTTATCAATGTTTATTTTCCCATTTAGCAACTTACGGAGAAGATGGGATCCTTTTGAAAATAAGTTATCCTGTTCATATTCATAAGATTGTAAAATTTATTAGCTATAGAAAAGACGGTATGTAAGATGAGAGCTAACCTGTGGCCTAGGTTTACAAGAAACAGTGATGGTTTGATGTTTGGGACCTCGTTAGAATAATTTTTACTGTTCCTGCCACAACCATGTTTTACCTGAGTCATTTCTTGAGCTAAGTACTTTATATATATTGGTTCATTTGTTCTTTAGAATAGCCCTAATAACTGCTATAGAGTATGTTTAGTTAACTTTAGATATGCTCAAATGGATTTAATTGTTTATGCATACTTTCTCACATGACTATGAAAATTCATTTTATGGTCTAGTTTCCAGGTACATATTATGTTGGGGACATGGATACGCCCAGTGTGAACTCTGTAGCGTAGATCAGAATCAGGAAGACTTGCTCCTCACTCACAATTCAGTTATCTGCTGGCTTTACAGGGGTGGGTTAGACTTGCTACCTCAAGCAAATCCCTCAACACAAAGACTTTTCTCCATTGCCTCTCCAATCTCTCCTATGCCTGGGTTATGTGGCATATATATATAAAGTATTAAAAAATAGTTGATGAATTTGTTTTTGTGCTGTCAGCCTCATTTTGGGCTCCACTGATGCTCCAGCTTAGTTTCTATTGTCAGGAAAAATGAACTAGAGGGGTCCCAAGCCTCAGGGGAGTTAAAGGAATATTATTGTAGAGATTTATCTAAGTCTCAGGATTACGTATTATTTTCTCCTCTAATGTTTTTGTCCCTTCTGTGCTGGGAAAATTTAGTTGAATTGGATTGTGTTGGGAAGAGTTGATCGCATTGTAATTTTTAAAAAGTTAATATAAAAGGGTTTCATGAAAGCAAGAAATGCAGAGAAAATTTTGTAACACAGATGGATCCCCACATCTATTAGATATGTCATTTACATGTAAATGGAATGTCTTTGCTTAATTTTTTAAAAATGTAATTGAGTTTATAACAGTGATGCTCTTTAGTGCTGTAGAAGGGGGAACGTTTGTTATAAACCTCCTGGTAGGAAATTCATTTCTAGCAGGACAGTCTAACATTTACTGTTGAAATGGCATTATACAGTTGAGTAACTGATATTTGTTGTGTGTGGGGGATGGGGGTTAAGTAGGAATTGGAGGTCTCTATCCATTTTTTCAATTGTTTTCAAACAGTGGAGTAAAGGGAGAATCTAAAATGCTGGAAAGCAGTTAACTGAGCTAATGATTCTGTGAAAACATTGTTTGGAGGGTGGACACTTTCAGCTTTTGCTTTATAAATAAAACACTGGGAGGAAAACCCCTGGAATCTAAGATTAAATCTAATTAAATTTGCTCCATTTCTCCCTTGCTGGCCCTTACCCGTGGATGTATTAGGCATGGAAACACATCATGATGTAATAAATTTGTAGCCAATGAAGCTTAAGTTGACACCTGAATGTATTCTCTTGTTTCCTATAGCGGTTTCCAATCTAGATGAGGAGAGCCGATGGACAGTCCACTACACTGCCCCATGGCACCAGCAGGAGAATGTGTTTCTTCCCACCACAAGACCCCCCTGTGTTGAGGACCTGCACCGCCAAGCCAAGCTCAACCTCAAATCCGTATTGAGGGGTAAGATGGCATCCTCCTTGAGATTGTTTTCTTGGATTAGTGGCTGCTGAGAGTATAAATTTGTTATCTATCTATAAAACCAGATCTACTGGCTGGGCGTGGGGGCTCATGCCTGTAATCTCAGCACTTGGGGAGGCTGAGGTGGGTAGATCACCTGAGGTCACGAGTTCAAGACCAGCCTGACCAACATGGTGAAACACTTTTTTTTTAAAAACAAAAACAAAAAAAAAAACAACCAGATCTACTTTTATTGAATGTATAGTATGCTGTCTCTTTATAAGATATCATAAATACAATCAAATACATGCTGGTATGGCTTGGCTGTGTCCCTACCCAAATCTCACCTTGAATTGTGGCTCCCATAATTCTCATGTGTTTGTGGGAGGGACCCGGTGGGAGATAATTGAATCATGGGGGTCGTTTCCCCCAAACTGTTCTCGTGATAGTGCGTCCATCTCACGAAATCCGATGGTTTTATAAGGGGAAACCCCTTTTGCTTGGCTCTCGTTCTCTCTTGTCTGCTGCCCTGTAAGACGTGCTTTTTGCCTTCACCATGACGGTATGGGCTCCCTGGCCATGTGGAATGGTGAGTCCATTAAAAATCTTTTTTTCTGTAAATTACCCAGTCTCAGGTGTATCTTTTTCAGCAGCGTGAAAATGGACTAATACCCATGCTTAAGATGTTCTGGGCTCTGCAGAAACTTACCTACTTGCAGATATGCAAATCTGTCTTCCAGGAACCCATAACTTCTTAGAAACACTTTTGCATGTTTAAACTGCCAGTATTAATTTGATCCAAATAAACCCCTGTCGACATGGGCAATTTTGCCACTGCCTTTTTAAAACCATTGTAAGAATTCAAAACCAATTTGTTTTTTTGAACACATTTATTTGTTCCGTTTAGTTCAAGCTGGGTGTAAAGAGGACCTATATATAGCCTTTAAAGAAGTGCTAAGTGGTCAGAACTCGGGTAGCATCCAACTGGGCTCCTCTGGGCTTAGGCTCTGCCAGCAGATGGGCAAGGTATACTTAGTCAAGTAGAAAATATAGGAAGAGTGTATTTCTGTATCTAGTTTAAAATTATCATTTTTACTTCCATTTATTGTGGTTTGTTTTTGAGATGGAGTCTCACTCTGTCACCCAGGCTGGAGTGCAGTGGTATGATCTCGGCTCACTGCAACCTCTACTTCCCAGGTTCAAGCAATTCTCCAGCTTAGCCTTCTGAGTTGCTGGGATTATAGGAGTGCACCACCATGCCTGGCTAATTTTTATATTTCTAGTAGAAACAGTGTTTTACCACATTGGCCAGGCTAGTCTCGAACCCCTGATCTTATGTGATCGACCCACCTCAGCCTCCCAACGTGCTGGGATTACAGGCATGAGCCACTACACCCAGCCCAATCTATTGTTGATGTTAAAAAGTAAATATGTGGCAAGGAGGGCATCCTAAAGGTCATAAAGAAGGAAAGTAGTTCTTCAAAGAAGGAGGAGTAACTTGTAAAATTCAGAGATTTTTTTCTTAGAACAACAAATCAAACTTCTTAATTCTACCAGCTGCTGCTCCTACCAGATTTCTCCTACCATACAGTATTTGGGACAATAGTATACCAAAGAAGTATTTGTTATTTATCTGAAATTTAATTGAACTGGACCTCCTGTATTTTATCTAATTGTGGAAGACTTAAATTTGGGAGAAATTCTGTGATTGATTCAAGGAAAATCTAGCATTAAAACCCCTCTAATTTTTATGATAATTTTATCTTGTATATCAGTCACTTATGAAGTGATTTATTCTTTAATATACTACCACTATGAATGCTAATAACATTTATTAAACACTTAACTATAATGCCAGGTACTGTTCTAAGACCACTAAAGTATTAACATCATTTAATTTTCCCAATAGTCGTACAGCTTACTTTAGAAAAATAGAAGCACAGTGATTAGAAACTTGCCCACGATCTCCAAGTTAATTAGCAGTAGAACCAGGATTTAAAGTTGCACAGTCTGAAGCCTTGAAGCTCATATTCTTAACTGCTACACTATACTGCCTTTAATAACGATTTATTTATTGGGAATTTGTTATTCTGGCAGAAGTGCAGAATACAAAGGCAGGGTCCTAGCTCTCAAAGAATTTATGCCTGCATCTCTTGTACAAATCACAATGTGAAAAATACTGAGGAAACAAACCAAAAATTGCTTTATGGGAATTAAATAGGGCAGATAATTTCTGCTTGGAGAGAGAAGGAATTGCTATCCATAGGTTCACCATAGATTTGGTATTCAGAACAGAACTGTGCAAACATTTCAGATCATGGCCCTATTTTTTGTTCCTTTAATCTTTTGTAATGCTTAGATTATCTCATGTATCTTACAGTATCTTGTATCTCACAGCCTTGCTATTGGACTATCCAGAAATGAGGACATTGTTGGGTTCCCTTTTTATTTAGCCTGAGTAACCTCCTATCTCTAGTGACCTCAGTCTTAAATGAGAAGAATGACATTCGTTTGGCTCGTTTGTAAATAGTCTTGGAGTTGTGCTGTGAGCTTTGTTGCTGTCATAATATTGATCCCCGAATGTATCTAAATCGAACCAAAGTTTCTTCCAGATCCCTTTAGTTCCTGGTGATTTATCTTTAGTAAACTGTGACCAGGAACCTCTCTACTTATAGCTCACCTTCCTCCACCAAGTAATTAATAAGAATGTTAAATGGCACCGTTCCCAGGACAAATCCCCAAGGCAGTGCCTGGTTAGCATTTCTCTGCCCAGCTTCTAAGCAACAGAGCACTACATGGTCTGGCTTGTAGAAAATGCTTTCATGAAGGTATGTGCAAGTTTGTATATTCAGGCTCGACTGTTTTGATCACTCTCCAGGAAACTGCACTTCACTCCCTAGTTCATTTATTGTCAAGTTCCAGATCAGGACTGGACTTTTCTCCCCTTGAAAAATTGAACATCTGTTTATAGACATTTTTGCTTTTCTTTTTGAGTATGCAGTACATCTATATGAAATATCATCTAGCCCCACTGGTTTTGCCTAAACTTGAGTTTTATTTTGAAGAGATAAATGCTTTCATAATTGTTTTAATGCTCTAAAGTGGTTCATCAAAGGAATTTACTATTAATAAAATTAATAACTTTGGAAAATTCCTGGAGCGTAACGTTTAAAGTCTGGATTTAAAAACTTCGTAAGAGATTTTAGATAAATTATAGACTTAGGAACAGTGGTAGGAAAAAATGAAATGAGAAAGATTATCTACATTCTTTTGTTCTCTGTTTATTTACTTTTAACCACATATACAGAACTTCACCTACCTCTTCCCCTATATCATCTTAGCAACCTGAGATAAATACAGCGTGAGTGCAAGGTATTTATTACCTCATTGTCAGTGAAGATTAAAATAAATCAGTCTCTGAATGTGTGACCTTATTAAGATTGGATGTTATATAAATTATCAGTCTAAGTTCATTCAAGCTCAGCATTCTCTACTTAAAAATATAGAAAGGTAGCTAATTATTCACAGTGAGTAATCTGTTTTGTTTCATCTTCTATTCTTACCATGTCCGTAATTTTAAGAAAAGAATGCCATTCTTTAGTATTAAACAGGTTGCTGATTTTTTATTGCCATTAAATGCTTATTGTATGAATTATTCCGTCAGTTTTTATGGGGAGCTAGAGTCTACTCTTGAGAACCATAAAGCTTGGAGGGAAATGACACAGCGAGTATCAATAAATGAATAATGAAATGTAAACATATACTTTTTAAAATTCAGTTCTATGCCAGGAGTGTTTAAATGAACAGATGAAAGTTCCTGGGTCCTCAACTTTAAAGAGCGAGGCCCTGCTGTCTTGGCAACAGTTTGCAGCAAAGCTTGTCCTGAGGTTTGCTACTGCAGGCTTACTGTCTTCCAGCAGTACAGGCCATAGTGTGATGGAGGTGTCCATGACATACATTGTGCACACAGGGAGAGAGGGCTCAGTCAGAGAAAAAAGAAAAGCACTGGGAGGTCCCTCCACTCCCCACTCCCCCCTGCTCCGATCCCCACATCAGAAAGGAGATAGTCTTTCAAGATGCGTAAAATGGCATGTGGAACAGGCTCTTGTCCATGTATAATTTTTCTCTACTTTGATCTGAATATAGCAGATATCTTTTGTGTTTACAGTTGGAGAGTCTGTGGAGACTTTGATAAAATTTCATGGTCACAGGCTTAGGTTAAACGTCTTGGTTTTGTTTGTAGATTTGTTTTGTTACTAGAGATTTAGGTAATGATTCACTGCTAATGAAGATATAAACATGTACAGGTTGAACATCCCTAATTTGAAAATGAGATATCTGAAATGCTCCAAAATCCAGTACTTTTTGAGCACTGACATGACGCTCAAATTGGAGCATTTTGGGTTTTGGGATTAGGGATTCTCAGTCAGTAGTTATAATGCAAATATTCCAAAATCTGGAAAAAAAATACAGAATCTGAAATATTTCTGGTCCCAGGCATCTCGGATAAGATATACCCAACATTTACCCAGATTTTAAAATGGCATTTTGGCATGTTGGCGTGTACCTGTAGTTCTAGCTACTCGGAGACTGAGGCAGGGGAATTGCTTGAATCTGGGAGGCAGAGGTGTATGGTGAGCCGAGATTGCACCACTACATTCCAGCCTGGGCAACAGAGCGAGACTCCATCTCAAACAAAACAAAAAACAAAAATGGCATTTTGATATTTGCTTCAATAGACATCTGGCTAGCAACAAATAATAAATTTTTGAAGATGGATCCCATTATCTGTGAAGAATTCACTCAGCTTCTTGAGTTTCCAGAAGAAATCTGTCCTTTTTACGTCCATCATTGTTTGAATCCTTTATGAACTTCATTGGAGATAGCTGTGATGATAAGTAACCTAAATCTAGCGAAATTTTTATCTGCATAGTTTTTAGCTCCATGGAAAGGGCTACAACCAAGTGGAAAAGAAATCAGGAAATAGGAGTAAGCTCAATGAGAGGTTCAGATTTTGTTTTTTTGTAACCTGTAGACGTCATTTGACAACTATGAGCATATTCAAGGTTAAAATAAAGACATGTCACCTTTAAGCCTCCATCCCCAAAAAGCCCAACTTGGGAGAAAGAGAAACATCTTTTCTCACACGGTGTTTAACAGGCACTTTACTGTCTCTGTGTGCACTCCTGCCTGAATTAGTTCACAGAGCAACTGTTGTTGGTATCAGAAATGTTCTGTAGTCACAGCTCTTTCCTGAAGAAATGCATCTTAGCAGGTCAGCATGCTCTGTGGCTCTAGGATTAGAAGTGTGAGCACAAGGAGGTGTGTTGAATCTGGCCTATGTCATTCAAACTCAGAGGGTTATATTGATTATACCTGGAAGGATAGGAATTGAGGATTTATTACACAATCTGAAAAAATAACTACTTACACCAAGTGATTAAAAACAATCATGTGCACATTGACTTGTTTAACATTAAAGAATGATTTACCTTTCTTAAAATTATGGACTGGATTTCCAAGTTGTTCTAGCCAGATTTCTCTACAGCTACCGCCACCAAACTTTGAGGGTGACTGCATCCATCTTTCATTGTCATGAAGCCTCCTAGCTCCTTTTTAGCTTAGACAAGTATGTTTGTCTTGGGAGAGATTGTGGGCCACTTTCTGGATTTGCTGAGGATGCTTGGCTGTCTTCTTTATCGGCCTAGAGCCCATGGGTCCCTGAGATACTGCAGACGCCCCTTATCTTTTGCTATCAGTTCTCTTCTTGAAGGTCCTGTGGCACTTTCCCAGGGCTGTCTAGGAGGTCCCTTTGCAGAAATGGCATGTGGACATTGATTGAAAGCTTGCCCTGACGGCATGCTGCACCTGCCCACCACCTCAGACAGGCCCAAGATGGACATCTGCTTTGTCCACCTTGTGCTAGCCACATTGAATTCTTCATCTTTTTTTCTGTAACTTTAAAAAAAAAAATGACACAGAGAGGTACATAAAACATATATGGCTTAAGAAATAGAGTGAACACCTGTATAACCATTACCTAGGTTAAATGTGACCTAAATTTCAGAAGCTTCCTGTTCCTGCTTGCTTTTGTTTTCTTTCTTTTTCTTTTTTTTTTAGACAGGACCTTGCTCTGTTGCCCAGGCTGGAGTGCAGCAATGTGATTGTGGTTCACTGCAGCCTTGACTTCCTGGGCCCAATTCATCCTCCCACCTCAGCCTCCCAGTCCTCTGGTCAGTCCCCCTTTCCATTTTGTAGATAAGCAACCAAGACCCAGAGAAGTTGAGGGTTCCTGGTGCTCACACATGCTGGCCTATTCTGATCTCAGACCTCAAGAGCACCGAGGAGACCTGTCCCTTTGATGCCCTTTCAGCTGCCCTCAACTTTCTGGAAATTCACAGAGACAAACAAAGCTCACACTGGGAATCTTATGGCCAAAGACAGATTTGATTTCTTTAGCCAGTTAATTTAGGAAATGCAGATTGGCTCATTGTTGCCTAAAGGTGATGACTTCATGGTTGCTCCTGAAGTCTCTTCACTCACCTCTGATTTCATTAAAATTCAAATAAGTCTAAGAGAAATAAAGGAAGCATCATGTGACATGCTTGATTAATATCTATAACCATTCTTTCATCTTAATGGCATTTAGTGCTTATTTTTATGGTTATAATTGGTCATTAGTAATTCAATAAACAAAAAAAATAGGCATAGGTGACAAGGAAAAGAAAGATAAACATTTGGAACTAATAAATATACTAATGATTTAGCACTTGCAGCTGAGTTTACAATTTGCCTAGTTTGCTACTTCCCAAAGAATACAGTAAAATTGATGTGCAGAAGGAGAGGGTCAGATGTCTCTGGCTAAAGCAAAGGGGTTTTTTTTTTTTTTTTTTTTTAAGTCAAAGTCTTGCTCTGTTGCCCAGGCTGGAGTGCTGTGGTGCCATCTCGGCTTACTGCAACCTCTGCCTCTTAGATTCAAGTGATTCTCATGCCTCAGCTTCCGAAGTAGCTGGGACTACAGGTGCGTGCTGCCACACCCATCTAATTTTTGTATTTTTAGTAGACACAGGATTTTGCCTTGTTGGCCAGGCTGGTCATGAACTCCTGACCTCAGGTGATCCACCTGCCTCAGCCTCCCAAAGTGCTGGGATTAATAGACGTGAGCCACCCGCCTAGCCACTTAAGTTTTTTACAAGCAAGAAACTTTCGATTACTTATACTTATTTATACAGTTTTAAATCATTTTCTAGTTGAAACAGATATTGACATAGAATTAGGGGGCAGGAGGAGTGCTATGTTATTCTGAAAAAGCCCCTGAACAGATGAAGGAAATATAATTACCTCATATTTCCAAAAACCACAGCAGCACTGACATCTTGTTTCGTTGTCATTAATGATTCCGGAAAATGAGATGAGAGACCAGAATTCTGGTGGCAGTGTTGTCAGTAGCAAGCCACAGGATGTCGGGAGCCACATCCCATCTTCGTACTTGGCTCGCTCCTCTGAAAAAGTTTATGATTCTGTGTTCCCTTGTAAGCTCTAAACTTCTGATTGGGTTTTCAGTACTTAACTGTTTAAGGGTAATCGGTGTGAACTTTACTGACACAAAGATGTTGCTGACAGCTGAGCGTAAGTCCTGACAAACTGAGTTGTGTAATCTCAAGTTCATATGGACGGTAAAATTTTCCAAGTGCATACTGCAAGTGAGGCGCTGGGCGGGATGTTATAGTGCAATCAAAGATGAATGACATTGGGGCTTTCCTCCAGAGGCTGAAAGCTAGCCAGAGATAAGATGGATATATGACTAGCTTATGTACAAGGTTCATAGCGGTGGTATTATCAAGCCTCACCCTGGGTGTTGTCTTTAAAACAAACTTGGTCAGCCTGCCCTAGTTAAAAATTCTTTAGCAGTTCCCCATTACTAACAGAATATAACCTAAGCTCTTAGCATCTGAAAACCTTCCTGAACGCCAGCCTCTTTGTCTCATCTCGTCTTCTGGACCACCTTTGCTTTCCAGACATCTCTACCCCTCCACCTAAGATTTTTACTTTGTGCCTTCACAAGTCATTTGGAATCCAAAGTCAGTTGGAATCTAGCTTGTCTCGTTCTTCTTTCTCTCCGCGGCATGTCCCAAGCCATACTTTTTCCCTTCTGAACCACAACCTCTCACATGTGACTAACTCCTATTTCCCCTTTGAGCGTCATCCTTGGGTGCTGGAGTCCCCCACAACCTCTCCTGGATTCCCCTGGGCAGCCTCAGGAAGCCCTTCTCTTCTTTACCTTCCCATGGAAGCGTGCACTCCTCCTTTCCACTGCTGTGGTGCACTGTGTCATTGTGTCTGCACATTTGTCTCCCCACTTGACAGTAACATCCGTGGGAGCAGGGCCTTGTCTTTTCACTTGTGTGTCCCCAGCACACAGTCCAGTGACTGGGACTGCAAATACCGTTGTGTTTGTAGAGGGCCTGAAAATGTTTGGAAAAGTCACCTAAAACTCAGGAGAGAGATGGGAGTCAAAGCCAGGGAACAAGTGTTGAGAGTGTGGAAGTGATGAGATTGGGGATGGAGAGGGCAAGGGACAAGGAGGAGTTGAGGGGAGGGGGACGACCGAGCCTTGGAAGCTTTATTTTAGGGCGCTGGGAGGGAGCAGTTTGCAAAACAGCACAACTGGGGAAGAAGAGAGTCAGCCAGGATGGCAGTCATCAGGGCGCTCACAGACGGGGAGAGTCCTTGGAACAAGAGGCTGTTGAATTGGTTGTTAGGTGGTGATTGATAACCTTTGAAAGGGCAGTTTCAAGGAAGTCTTTAAGAAGCCAGAATTTCTGCGATAAGAATGATTTTTATAAGCAGAAAAACAAAGTAATTTTTTTGAAGAAATAAAGCTGAGTGAATGATGCCAACAGAGCAGAGAGGGAAGGGCTGGCATTTTGAGGTAGTGGCAGGGTAGAACTGATATTACATGTTTCAAAAATGAGAGCCTGTGAAAACAGGGCCGCAGACAAAAGGAGTGAGCAGGCAGGGAAAGGATTGCAGATATGGGAAGAGGATGGGAGCATGTTCCCTGAAGAGGCAGGAGGCAGTCGACTCAGGGGAAACTGGAGGGTCAGAGGTTACGGCCTCTGTCTCCTAGAGGGAACTGGGGAAGCATGTTTCGAGATGGAGCCAGAGATTGAGGCTGCTCATTACATGGTGTGGGAGCCTTGCTTGAAATGTGGCCCCTGCCATATTGTTAGTTCTTTGGCAAAAAGGATGGCTTTATTTGGTGCGCTTTCGCTCAGTTCTTGTGAATTTAATCAGGTTGACTTTTCAAAGACAAATGATGTTATTAAAGGCTTTAAAAAAAAATGTGTGGTATTTCATTAGGCTCTTTTGGAATTTTTGTCCTGAGGGAAAGTTGCCCAACCGAATGAAACCACCGATTAAATGCCCCATTGAGAAAAAAGAAAAGAGCAGACAAAAATATGGGATTAACAGAATGGGATCATATACAGAAGGGGCTATTTAACTTCTCCTATCGGATTTGATGGCACGGAATTTTCTATAATACTAAGTACTACTCTGGGTATGGCAACCCGGAAAGAAGTGCTTTCCTCCATGTCCTTAACCCGGGAGAGGGAAGTCAGATGCACGAGCAAAGGAAACATAAACAATCATTGCTTTTTCAGATAGTTAAAGAGACATGTTGCCCACACCCGCCCCCCTGCCACCCCTGTTTTTATTTAACCGTAAGCAACACACAAAAGATAGAATGGCAAAGACAGTTATTTAAATGATTGAGGTCTTAACAAAGCACTACGGATTGTTTAAACAAAAGGCTTTTTGTTTTGTTTTTGTGTCTGTAGCCAGTCTGCTGTTTCAGCAATTCTATTTTAACTCCTGATAAAGTAAGTAACTTGAGTGGCCTCTATATTTCACTCAGGGCAGCAGAAAAACGCTACATTGAAGGTACTGGGGATAAGGTTTGTTATCATTCACAGTACAACCATAGTCTCCGGTGTTGGCTTAGAATCTTTGCAGGCTATTTGATCTTGAGTAACCTTGGTGATGCTCCTCTGCTGCCAACGATATGGCTTTTTAAGTCTAAAGTGAAATGAGATCACCTCCAGTTTGGCAGCACTGTCTGGTGGTGCTCAGGCAGGACCTGCAGACTCTCAGCACACTCACATCAATCATGGCACCAGAAAGCTTTCACCTTAATTTAAATCAGATTTAGTTCTTCCAGGCTTCTTAAATTAATTTGGGCATGTGACCAGAAGAAATTTGAAAAGCTGGTTTTCTGCAATGGCAAATGACATTTTAATAATTCTTGCCATGGCGTGCAGTGAAAAACAAAGCTAACAGTTTATCCAGTGGCTCAAGTTTTAATGCTTAGTTCCTCAGGTTTTTTCTTTTTTGGAGGTTTTTGTTTCACTCTAATAGGAATTAACCACAGAACAGGAATATTAATCAAAATGGGCTTTTATTATTAGCCCTTCTACATCAAATGAGATCGTCTATGGTGTTGAATGTCAGTGACAGAGATATTGATCCCAAGACATCGGGGAAAACCAGTCTTTCTTAAAACGTGTTAATGCATTGTTAACAAATTCATTTCTAGTTTGACCATTGAGCCGATGACCACAATTAGCATTGTATTTTCCCTCTGTGGTTATCCCTAACCTGGTCATTTTATTTTGCTAAATATACAATGTAAATTGAAATGAGAAGTCATTTGGAATTGTGCTATTAAAAATAATTTTTAGGCAGTGTGCTTATCATTCCTTTTTTTCCCCTCCCCTGACAAAGAAACCTGTCCATTTCAAAGGACACCCCCTTCTTCCATCTTACTCCTCCCCTAAACTTGCCTGCAAACTTTTTCTGAAAATGCAGCTTTCCTGTGGTGTCTGTTCTGCCTGACCAGAAAGCTTTGCAGTTAGCTTTTTAATCCTAGATTTGGTCAGTTTCCCTGAAATTCTACTGAGGCAAAATTTCCTTGGATAGAATAACCATGATAGAGCACCAGACGTCATCTTCCTTATTCATTCAGTTCCACCTGCTCTCCTTGCATCCTCTTACTTCTCAAATATGTGAGTTGCGAATGGGAGAAGCAGCCCATTTAATGGGAGGTCAGGTCATATGCTTTGGGTTAATTAAGGTAGAATATGTGGCCGAGGATAAAATTTACCTGGGTGAGCAGCGGGGCCATCACCTTTGTCATATAGTTACAGTACCCTTTCAAGCACGCTGCTGAACAAATACAGATCATTCATTCGTTTAAAGAACTCAGTGAGCACCTGCCAGCCACCCACGTTGAGCCAGATCATGTAGGGCTTAGAAACCATTAGGGGGACTTTGGCTTTTACTTTCAGGACATGGAGAGATTTGAACTCAGAAGTGACATAATCTGACTCATTGTTTTGAAATAGATCAATCTGATTCTGTGTTGAAAGTTCACAATAAAGGAGACAGGGTGTCAAAGTAGACCAGGTGGAGGTCACCATCCAGTGAGAGATGGTGGTGGCCTGATCAGGAAGCTTCCCCTGCAGTTACAGCTGGAGTGGAATGTTAAAATAAATGTAAGAACCTTCCAAGCATTTTAAGGAAATCTTGACATGTAAGACACTTCTTCACTAGCAAAACTAAAGCTTTTCCTGAAACAAAATGGCATTCTTTAGGGACTAGAAGTAGATACCAGACATAGCATTTCCTGCCCTTTGATCTGTACCATATCAGCTAAATTCTTTATCCTATGTTCCTTTTTAAGTTATTTGCTTGGCAAGTGTGGATCTTTTGTGACATAATAAAAAGAACAGACCAACCCTCTTTTTCTTTGGGCTTTTTTTCATTTCTTATATGGAATACGTAGGAAGCAACATTCTATTGCCTTCTTTGGGAGCGCCCCCTAACACCTCCTCTAAATAGAGAAGACTTCTCTTTTACTTTCACCTCCACCCTAAATGGATATTATGTTGATCCCTTTTAATTTTATTTCTACTTCTCTTTAGCTATTTGCCTTACTCTGAGACAGTTTCCTCATAGTGTAGCTCACAGGACAGCTGCATCAGCATTGATTGAGGACTTGCTAGAAATACAAGCTCTCAGGCTCCACCCCAGACCTGCTGAATCAGCTATGGGAGTGGACTCAGCAGCGTTTTTGTAACAAGCCCTCCAAGGGATTCTGGTGCACCTTAACTTGAGACGCCACTGCTCTGTATATTGGCCTGTGAATTTGTTTAATCAGGCAGCTAAACTGTAAGCACCTTGAAGGCTGGAATGTAGCCCGTCAGTCCCACTACTGGTTACAAGCTAGGATTCGAACACACAGCTACCCAGTTCAAGAGTTGGAGCTCTTGACTGCTGCTCTTCTCTCTGGTTGGTGGCGAAGGTGACCTGAGAAACTGGGTGTTGATGCCTCTGCATATTCATTCTGTGTTTTCTCCAAGTTAGCTCTGCCTTGACTGTCTGGAAGAAGAGTATTCAGAGGTTTAGAAAGAAATGGCTGGCCAAAGCACAGGTCAGGAGAACCACTGAACCTGAAGGTTGGGAAGTAAACAGCTGTCACCAGCTTGACTTTCACTTTTCCAACTTTCTGCTGCTCTAGGTCTAGATAATGTTCACCCTCCTTTTTAAAGCAAAGTGAGACTCTTCCTTTCAGGAAATTTCCCTTTTCCTTGACACCAGGGTGACAGTTGGCTGTTTTCAGATAGGCCCTCTCTTTCTTGCTTCACCTGCAGCTAAGCATATTGTACTCCATTATCTGGAATGTTTTGTCTTTCTAGGTTCCCTTAAGAGATAAAATATTTACTTTTAGAACTTTTAGAAAGGATTGGGCTTAATCATTAAAGACATATTTTCTCTTTTTTATATTTTATGTTGCTTTGAATGCTAAGTGTCACCAAAGTGATAATTGGTAAAGAAGTGAAGTGGTCTTATGGGCTCAAATTTGCATTTATTAGGAGGTAAATTTGAGTTTAATACTTGAAATGTAAAAGCATGCTTTTATGCCATTATATGTATTCCTTGCTGTACAACTCTTGCTCTAAAGAGAGGGGAAGGGAGAAAAGAATAAATTATTAGTCTAATAATAAACCAAAAGGGCATGTTTATTGAAACTGATTATTTAAAGCTACTGTAAAGTATAAAGGAAAATATTTATTGAAAAAAATCTGTATTAAATACACGATGTCTTTAAGATTTAAAACAGCTTTTCACTCCTTTGATATGCTACACACAACTGAGTAACTTTTTTATATGTTTGAACATCTATTGTCTTTTAATTATGTTCTGGTTGGTTTATTGTTGAAGACAATTTAAATAAATTGAAGTTTAACTGCTCTGAAGAATTTATGGAAAATCTGAATATATTTTTGGAAAATTCATTGTACATGAGTGACAAGGGAGAATCTTCACTACAGTATGATTTCTTTCTCTTTTCCAGTATCGCCAAGCCCAATACATTAATGAAGGGGTAGGTAAATCCCTTCTATTTTAAATGCACTTTGGTTTGATTTTTCATTAAGAAAATACATTATCTAATATTCACAATATGTGATATTTAGGTGCAGTCAGCTTTTTTCTACCCATTTATTTGAAAGCTCAAACTAGATTATTTAGCTATATAATACTTCATTCAGTTATTGGACTGGAGCTTATTTTCTTCTAAACATGAATGTTTATAGTTTTATGTATTCTCAGTCCTTGTGGACTAAGATGAAGTTTTGTGATAGAACTGTCCTTTTACCCTGTTATTAATAATCTGGTAGATTATTAACTGGGATAGAAGTTTAGAAACCTCAATCTATCAGACATTTTATGCCTGGGCTTCAGAATCTGTAAGACTGATATAATGACTACTTTCCTTCAATTCTCAGAGAATTATTGTAAACACAAATTAGATAATGATAGCGAGGGGCTTTCAGTTTAGAAAAGTGTCAGTATTATTGGCTTTAAAGATCAGTGATCTGAAAAAAGGTTTTTTAGACTCTAGATCGTCGTAGGACTTTCTCACTGAAGCAATACATCATGACCACTATTTTTATAATTACCTTTGGAACTGGAGTCCTCCCAATGTTTGATGACCTTGAATTACAGCTGGAAGGTTGCAAAAGATTTAATACTGTTAAAAAGAAACCACATTCAGATTTTAAAATATGGTATATGTAGACTATTATGCTAGAAATACCAAAATTGTGCTTTGACCTGAATGTTTCAAAACTTAACTAGGAATTCATACACACATCAACACTGCTCATGACCTGAAAAATGATAACTGGCCTACCGAACTGGTCCTTCTGGCTTTTCACACTGCAGTGCTTGTTTTAAATACAGTTGACCCCTGAACACAACAAGTTTGAACTTGGAGGGTCCACTTATATGCAGATTTTTTCAATACAGCCAGCTCTCCATAAGTTCTGGGTTCTGCATCTGAAACCAAATGAGAATGCAAAATACAGGGTGCAAATCCTGCATTATACAGAAAACCGACTTTCCGGGTCTGTGATTTGCCGGAATTTAGTATGCATGGATTTTGGTATTCTGAAGTCCTGAAACCAACCCCCTTCTGATACAGAGGAGTGACTGCTGCTTCTGTCAGCTCTTTCCCTTTCTCACACAATCTAAGAAGTCAGCAAACTTCTTCCTTTTTTTCTTTTAGCATCCACCTGTCTTTCCATATCATTTCCTTGGGAAACAGAGAAACAATCCCATCTTATTCCACTTTGTACTTAATTTCTGTTTCTTCTATTTTTCCATCTCTCTCATTTAAGCAGGCCATACTTTCTAACCATCTATTTAAGAACTTTGCCCTTTCAGATTACATTTCAGAATCTTTCTGATAAACTCAGTAAAATTTTCACTGCATCATATGCTTTCTCTTGTGGAATTCGACATATGAAGAAATCAATTGTGACAAATGACAGAAGTCTGGTAAAAATGTCCCTGTATTTTTATCAGCATCACTAAGGACCTTGCTTTTTTCTCACGTGTAGATAACATGTTTTAAGTAGTCCTCTCTTATATGTGGTTTCACTTTTCGCAGTTTCAGCTACCTGCAGTCAACCATGGTCTGAAAATTTTAAATGGAAAATTCCAGTAATGAACACTTTATAAGTTTAAAATGTTTGGGAGGCCGAGGCGGGTGGATCACGAGGTCAAGAGATCGAGACCATTCTGGTCAACATGATGAAACCCTGTCTCTACTAAAACTACAAAAAATTAGCTGGGCATGGTGGCGCGTGCCTGTAATCCCAGCTACTCGGGAGGCTGAGGCAGAAGAATTGCCTGAACCCAGGAGATGGAGGTTGCGGTGAGCCAAGATCGCGCCATTGCACTCCAGCCTGGGTAACAAGAGCGGAACTCTGTCTCAAAAAAAAAAAATGTTTGCCATTCTGGGCAGTGTGATGAAATCTCACACCAGCCCCCTCCATCCTGCCTCAGACATGAAACTTCCCTTTGTCCATCAGATCCACACTGCAGACACTGCCCACCTGTCAATCAGTTTGTAGCCAGCTTGGTTATCACATTACCTGTCAGCATCTCAGTGCTTGTATTCAAGTCACCCTTATTTTACTTAATAATGGCCCCAAAGGACAAGAGGAGTAATGCTGGCCATTTGGGTGTGCCAAAGAAGCTATCAGGTGTCTCCTTTAATTGAAAAGGTGAAAGCTTTTGACTTAATAAGGACAGAAAAAGAAAATAATATGCTAAGGTTGCCAAGATCTGTGGTAAAAATGAATCTTCTGTCTGTAAAATTGTGACAAAGGGAAAAGAAGCTCATGCTAGTTCTCCTGTCATACCTCAAACATTATCATAGGTATTGATGTCTAGGAAAAAACAGTAATATATGGGTTTGGGACTATCTCTGGTTGCCGGCATCTGCTAGGAGTCTTGGAACATATACACTGAGGATAAGTCAGGGACTACTAGATTAGAAATCGAATGTCTAAAGAATAGCTTAATGCTTGCAGTGGCCCATGCCTGCAATCCTAGGAGGCCGAGGCAGGTAGATCACCTGAGGTCAGGAGTTCGACAACACCCTGACCAACATGGTGAAATCCTGTCTCTACTAAAAATTAAAAAAAGTTAGCTGGTGGCGGGCGCCTGTAATCCCGTCTACTCAGGAGACTGAGGCATGAGGATTACTTGAACCTGGGAGATGGAGGTCGCAGTGAGCTGAGATCACATCACTGTACTCCTGGGCAACAAAGCGAGACTCCATCTCAAAAAAAAAAGAATACCTTAATGCAAAAAGATTTGGAGGCCGCAGCAGCAATAAATGTGAGAGTCAGATGGCCACCTAGCACTACATTATTTTTTTCTTCTATAATTAAAACTGCCGTCTACCAAGAAATATTTGTCCATTGTCCTTGTGCTAAAGAAAATGGATTAACCTGAAAGGAAGGAGGAGGAAATTTATGGTTGGGAAACGAGGACACAACCCACAGTGATACCTTTATTCAAGCAGCACTGTGAGAACAGAACACAGTTTTACTCTAAATTTCTGATGCAAAAAGAGTATGTGTGAATGGCAGGTCTTCTTTTACATTTGGGATCTTGTTTCTAGCCTGTGGTTGCAGGCATTACCTGGCTTTAAATTATGCTCTGCTTTGCAGTTACTCTCTCAGTTCAGTGTTTAAAAAGTCCCTGCTTATTCACGATGGCTTGTTCTCACTTTGGTTTCACTCCATTTGTAATGAACAAAACCATGGTTTAAGAACCTGAGACCTGTTGCAACTTGACAAGGAAAATTTCCTAAATTTCCCCTAGAATTGGAATAAATGACAATGGAATTTGGTGAGTTTAGTAGATTTCAGAAATTTGATGAGTAAAAAAGTCATTGGTCAGCTGCCATGAATTTATATTGTCTAGTCTTAGATCCAGCATCATATTTCATTTGTTATACTACTGTTTGTTATACTGCTATTAAAACATTTTTATGACATAAATTTCACAGTGAAGAAAAGATGTATTGTCATTTAAACTGGGCTCAAAACGGTGACACTGGAAACACTAGTAATTGCCAGGCTTCCATGCCTTGTAGATGATGATTTTGCAATATTTGGTATTTTACAATCTAACACGTGTCCAGTCATTTTGCCTATTTTCAATATTATGGCCAAGAATATCAGACTAATAATCACCTTTAGAAACGATCTTGCCCAGCAGTCTCTTCTTATTTCCCAAGGAAATGTTCTCTTGAAACACAGTCTTTACATGGTATCCAATACATTTTGTAAAAGTAATGTTTGAGTGGTGTTAAGTTTTAGAATTTAAACTTTTAAAATGTAATTATTATTTTATGTATTTTATTATTATTATTATATTTTATTTATTATTATACATTTTAGAGACATGGTCTTGTTCTGTCTCCCAGGCTGCAGTGCAGTAGCCTGATCATAGCTCATGAGAGCTTCGAACTCCTGGGCTCAAACAATCCCCCTGCCTCAGCCTCTTGAATAGCTAGACCACATTCCACCGTGCGTGGCTAATTAAACATAATTTTTTTCTAGAGACAGGGTCTCCCTATGTTGTTCAGGCTGGTCTTGAACTCCTAGCCTCAAGCAATCCTCTCACCTTGGCCTCCCAAAGCACTGGGATTACAGGTGTGACCCACTGTGCCCAGCCCTATAATTTAAACATCTTATAGGGTTCATTAATAAACCAAAGAAGACAATGTTGAACAACAAATAAACTTAGTTTAAAAGGGCTTTGGACTCCTCTTGATATTTGTAAAGTATTTGAAAATGCTGAATTACGTAGATAAGTAGCTGCAAGTGGTAATAGTTTATATTGGTTTATTTTACATGTTGCACTCTGATCTTTAGGAGACTTTAATTTTACAGAGATTGTAGGAATAGCTTTATTTCTAGGACCACAGGAAAGTTGACTTAGCAGCATACGTTAATAAATAAATTCCGTCATTAAAATTTGGTATGTAAAACTGTTGAACTTGAGTCTTTTTTTTTTTTTTTTTTTTTTTT
>NW_016107380.1:5216002-5286955 GCF_001604975.1 Cebus imitator
TTTTTTTTTTTGAGATTGAGTTTCGGTCTTGTCCCCCAGGCTGGAGTACAGTAGCACAATCTTGGGCTTACTGCAACCTCCTGAGTTCAAGCAGCTCCCTTCCCCAGCCTTCTGAGTAGCTGGAATTACAGGTGCCCACTACCACACATGGCTAATTTTTGTAATTTTAGTAAAGACGAGGTTTCACTATGTTGGCCAGGTTGGTCTCTAACTCCTTACCTCAGGTGATCCACCCGCCTCGGCCTCCCATAGTGCTTGGATCACAGGCATGAGCCACTGGCGTGACCCCCCCAATAAGTAATTTTTGACCCTCACCACCCCCTTCTACTTTCCCTCCTTTTGGAGTCCACAGTGTCTATTTCCATCTGTGTGACCATGTGTACTACTCATTGTTTGGCTCCCACTAAGAAGGTGAGAGCATGTACTATTTGATTTTCTGTTTCTGAGTTATTTCACTTAGGGTAATGGTCTCCAACTCCATGCAGGTTGCTGCAAATGGTATGACTTAATTCTTTTTTAAGGCTGCATAGTATTCCATGGTGTGTACCTACCACATTTTCTTTATCCAATCAACTATTGATGGATACTTAGGTTGATTTCATGACTTTGCTATTGTGAATAGTGCTGCGATGACCATATGGCTATAGCTATCTTTTTTCTATAATTTCATTTGGATAGATGCCCAGTAGTGGGATTGCTGGGTCGAATAGTCATTCTATTTTTAGTTCTTTAAGAAATCTCCATACCGTTTTTCATAGAAGTTGTACTAATATACATTCCCACCAACAGTGTGTAAATGTTTCCTTTTGTCTACATCCGTGCCAACATCTGTTGCTTTTTTTACTTTTGTTTTGTTTTGTTTTTTTTGAGACAGAGCTGAGGCTGGAGTGCAGTGGTGCAATCTTGGCTTACTGTAACCTCTGCCTCCCAGGTTCAAGCAATTCTCCTGCCTCAGCTTCCAAAGTAACTGGGATTACAGGAGTGTGACACCATATCTGGCTAATTTTTTTGTATTTTTATTGGAGACAGGGCTTTGTCCTGTTGCCCAGGCTGGTCTCAAACTCTTAGCCCCAAGTGATCCACCCTCCTCAGCCTCCCAAAGTGTTGGGGTTACAGGTGTGAGCCACAGTGCCTGACCTTGCTCTTTAATTATAGCCATTCTTGAGTGTTGTTCCTTTTTTTTTTTTTTTAAAGACAGAGTCTCACTTTGTCACCCAGGCTGAAGTACAGTGGTGCGACCTCGGCTCACTGCAACCTCTGCATTCTGGATTCAAGCTATTCTCCTGCCTGAGACTCCTGAGTAGCTAGGACTATAGGTGTGCGTCACCACATCCAGCTAATTTTTGTATTTTTAGTAGAGATGGCATTTCACCATGTTGGCGAGGATGGTCTTGATCTCTTGACCTCATGATCCACCCGCCTCAGCTTCCCAAAGTGCTGTGATTACAGGCATGAGCTACCACGCCCAACCAAGTGTTATTTTTTAATCTTAGCTTTAAGGTAGCTATTTAAAGAAAATCTAATCCAGTATTTACAGAATCCCAGAACTCTGCAGAAAACACTGTTTGAAACTACTAGTCAGGCTGGGTGCAGTGGCTCAGGCCTATAATCCCAGCATTTTGGAAGGCCAAGGTGGAAGGATCGCTTGAGTCCAGGAGTTCAAGACTAGCCTAGGCAACATAATGAGTCCCTATGTCTTTAAAAAAAAAAAAGGTAGGTGCGACGGCATGTCCTTGTAGTTCCAGCTACTCAGGAAGCTGAGGTAGGAGGATCACTTGAGCCCAGGAGGTTAAGGCTGAAGTGAGCTGTGATCATCATGCTACTGCACTCCAGCCTGCATGACAGAGTAAGACCCTGTCTCAAAAAAATAAAAAGAAGAAGAAAACTACTAGTCATGCTTTATGTAACATTATCTCTGTAGAGTGAGAATATAGATTCTAATTATACTATTTATTTCAGGAAAATTGTCAAATGAAGATGATGTGAAAATATTTCTTACAAAGGATTAGAGTAATATGAGTATATTCTCATTAAAAATATGATGCGTCCTGGAACTTTCAGACATTTTTTTAAATATCAGTTTTAATCAGTATTACAAGTAGTTGCCAGCCCAGACAACAAAATTTTTACCTCTAAGTAACTGAAGTAGTATTAGTTAGCTATTTTATGATTATATATGCATTTTTTCATTAGCTTGCCATTCTGATAGATCCTCATATTTGTCTGATTTGCAGCTCCAAATTGTAAACGTTGCCCTTCCACCCCCACTGTGAGGTAGCAAAGGAGAATGAGGACTTTTTTTTTTTTTTATCCCCTGGCTTATTTAAAATTGGTCTACTATTTTTAGCCCTCTACTGAAGTGGCTGCCATCTCCTCTTTGAGGAAGAATCGTGGATGCTGATGTCAGAAAGGAACCCTGAAGATGCCCTAGTTCGTTCTGTGCCTGTAGGTGCATGGTTTTCTAAGCTGTGCCAAGAGAAAACTTTTCCAAAACCACACACATTTTGTGCCCCTTTAGAAAGCTGGATATTTAAAGGAACCCTGCGGCAAATCCTTTTTTGAGGCAGACGCTCCTTTGTACATGTGGTGCTTGAAGGAGCCATTGGAAGTTTTCTTACGGCTCCGTTCCCTACCCACGAGAGCGGCCGTGCAGTGCTTCCCCCTCGAAGAGGATCCTCCTTTCCACACAGTCAGTGGCCTCAGTACCCCGAGATTCAAGGCACCATGACCCTGGGTACCTTCTACTCGGTGGTGCCAGGCATTCGTCTGGGGGCTAGCAGATGTCTCAGGCTGGCACCACCTTCTATTAAATTCCACACAGCATTGACAGGCTATTTGACATCAAAATTAAATTGAGAAATTATTTAATGAGAGCATTGTAATCTGTGATCTGGTGTGTCACTTCCAGCTAGTGAGACTAGGAAACAAGCATAGCATGAGAATTGCTTGTTTTTTTGTTTTTTATTTTACATGGAATAATATCATCACATAATCTAGTAACTAAGACCCTGGGTTAATATTCCAAGTCCACTGCTCGCTTGCATAACATTATAGAGCGAATAGTATAATTACCCTAAACTTCAACATTCTGTGAGTAAAATAGAGTTATTGATGCTGTCTACCTCACAGGGTGGTCATGAGCTCTGAATGCTATCTTATCAAGTATTATTTAATATTAATATTTCATTAATTTAAATATGGAACGTAGTGTGTAGTAGGTACTTTAATATTTCTTAGTTTTTATCATTATTTTAATATCCTATTAATGTCTAGAAAAGTATAACTTTAAAAAGTAAGTGAAGAGGAGTAAATATAAAGTAAGCAAAGAGGAGTAAAGGTTTTTAATGGACGTCTTCTCCGTGTGTGGCCCCTCTGCAGAATGTGATAAGTTGCGGCATGATGGCTACCGGAGTTCTCAGTACTACTCTCAGGGACCCACCTTTGCAGCCAACGCCAGCCCCCTCTGTGATGATTACCAAGACGAAGATGAAGAAACAGATCAAAAGGTAAGCGTCAAAGTTCAACACAGAGTCCTGGGGATTGGATCCCAGAACAGAAAAAGAATATATTTGGAAAAACTGGTTAAATCAAAATCAAGCCTATATTTTAATTAATAGTATTGTCCCAAGGTAATTTCTTGGTTTTGACAAACGTGCCACAATTATGTAAAAGAGTCATGTAAGCGGAAACTTGGTAAAGGATACACCAGAAACTCGCAATACTCTTGGCAGCTTTTCAGAAAATAGAAGATTATCCTAATTTTTAAAAAGGTAAGATTAGAATTGAAGGAATTCATAAAGGAGGCATAAAATCAGGGTATTTGTGCATCTTAAATATTGTTTTTTGGTTAGAAAAATAAAGGGCTTATTTCGATTATTTGGTTTTTTGTGTGACCAAGAACCCAGTGATATGACAAAGAAGAACTCTGATATAATAGCAAGACCCACTGTTTTATGGTGGTCAGTATTATTAATGGAGATGGGATGGAAGCAGTGCATTTACTTAATATTATTGCACTAGCCAGTTCATTTAGTGATGCTGTTTTATATTGGGGTTCCTTTTCCTCTGCCATCTCTGGAGATATGCGTGAACTACTTAAGAGAAGTGATTTTCTCAGTACTAAATACATAGGAAAGAATAAAAATGTATGAAGATTTTGATTTATGTAGTTTTATTTTCATTTACTAAGTAATGTGGATTGACACTGGAATTACTTAAAATAAGATTTGATGAATAGTGTTTGGTTTCTCAACCATTTTTAATTAATTAAAAACTTTCAGTGGAATTAGACCAATTTATAAATGCCTTATTGATTGAAGAACATTATTCAAAATTTATTATCCTTTTCCTCCAATAGGTAACTTCAGAGAATAAAATAAGGTAATAGTTAATCAAAAATGGGAAACGAAGCCAGGCATTGTGGCTTGTATCTGCTATCTCAACTACATGCAAGGATGAGACAGGAGGATCCCTTGAGTCTGGGGGTTTGAACTGTAGTCACTCCATTGTACTCCAACCTGGGCAACAAAACAAGACCCTGCCTCAAAAAACAAAAGGGAAATTACTACCTTAAATTTCTGATCTTTAAATGAATATTCACCCAAATTTTTTTTAGATTCACTTTTTTTTTTTTTTGAGACAGAATCTTGCTCTGTCACCCAGGCTGGAGTGCAGTGACGCAGTCTCGGCTCACTGCCACCTCCACCTCCCAGGTTCAAATAATTCTCGTGCCTCAGCCTCCCAAGTAGCTAAAATTACAGTGACACACTACCACGCCTGGCAGATACTTGCATTTTCAGTAGATACGGAGTTTCACCATGTTGGCCAGCCTGGTCTTGAATTCCTGACCTCAAGTGATCTGCCTGCCTCAGCCTCCCAAAGTGCTGGGATTACAGCATGAGTCACCGCACCTAGTCTTCATTTTTTAATTAATATTTTAAATTGACAAATCATAATTGTATACATTTATGAGGCACAATGTGATGATTTGATATAGGTATACAATATGGAATAATTAAATTAGACTAACATCTGTCACTGTGCTTACCTATTTTTTTATGGCAAGACATTTGAAATTTATGCCCTTAGTTATTTTGAAATATACAATTTATTATTAGAGATAGTAGTCATCCTACTGTGCAGTAGATCTAAAAACTTACTCCTCCTCTCTGTCTCAAAAGTTGTCCCCTTTGATCAACAACTTCTTATTCCTTCCCTCCCCACCGAGATTTTTATCACATAATGTTTTTCCTATTTCTTGAAAAGCATATTCACATATTGGATTAGTCCTTTGAGCCTTTAAAATATTCAAAGACAGTCTCTTACTGTAATGGATAAAGCTGCCATTTCAAAATTGATCTGAACTTTAATTTCGAAAACTTCTACTTTTCTCTTGTTGGCATAAGTAGAAAATGAAAACAGAAGGTGAATTACATAGTAAAACTTTTGTTTGTCCAGATAGACTTTAGCTAGCCTTCTACCAATGCTCAGAGAAGGAAGAAAAGTTTATAGTGGGGCCTGGTGAGACAGATGGTTTCTGGGTGTTATAGAGTCCACTAGCAAATTGGCATTGTCATGACAGCATCCTAAGATTCTCTGGAGAATGGAAAAATAATTTCTAAATTCTTACATAGCTCTTTGCTTACCATGGCACTCAACTCTGAGGGAAGTTAGGTCTCTGGACTAGTTTCTACTCCTCTGTACCATTGCCACAGACCCCGACAGCCAAACAGCCCTCTCCCAGATGTGTGTGAGAGTGTAGATGAATCACCCCCGAGAAAACAGGCCCCTAAGCCAGGCGCCGTGGCTCATGCCTGTAATCCCCACACTTTGGGAGGCTGAGGCAGGTGGATCACAAGGTCAGGAGTTCAAGACCAGCCTCACCAACATGGTAAAACTGTCTCTACTAAAAATACTAAAAAAATTGGCCAGGCACAGTGGGTCACACCTGTAATCCCAGCACTTTGGGAGGCCGAGGTGGGCAGATCACGAGGTCAGGAGTTCGAGACCAGCCTGACCAGCATGGTGAAACCCTGTCTCTACTAAAAGTACAAAAATTAGCCAGGCATAGTGGCAGATGCCTGAATCCCAGCTACTCAGGAGGCTGAGGCAGGAGAATCGATTGAACCTGGGAGGCGGAGGTTGCAGTGAGCCAAGACCGCACCATCACACTCCAGCTTGGGCAACAGAGCAAGGCTCCATCTCAAAAAAAAAAAATGAGCTGGACATGGTAACATGCACCTGTAATCCCAGCTACTCAGGAGGCTAAGGCAGGGTTGCTTGGACCCCAGAGGTAGAGGTTGCAGTCAGCCCAGATTGCGCCACTGCAGTCCAGCCTGGGCAATAGAGCAAGACTCCATCTCAAAAACAAATAAACAAACAAAAACACTCTCCTATCCTGCTGAAAATGAGTCTGAAGAAAATGGTCATGTATAAGGGAACGTATACAAAAGTCATTCTTTATGTGATATAACATGACATGCCAGTAAACACAAATGTTTCCATAATAATGACCTTAGTGTGATTTGCTGGCACTGGCATCACTAGAACAAGAATGAGAAGTTGACTGTAGGACCCTTGACAGGTCTCACTGGGGCCCGCGGGGTCCTTCTTTTTGAGAAGGGGAGAAGTTGGGCAGTGGGAGAACCCGCCTGGTGTGTGTGGGAGGAGAGCTATCTTCCGGGCTCCCTGCCAACCCTCTCCAGGTTACAGTGTCTGCCGTCTTGGCTTTCGTCTATTTGCTCTCTTACAAAAGCACACAGCCACTTCCAAATCTTAACTTTCTTGGCTGCTATAAATTTTTGTTACTTTTGTGATTTTTAAAATCCAAGTTAGGTTGGGTGTGGTGGCTCACACCTGTAATCCCAGCACTTTCGGAGGCCGCGGTGGCTGGATTGCTTGAGCTCAGGAATTCGAGACCAGCCTGGGCAATGCAGCAAAACCTTGTCTCTACAACAAATAGAACAAAAACTAGCTGGTGTGGTAGCGTACCTCTAGTGCCAGCTCCCCGGGGGACTAAGGTGAGAAGATTGATTAAGCCTGGGAAGTCAAGGCTACAGTGAGTCGTGTTTGTACCACTGTTCTCCAGCCTGGGCAACTGAGTGAGAACGTGTCTCAGGAAAAAAAAAACAGGTTAATAATTGTTCTTCATTAAAAGTATTTTGAAATCCTTGGAATATGTCATTAGAGATATTTATGGGTAACTTTTATTTTTCTTAAATATGTAGAGCCAAGTTGAAGTATATTAGAAAAATGTTAAATCTTTAGATCTGAATGTCATCCCAAGGCAATCTCAATTAAGAGATTGGTTTTAGGATAAAATATCAAATTATCTTATTTTCTCAAATATATATTAATTAGACATTATTATATACTAATTAAATATCGGCTAACAAATTATACCATCATAGTAGCTAACCGCCTGCGTCTCCTTCCTCCCTCCCTGCCTTCTTTCCCTCCTTCCTCAACATTCTCATTGAGCTACTTCATTCAGTGTTGTATTAACCTCTCCATTTCTTGATTCTGTGGAGCATCAGAACGCCACTTTCCACCCCACATAGTCAATTCAGTGATCTTAGAGCACATTTTCCATCTTTTTGCTTATTCATCATGATTGGATTACTTGCAGCACTCTCTGCCAGAGAAAATGTTTGGTTCTTCATTTTTACATGTTGTTTCTTTGTGTGTGGGTTTTTTTTGGTTTGTTTTGTTTTGAGAAAAGGCTCTTACTCTGTTGAGTCTGTTGGCCAGGCTGGAGTGCAGTGGCGCAGTCATAGTTCACTGCAGCGTCAACCTCCTGGGCTCAAATCATCCTCCTGCCTCAGCCTCCTGAGTAGCTAGCTGGGAATACAGGTACACACCACCAGGCCCAGTTAATTCTTGAATTTTTTTTTTTTTTTTTTTTTTTTTGTAGAGATAGGGTTTCGCTATGTTGCCCAGGCTGGCCTAGAACTCCTGGGCTCAAGCAGTCTGCCTACCTTGGCCTCCCAGCGTTCTAGGCTTGCAGGTGTGAGTCACCAAGCTCAGCCTTGTTCTTCTTAACTGTATACAATTAACAAGTCTTAGTGCTGCTGTCAGTGACAAAGATCCTGAAATTGGTATGGAAATGAAATGTATAAGCCTTGTATTTTCTCTACCACTTCCTACAGGTCCCTCTCCATAACTCATGTGCAAATGTCTTCAGGTTGAAGTGAGGGTTTCATTTGTGTGTATCCGCGTAGTACATGATTGGCTGCTTAGTTGGCTTATTCATTCAACAGTAATTCCTTGAGTTACTACTCCTAAGTAAATATTTGCCCTGAGTCCAAATCTTATTCATCTTCATGGCCCCTCCTGGCATTCACTAGATCACTGTGATGCACAGATGCATCCTTCAGCCAGCAGTGGTGGTCATTTAGGACCCAGATGCACTCCTCAACCCTTTGTAATGTGTTCTGAAGAAGAGCTCCTTCAAGCATAAAATTATAATTCCTTTGTAAAACAAGGACTTATTGATCAGTTTCTGTGTGCCAGAGACTGTGCTTGGTGTTGGAGATGTAACAGTAAACCAAACGCAAGAAATCTCTGTCTTTGATGGAGCTTTGATATCATGGGGAGGCACTGTGAGCAAATCCAGTCATGCATCGTGTGATGACAGGGATACATGCTGAGAAATGCATCGTTAGGTGATTGGCCATTGTGCAAACATCATAGGATGCACTTACCCAAACCTAGATGGTATAGCCTACTACACACCTAGGCTGGATGGGTTAGCCCAGTGGCCCCCAACTTTTTGTCACCAGGGACGGGTTTCATGGAAGACAATTTTTTATGGATCGGACTGGGGTGGGTGGGTCAGTTTTGGGATGAAACTGCTCCACTCAGATCATCAGACATTAGTTAGATTTTTATAAGGAGGGCACAGCCTAGATCCCTCACATGCGCAGTTCACAATAGGGTTTGCGCCCCTGTGAGAATTAGTTGCTGGTGCTGATATGACCGGAGGCACAGCTCAGGCAGTAATGCTCACTCGCCTACCACTCACCTGCTGTGCAGCCCAGTTCCTAACAGGCCACAGATGGGTACAAGTCCACGGGGCCGGGGATCCCTGGTATATAGCCTGTTGCTCCTGGGCTACAGCGTGTTATTGTACTGAATGCTCTATAGAGAATTGTGACACAATGATATTTGTGTAGCTGAACATAGGAAAGGCACAATAAAAATGCAGTAGAAATGATGAAAAATGGTGCACCTAAATAGGGCACTTCCCGTGAGTGGAGTCTGCAGGACCGGAAGTTGCTCTGGGTGGCTGGGTGGGTGAATCAGTGAGTGAGTGGGTAGGTGGGTGAGTGAGTGGGTGGGTTGGTGAGTGGGTGAGTGGGCTGGTGGGCGAGTGGGCGGGTGGGCGAGTGGGTGGGTGGGTGAGTGAGTGTGATAAGTGAGTGTGGTGAGTGAATGTGAAAGCCTAGGGCATTATTGTACTCTATTGTAGGCTTTATAAACACTGTATACTTAGGCTGCACTAAATTTATAAAGAAATATTTTTGTGGCCAGTTTTGGTGACTCACATGTGTAATCTCAGCACTCTGAGAGGCCAAGATGGGAGGATTGCATGAGCCCAGGAATTCAAGACTAGCCTGGGCTATAAACTGAGACTCCATCTCTACAAAAAAGAAATATGTTTCTTTCTTTACTAGTAAATTAACCCTAGCTTACTATACCTTTTTTACTTTATAAGCTCTTAAATTTTGTAAACTTTTTGACTCTTTTGTAATAACATAGCTGAAAACAAACAAATACATGGTACAACTGTACAAAGATATTTTCTTTATATGCTTATTCTGTAACAGTTTTTCTATTTAAAATCTTATTAAACTTTTTTGTTAAACACTAAGACACAAACACACACATTAGCCTTGGGCCACAGAGGGTACAGGGTCAGGAGCATCAATATCCTTGTCTTCCCACTCCACATCTTGTCCTACTGGAAGTTTTTCAAGGGTAATAGCACCCATGGAGCTGTCATCTCCTATGATAACAATACCCTCTCTGGAATATCTTCTGAAGGACCTGCTGAGGGTCTTTTACAGTTAACCTTTCTCGTAAGTAGGAATACATTCTAAAATAACAAAAAGTATAGTATGATAAATACATAGAACAGTAACATAGTCATTTATTATCATTATCAAGTATGTACTTTGCATAATTGTATCATATTTTGTTTGTTTGTTTTTTGAGATGGAGTTTTGCTCTGTCACCCAGGCTGGAGTGCAATGGCATCATCTCAGCTTACTGTAACCTCCACCTTGCAGGTTCAAGCTATTCTCCTGCCTCTGCCTCCCAAGTAGCTGGGATAACAGTCACCCGCCACCATGCCCAGCTAATTTTTGTATTTTTAGTAGAGACAGGGTTTCGCCATGTTGGCTAGGCTGGTCTCGAACTTCTGACCTCAGGGATCCCCCCGCTTCGGCCTTCCCAAGAGCTGGGATTACAGGCATGAGCCACCGCCCTCGGCCTCAATTGTGTCATATTTATATATGACTCAGGGCAGTGGGTTTATTTACACCAACATCACCACAAGCAGGAGTACTGTGTTGTGCTGTGGTATGATGGCTGTGGCATCACTAGGCAATAGAAATTTCTCAGCTCCATTATAATCTTACAGGACCACCATCATATACATGGTCTGTCATTAATTGAAATGTCATTATGCTGCACATGACTGTAATTTTGCTGTGTTAGAAAGTGGCATGTGCTCTGGAGTAAAATAAACTGGAGGGGCAGTTGCAATATTAAATGAAAAGGATAGGCCTTACTCAGCATGGAGGTGATTGGGATTGAAAGAATGAGCATTTCTGAAAGAACGTTTTAGAAACAGGAAAATCATTCATTTCTGGAAGAACACTTTAGAAACAGAAAGCAGCCAATGCAATAAATGTTGCTTGAGAGCGTATGTGGGGCCAGGTGCAGTGGCTCACGCCTGTAATCCCAGCACTTTGGAAGGCTGAGGTGGGTGGATCACCTGAGGTCAGGAGTTCAAGACTAGCCTGGACAACATGGTGAAACCCCATCTCTACTAAAAATACAAAAATCAGCTGGGTGTGGTGCTTGTAATCCCAGCTACTCAGAAGGCTGAGGCAGGAGAATTCCTTGAACCCGGGAGGCAGAGGTTGCAGTGAACTGAGATCATGCATGCCATTTTACTCCAGCCTAGGAAACAGAGCCAGACTCCATCTCAAAACAACAACAACGAAAAAGAGTGTATGTGATATGTCAGATATCAGATGCTGCAAAATGCAAAGATTAGTAAGATATCTGTACACGCCTTGAGGATTTTACAGCTACAGGGTAGGGAGAACTAAGTAGAATAAAGAGTAATATATATAACCTGCTGTTGTAAGTGTTGGGCGTATAGTACTAGGTGGAAAAGAAATTCCTTTGACTTGGGTAGTGAGGAAATGGGGGAGGTGATGAGGTGAAGGTAAAGTATGTAAGAAGAATAGTTATGGGCTATTGCAACAGGCGAAAGGTCACTGAGGACTGAGACCAAAAGAATAGTTGCGTGAATGATGGGGAAGGGGGCAGTGAAGAGATAGTGGCATTCTGGAGTTAGGAGACCAATTGCAAGTTTTAGTTCTGCCACTTGCTGTGTTCCTTTGGATGCATCACAGCCCTTTTAAGGCATTAATATCCTTATGTAGAACGAGGGGAGTGGAATAAGATTATTCTCTCTGAGCTTGTTAAACAAGCAGTTTATTCATTCATTCTTTTTTTTTTTTTTTTGGAGGCATATACATTTTTTTATTTAAAAAATATGTTAAAGAGAGCCAGGCTCAGTGGTTCATGCCTATAATCCCACCGCTTTGGGAAGCTGAGGCGGACAGATCACCTGAGGCCAGGAGTTTGAGACCATCCTGGCCAACATAGTGAAACCCCGTCTCCACTTAAAATATAAAAATTAGCTGGGTGCGGTGGTATGTGCCTATAATCCTAGCTACTCCAGAGGCTGAGGCAGGGGAATTGCTTGAACCTGTGAGGCAGGGGTTGCAGTGAGCCGAGGTCGTGCCACTGCACTCCAGCCTGGGTAACAGAGCCAGACTCCATGACTCTGTCTCAAAAAAAAAAGGTGAAGAGAAAATAATCTTGCTATTTGAATGTAATTATTCCAAACATAGAAAACACACAATAAAAACAGGTGAAGGGAAGCTACTATAAAATAACAGCTTAGATACTTTTTAAGGATCACTTATAGTGAATCTAGAAATGGAAAAAAAATCACAGAGACTGTGTTTAGCACTAAGTGCAAATGCCGCTGAGATGCTAGTGGACCAACCCTGCAGCTGTTCTCCAGCGGCCTAGGCCTGCTCTCCTCTCCAGCTTTCCCATCCTGGGTCTTCCTGCCCTGAGCCCTCTTCAGAAGCCCCTGGCGAGGGCAGCGATGGACACCACCTGCAAGATGGCCTCCAGGCCATGGAGCACCAGGAGTGTAGTGCTGAGGGCCCAGTCTGCCCACAACACCAGGGTCTGCCAAAGCAGGAAGTAGACAGAAGGGTGATGCTGACTGTGGCGGCCAGGCTAGTGGCCAGCAGCCTGTCAGCCTCTGTCAGGTTGCGCCTGGTGTCCAGGTATAACTACTGCTTCCAGAGTCCCCATCAAAAACAAGGAGTGAGATTGAGGACCAGGTAGCGGTAAGGAGGGCTGAACACCCGACCTCACTGCGTGGCTACCATCTTGCCCACCCTCTTATTCATTTGCTAAGTAAATATTCAGTCCTGCCAATATGTCAAGCATTGTTCTAGGTGCTGAGAAGCCATCGAGTGAATCAGAGCCCCTTCTATTGAAGGGCAGATCATGGGGAACAAACAAGCATCATACAACACCGGGTGGTGACGAGTGTTATGAAGGTCAATGAAACAATGGTAAGGAGAGTTCTAGAGCAACAGGACTGTCATTTTAGATTGAGTATCCAAGAAGGACTCTGAGAGTCATCATTAGAGCAGATCATCAAGTGACACAGGAGAACATCACACAAGTGGGCGTTGAACAATAACTTATGGACACAGGGAGGGGAACATCACGCACCGGGGCCTGTCGGGGTTGGGGAGAGGGGAGGGAGAGCATTAGGGCAAATACCTCATGCATGTGGGGCTTAAAAACCTAGTTGATGGGTTGATAGGTGCAGCAAACCACCATGGCACATGTATACCTGTGTAACAAACCTGCATGTTCAGCTCATATATCCCAGAACTTAAAGTAAAATTTAAAAATTTTAAAAAAAGGATATCACACATGGGACTGCCTAGAAACCTTATTCTAGTTATCCTGTGAGAGGAGTAGCCACACACCAGAGCAGGTAGGCACTGAGCAAGGGGAAGAGTGGCGATGACTTTGGGGGAAATAACCAAGGACCAGATCACATAGGACCTAATTGGCAACAGTAAAGATTTTGGATTAGTTGCTCCTGGGTGATAGGAGGAGTCACTGGAGGAGTTGAGCAGGAAAGTAATATGATCTGCTTTATTATTTAATGGAATTTTTCTGTAGGAAAATTAGACCATAGAGAGTGGAAGACACAAGCAGAGAGACAAGACAGTAGGCCGTGGCAGTAATCCAGGCAAGTGACAGCCAAGCGTGGCTGGGCTCAGAGTAGCGGTGGTGGGGTTTCTAGGTTTATTTGGGAAAGTGAATCCTGCGGGATTTGCTTAAGTTACAGGACAAAGAAGAGTTGAGGATAACTCCATCTGTTATTTTCCTAGCTTGGTTTCTCTAGAATCTCATCACAAAAACTATCTGACCCTCTGAGAAATTCTTACCCCTTAACCCTTCCCTCTTCATGTCCACACTCATCCTTCCCCAGTTTATATTACATGGCCTGCGAGTGTACTCAGCTCTTTGCACACATTTTCAACTCTGCAGGCTCCTTTTTCCTTCTGCCACTTTCCTGGCAAAGTCCCAACTCCAGTTTGATCCAACTTTTCCTTGCTTTGCACTAAAGCCTAAGGCTAGAGAAGAATGTCAGAGTATGTTTCACTGCAAATGCACGACTTCAAACCTCAAGTGCTGCCTAGCAGTCCTATATTAACTCATCAGTTCATTCTTCCACTCTCCCAAGTAATATTTCACACTTTCTCAAATCTCCAAACACAACTTCTTCTGCTTCATTTGCAGATCCTGTCTGCTTGGTTGGATATGGATTGAGTTTGTCCCCACCAAAACTCATGTTGAAATTTGATCCCACTGTGGCAGTGTTGGAAGTTGGGACCTAGTAGGAAGTGTCTGGGCTATGGAGGAAGATCCCTTATGAATAGCTTCATGGTGTTCTCTGGCTTGGTAGTGAGTTTCTGCTCTCTCTCTTGATGGGATTGGTTCTTGTGGGAATAGGTTAGTTCCAGTGAGAGTCAGTTGTTATAAAGGCAGAAGCCCCTCAGATCTTCCCTTCATTGCACATGTCTGCTTCCCTTTTGATCATCTCCACCATGTTGTGACACAGCATGAAAACCCTTGCCAGAAGCCAGGGCTATGCCCTTGAACTCCTCAACCTGCAAAACCTCTTATTTAGCAAAAAGAGCTAAATAAACCTCTTCTCTTTATAAATTACCTAGTCTCATAGATTCTTTTGCAGCAACAAAAAACAGACTCATTGGCTACAGTAGGAAAACAAAAGCAATCAGGGGTCGTATTTTTCAACATCAAACCCATCAGACTTCTTACATCTCCTCCTTTATGGACTCACCCTTTCTCACCATTGCGATGGGTGAGCAGTCCTTACTCCTCTTCTGCCCTGCTGTGATGCAGGCACCTAGATGAGGGTCAGGCATTTCCAGTGGGATGAATAAGGCCAACCTCTCAAGGACCTTGTATTTGCAATTTATTCTTCTCTTTTAACCCTAATCAATTTTATGTCTTGATTGCATCATAACCACCATTATACAAACATGTTGTATTTTCTTTCATGTTGAAGAAACCCTTCTTTGACCTTTCATCCCCCTCAAATTTCTACCACATCGTTCTGTTCAACTTTATAATTAAACATGTCCAAAGAGCTGTCTAGACTTGCCATCTCCACTTCCTTTCTTCACAGTCTCTTTTGAAGCCCCTCCAAACAAACTTTTATCCCCAGCACACACTTAAACTATTCTTGTTAAATCTACCAGTCACCTCCACGTTGCCAAATCTAATATTTAATAGTTAATTCTCAGGCTTCACCTTACTCAGCCTCTCAGCATTTGACATTGTTTATGATTCTTTTCTTCTAAGAGTACTTGGCTCTCATGACATGACACACTCCTGGTTTTCCTCTTCCCTCACCAGCCATTGCCTCTCAGTCATTTGTTGGATGGTCCTTTTCTTTCAAATATCTAAAAGTTGGTTTAACTCTGGAGCTCAAACCTTGAACCCCTGCTGCTCTGTCACAGGCTCACTCCTTGGGTGCTTTTATTGAGTCCCATAGCTCTAAGTACCATGCATGGATATTTCCTAAATTTATGTCTTTAGTCTACACTCATGCAGTTATCTGCTTACTGTCCATCTCCCCTGAAATGTCTTACAGGTGTCTCATTTGTCCAAATCCAAATATGTGATTCTCACATTTCTTTTAAAAGAAAAAACAAAACAACCTCCCTCCCTCCTTTCATAGTTTTCCAAAATCAGCTCAGTAAACCACAACTCCATTCTACCAGTTACTTAAGTCAGGAACATTGGGCATAGTCTTGATTCTTTTCCTTTTCTCACACCTTCAGTAACTTCTGTAGGATTACCAATTTTTGAAACACTTTGAAAACCTCAATTCATTTGAAATCAGGTGGGAATCCAGGAACTGTTGAAAGCGGCTCCAAGCCAGCAGTATGGTCTTCCGAGAAAAGACTAAGACCTCTAACCATGATTCATGTTATTAAGATCACCCTAACAGTTGGGATCATTTTAAATACACAGTGCATGGAAGTCAGTTTGGAGGGGAAATTTGATCTGGAAAACCTTTATATTTCCTAGTAGGTGTTGAGGGGAGGGGTATGTTACAAAGAGCAATGACTATATAGAAGGGATGCATGAGTTAACAAATTAGTTGACATCTAAAGAGGTATTTCTTACATAAAGCATCTAATTTGCATTCAACAAATATTAAAAATCCATTATGTGCTTAAGATGAGTTGCTGATAAGGCAAAGGTTAAGGACATATAAATTAGAAAAGAGAGCCTGGAGGACGTCTATTCTGGTTATTTACTCTGGCAAATTCTTCTAGAGTAATTATCCTCATTATCCTAATGTGAAACACCAAGTAGGACTCTTATGTATTATGGTACAAAGAAAGGTGTTTTGCTAATGAGATCCACACATATCTTTGATGTTCGAAGTGGGAATATAGTGTAGCAAGAAGAAAATTGTTTGAAGTATTTCCAATTGTATATGTTATGCTTCTCATCTCAACATAAGTATGATGCATGGAAAAAAAAAGTGCTATTGGCAAAGCAATTTAGAAATTCCAGAAAATAAGCCAGGCGTGGTGCTGCATGCCTGTAATCTCAGCACTTTGGGAGGCTGAGGTGGGCGGATCACTTGAAGTCAGGAGTTCCAGACCAGCCTGGCCAACATGGTGAAACCCTGTTTCTCGCACTTTCCCCTGTTTTAAATTATAAAAATTAAAAAAAAGAAAATATAAAAATTAGCTGGACATGGTAGCATGCACCTGTAGTCCCAGTTACTCAGGCTGAGGCAGGACAATTGCTTGAATCTGGGAGGCGGAGGTTGCAGTGAGTTGAGATTTTGCCACTGCACTCCAGCCTGGGCAACAGAGTGAGTGAGACTGTCTCAAAAAAATGAATAAATAAAAGAAGAAGAAGGAAATTCCAGAAAATACCTTTTTCTTCAACTCTGAATGAAAGAGTATGCCATTGCTTTGTGTTCTATTTTTGACTTTTTTGTCTTTTCAGTTTTCAGCATATACCAACTACTGCCAAAGAGGTTCTTGCATTTGAAGGGAGGTCAGTTATCAGTGCCAAAATACGTACTCTGAGTTGACAGGGAATTTTTCCACCTGTCATTATTGGAGGTTATATTTGATGGTATGTTCACTGAATCTGAGAAACATTCACAGAGTCCCCATTGTCGCAGCAGAAAGGATAGCAACCGTGAGTTATGCAATCTCTTGCGTAAAATTCACCCCTAAAGAGATGTATTTTTGGCACTCAACAGTTGGCTTTAATAGTAGTGATAGAGATAGAAATTACCCTATTTCCTGTTACTCTTTGAACTGGCATGTCAGCTTCTGTTTTAGGCTTTGTTGATAAGAAATATTTAAGTCAAAGGAAGACTTTGAAGAAAAGATAGTAACCTTGCTGCCATACCTGTAAACACAGGAGGCTTATTTAACGTGATGCTTGAGAGTGTTGGTTTGGGGCAGCTTTTCCACCTGTCAGAGCTCAGTGGCCTTGCATAAGTTGTTCCACCTGTCAGAGCTCAGTGGCCTTGGATAAGTTGCTTTCGTTGGTGAGGTTCTGTTTCCTCAACTGTAAAGAGATAAAGCCACATGTTCTGGTTTGCTTGGGATAGCTCTGGTTTACAGCTGTTATTCTGAGTAATTGTTAATTGCACCCCCTTTCGTTCTCAAAGTGTCTGGTTTTGATAAAATTACTTAGTTACTCTACCTGTCTTGGAGAGTTGGTGTGAGGTTGAAGTAAATTAATGTTTGTGAAACCCCTAGCACAGTGCCTGGCTCATAGCAGGTGCCCAAATGACGATGATGAGTATTATTAAGCTGCTTGGTATTTCAAACCATACTTCAAAGAAAATGATTCAATAGACCATGTCTGTTTTTATAAAAACGTGGCCAGTGTCCCAAACATCTGGTCTTTTGTTCCACCCACATAGAATTTCCTGCCCAAGGCAATAAATTTGAGAGGTATCAGCAGCTACTGACAGATTTCTGATTGTCATGCCTTGACAGGTTATCTGTATGTAGAACTACCAGTGATTATGCTATTGCTAACTTGTTCATCATGGAACACGTTAAAATATAGAACTTTTTTACAAATTAGATCTTATTTTCCATAAGAAGCCCCATGAAACAGATTATTTTAATAGCTGCTTGGTATTTCGAACCACACTTCAAAGAAAATGATTTAATAGACGATGTCTGTTTTATAAAACTTTGGTTACTCCCCCAATCATTATAGTAAAAGATTAAATAATTAATCTGAAAATGGAGACTCAGAAACATGAAAAGGCTTTCTCAAGATCCCATAGCTCAAAAGCACCAGGGAGCGTGTGAATGCGGGCTCCTTGGAGCTCTTTTCTTTTCACTGCACCATGCTGGTTAAGCAAAGGGCAAGATTACTAAATTACCCCAGTTCCTCCTCATTATGTCTGCTTTTGTCCTCTCTTATTCCTCTTTGACTTGTCTGGTACACTCAATTTTTTCTTCCCCTCAAAAAAGTTTTTAAGCGCTACTTGGTCTCAGTATATGGATTCCGTTCTTGGCCTAGGGTAGCTTACAGTCTGGAAGTGATTACTCTGTATGCAATCATGTGTTACTGGGTCTCTTAATTTCAGGACACTGTAGAAACACAAATGAGTTGATGCTCACTGCTCTGCAGTTATGGCACCTTCTTACTCTATGCCATAGCAGGTAAAAATAAGAAAATTGGGGTCTGTCATTCCCAGGCCTTTTTGCCTGCAAACCAGCAAGAGTATCTCTAGTGACCCATTCCAGTTTCTCTTGCTGTTTACATCCCACTACTCTATAATCAGGGTCTGTTCATACCTGCCTTCTCTTCCAGATTAATGGGCAGCATCCCTATCTTGTTGATCTCTGTGTTTCCAGTATGATGCCAAGTACCTGGCACATGGAAAGGCTCAGGTGCCAGGGACTGTGCTCAGTGCTATATGGGAATATATTCAGTATTTGTTGCAACCATGCAAGGTAGCTTTGATTATGCCCATATCGTGGATGAGAAAACTCTGTCTTGGAGAGATTAGATCACTTGCCTAAGATCACATAGCTTTTAAATACTGAAACAAGATCTTTCTTTTTTAAAACACTTTTATTGAAGTATAACTTACATAAAATAATCTATACATATTTAAATCTATACATATTTAAAGCATATAACTTAACAAATTTTGACATATGTATACACACAGGAGACCATTACCATAATCAAGTTAGTGAACACATCTGTCACCCCTAAAAGCAAAACCAGGGTTTAAACCTAGACTCCAGAGCTCATGTTTTCCTTCTAGCAATGAGCGTACGGGAAATAGAGCCTTTGCCACAACCCTTTCCTCCTAACCATTCTCTTATGGGGAGTTTTGCATTGTTGAGATAATACAAAGAGCATCTTTTACAACCCAATTGACCATCAATTAAAAAATGAATAAATCAATGTAGTACTGGAGTGGAATGTATACCCTAGTGAAATGAATGAATTATAGTTTCACACAGCTACATGGCTGTGTCTTAGAAAGATAATAGTGAGACAAAAACACAAAGAGAATAATACTATTTTTATAAAAGTCAAAGCAAATTTATGCACAGATACACATACATGCACACATATACCAAGGGTAATTATGAACACAAATTCAGGCTAGTGGTCACCTCTGGGGAAGCAGGGAGCTGGGATGGCGACATGAGATGCAGTTTATTAGTAATATTTTAGGTCATGGGTTGGGTAGTGAGTTAGTGAGTTCTTGAATATTCATGGTGTTATATAATTTTTATACATAATTTGTTATACCAATATATGATTACTAATAAGACATATATGTTCTAATTAAGTATTTTCATTAATTTGAGGAAAGGATCACTTCATATGGGACAGTTAAGATCCAAAATATTTTAATTCGCTGTGTGATAAGAAAGTTTAGAGCTCTTAGGGCCTGGTGTGGTGGTTCAGACCTGTAATCTCAGCACTTTGGAGGCTGAGGCAGGAGGATGGCTTGAGCCTAGAAGCCTGAGGCTGCCATGAGCCATAATCGCTCTGCTGCACTCTAGCCTGGGCAAAAGAGCCAGACCTCATCTCAAAAACAACAGAAAAAGAAAGTTTAGAGCTCTTGATAAAGCAATTAGATTTGAGGTAAAGGGACTAATATAATATGTACAAAAGAATGAACAATGAGGCTAGGCACCGCGACTCACATCTGTAATCCCAACACTTTGGAGGCCGAGGCAGGCGGATCACCTGAGGTCAAGAGTTCAAGACCAGCCTGGCCAATGTGGCAAAGCCCCAACTCTACTAAAAATACAAAAATTAGCCTGGCGTAGTGGTGCATACCTGTCATCCCAGCTACTTGGGAGGCTGAGGCAGGAGAATTGCTTGAACCCAAGAGGCAGAGGATGCAGTGAGCTGAGATCACGTCACTGCACTACACTCCTGCCGGGGGGACAGAGTGAGACTCTGTCTCAAAAGAAAAGAAAAAATGAGCAATTAAAGTGACTTAATAATATGGTTGTGGAAGTCACCCGTAGGCCATTATGGAGTTGCTAGATGAACCATGAACTGTGCTTCTATGTGGATTTATTTCCACTACCCCCACTTTTTCTGTTGTTGTTGACACCAGGAGAAAAAAAAAAAAAACCAAAAAGAAATGCACGGAAGACAGAAAGAAGTCAGGGTCTCTCATATCTAAGTCTGCTAAAGGCAGAAGAAGGACATAGCCAAAAAAGGCTGCAGACGTTTTGGCACCTTATGAAACTATTAAGGATCTTGAAAACCAAGAGTCAACACAAGAGATTTAATTCTAGGAGGAAGAGCATCAAAGACTAAGTGTCTTCCAAAAAGGACTGGAATGTATGTTGGTGTCTTTTTAAATAGTGCTCTATACAGTTTCATCTGTTCTCCATTTTCATGTAATAATTCTAAATGAATACTAAGTTTAGCTCTGGCTACAATTCCGTTTTCTAACTTTTACAAACAAATCAAAACAAAAAAGACTGAACTAATTTGTGTTTCTTAGTTAATCCCACTTTTGGATCAGTTTGCTGTTCTGAGAAAGAGAGCATATTTTATATGAGACTATATGGGAAAGAGATCCTATTTCAGGCCCCACACTGTCTGTCTGGTGGGAGCTTGTTTGATTTCCAGGCAGGACCTAGCAGTCTGTACAATGCAGGTCTTCCAGCATCCAAAACTACAAAGTAACTGTCGGTGTTGCCTGTTTCTCTCCCTTTCAAAATGAAGCAATCTGACACAAGGAATCATGGCTTACGTTTCGTTTGTGACTCTCCATTCCTTCCAGGACCAGGATATGAGGTACTGGTGAACATTATTGACCAATTGACAGATCCCAAAACTGCATTTAAGTTCTGAGAATAAAGCAATCTTAAACTCAGTTTTTTAAAAAGTCACCCTATATTGAGGGATTTCATTAACATGAAGCATTTGAAAGCTACTTGGGTCATTCTGTTCTCTATATGGGGAGATTGAGTTGATCAAAACATAAAGCTGGTAAATGACAGTGCCAAGATGCTGGTACACACTGTTTTTTACTTGTATAGATTTTCAAAAGGTTTTGTTCTCATTGACAGATAAAAAGGGAGATTTTGTTTTGAGACCAGAAGACCTCATAATTTATTGTAAATATTGCCACAACCTTGTTATTTTATACTGTTTCACAGGAGAGACTTTGGAGTCAGTTCTGGCTCCTAATCTCAGCTGCCCCTTGTGAACTTTCCAAAAGTCAAGTTACTTTACTGCTTTGAATCTCCACTTCCTTATTTATTAAACAAGGCAAATACTGTGAAGATTAAGTGAGATAAGTTTTATAAAGCCTGCACCCAGGGCAAGGCATATAGCCATCAGTTACTAAATGGTGGCCCTTCTGAAGCTCAAATTCTGAAATAAACTTCTATGCAATTCTGATTTGAAGCCTCATGGAACTTATATTCTTGTTGGAGAGACAAGATTCACAAAATATATGTGTACTAGTTATACGTACTAAAGAGGAAAAAAGAGAGCAGGGAAAGGGGACACAAAATATTAGAAAGAAGTTGAAACTGAATAGGATCAACAGGTGAGACCCCAACAAAAGAAGACTCTTAAGGGGACCTAAAGGAAACAAAGGGCTGTCTGTGTAGATGTCTATGGGAGGAGCATTTCAAGCTGTGGGAACAGCAAGTGCAAAGGCCCTGAGGCAGGAGTGTCCATGGAATGTACAAGGTACAGCATGGAGGATGGAGTGCCTGGAGTAGAATACATATGGGAAAGAATAGTAGGAAATGCAATCAGGGAGGTAACAGTGGCCAGCTGGTAGATCATGTAAGGTCTTAGAGGTCACAGTAACGACTTTGGAGGGTTTGAACAAAGGAGCAACATGATCTGACTTACATTTCTGAAAAGATCCTTTTGCCTGCCGTGTTGAGAGCAGACTATTAGAAGGGGAGGAGCAGGGGAGGATGGTCAACAAGGGCAGGAAAATGGAGATAGTTAAGAGGCCAGTGTAGTAATTCAGTGTTACCATGTCCATCTTAACGGGCTAATCATGTTGTGTTCTGCCATTGAGATACGGGAGGTTTTTCTGTGCCCCTGCTGTGTTTATACACACTGGGAGGAATGGGAGTCACATCATCCTGAAAGGCATCCATCCTGGTGTTTTATGTCCTTTAGTAGATTGCGGTACTGTATCACAGTCACATTTGCATATAACTTTATCTGTGCCCTGCTTGTCTGGGAAATTTTCTTGTAAGAGAAAGGAGCACTTTACAAAATGGACTCTCTTTGTCACTTGTCATGTTCGAGTGATCCCTGGTGATTGTCCCTACGGGGAAGTGCTGTTTCATTATGAGAGTTATCGATTCTGACACTATCAGTCAACTAGAAGAAAGGTAGGTTAGTGGGGCTGATGAGCACCATTGAGATGCTTACAAACGGTGGACAGTAATTCCTCCTGCTCCCACGGCAGACATCACGTGGAAAAGCGAGCCCTCACTACAGGGCGTAGAGAGCTGTAGTCTGAAACCTTTACTTTTCTTTCTTTTAAACCTTTCTGGTTAGGATTTGCTTCGTATTGCCATCAAAATTTATACTGTAATTCAAGGTTGCCTGAAAAATTATATGTATGCATGTGTATCAGGAAATTGGAGTAATCCTCTAATTTACTAGCTTGAGATTCAACCTCAGACATGTGGCCTTTATACAAACTGCCATGAAATTCTTCAGTGACATTAATTTTAGGGTACTTGTGTGTGTGTGTGTGTGTGTGTGTGTGTGTGTGTGTGTGCGCACGCGCATGTCTGCATCTGAAGGGTAGAGAATATGTATTATAAATCAAATTTAGCAAGTGTCACAACCCCAAAAAGGCTAGAAGCAATTGATTTACATCAGTGTGGCATAGCTGCTGCTGGCTCAAAAACCTCTTTGATTATCTTTAAGGATCTGTGTGAATTTTAACCCTTTTAACGAGAATCAGATCAAATATCAACGGATATAGTACAATTCAGTATTATAAGACACCAGTAACATGCTCAGTTTATAAATGGAGTGTATTTGTCCATTTAATTACAAACATTGTCCTTAAGTGGAAAAGAAATTGGATGGTCATTCAATGTATATTATGTATTAAAAACGTCAAGTAAATGTATTGAGATATCTAATTATGTGATTTATCTTTAACACCTGCCTTTATTATTGTTAGTCTCCTGTGGTAAAAGAAAAAAATAAGTACGTGTCAATTCGTGACTTTGCTTTTCTAAAGTCATATTTATATCAGTGCCACCTTCATATCCATGACTGTGTGTGTGTGTGTGTGTGTGTGTGAGAGAGAGAGAGAGAGAGAGAGAGAGAGAGAGAAAGAGAGAGACTAAGTCTTGCTTTGTTGCCAGGCTGGAGTGTGATGGGGCGATCTTGGCTCACTGCATCCTTTACCTCCTGGGTTCAAGTGATTCTCCTGCCTCAGCCTCTCGAGTAGCTGAGATTACAGAGGCTCGTGCCACTATGCCCAGCTAATTTTTATGTATTTTAGAAGAGATAGAGTTTCACCATGTTGGCCAGGAAAGTCTCAACCTTGTGATCCGCCCACCTCTGCCTCCCAAAGTGCGGGGATTATCGGCATGAACCGCTGTTCCCTGCCTAGATCCATGATATTTAACAGTCATAGACACTTTCACATTTATCATCTTATTAGGTCCTCAGAGCACCTCTGTGGATGCACAGAGATAGGCTCTGTGGCCCCATTTTACAGCAAAGGAAACATCAATGTTTAGAACAGACTCGGGTCTTTGGATTCTTAGTCTAGGGCCTTATTCCCAACACCAAACTGTTTTCATTAGCTCTTACCTAGTCTTTTTCAGATTTATAGAGCTCTAGTAGTTGTAGAATAAACACAGATTTTTGCAGCAAGATGAATGCAGCAGCAGTAAATAGTGATGACAGTGTTTTTATGTTTGAAATTTCTTTTTTTGAAGCGGATTTTCACTCTTGTTGCCCAGGCTGGAGCGCAATGGTGCGATCTTGACTCACTGCAACCTCCACCTCCCAGATTCAAGTGATTCCCCTGCCTCAGCCTCCCGAGTAGCTGGGATTACAGGCATGTGCCACCACGCCTGGCTAATTTTGTATGTTTAGTAGAGATGGGGTTTCTCCACGTTGGTCAGGCTGGTTTTGAACTCCTGACCTCAGGTGATCCGCCTGCCTCGGCCTCCCAAAGTGCTGGGATTACAGGTATGAGCCACCACACCCAGCCTGAAATTTCTAACCAATGCATTTCTGTATTTTCTCATCTGTGTCCTCTTAGAAACTTGCATTAAATCCAGAAAGGTTAAAACATGCCTTGTAAAGATAAATAAATCCTCAGGAACATAATGTTAAATGAAAGAAATATGTCACAAAAGAAAACAGATAGTGTGATTCCCTTTATAGAAAGTTCAAATATAGATAAAACAAAACTGTGGTATTAGAAGTCGCGATAGCAGTTACCCTGATTTGGGAGTATGTGGTTGGGTTGGGGGAGTGTATTGAACTGAGTGCTGGTTGTACAGGTATTCCCTTTGGGAAGGTTCACTGACTTTTTATTCTTCAGTAAAATTCTTTCTAAAAGCTTTATTTTCATAAGTGGTAGTTCCATTTAAATGCTTCAGACTTAAAGAGCAGTTCTTACATATTTATTTTATATTATAAGCTCCATTTCCCCCACAAAAGTCAATTACCCGTTTTGTTGTGTTCCTAAGCACCTGCATTCATTTGGGCTTCTTGGAGCATCTTAGTCACAGAACCAGCTGCCGTGGAGCCGGGGTGAAGTCCATCATAAAATGCTTGCCAACACAACTTTCTTGCCTGCACTCTTTCAGGTGTTATGGGAAAGAAAGGTATTGAAGAAGGGCTCTACATTTAGGATATTAATCCATATCAAAACAGACACTGCTAGAAATGTTTTCTAGCAGAATTCTGATAAGGCAGAGCAGGGCCTTAGTCAGCTTCTTATAATTGAACAATTTCACACTGATTTTTTCCCATGTAAGTGGCTTCAGAAGAGCAGAAATAGTTGAACAACAATAGCTCTATCATTTTCGAAATGTCCCTTAAAGTCAAGGCCTGAAGGAAATAAGATTGAGGCTAGAAATTACTTTGAGCAAAACTAAATTTTAATAAAAATGGAAACTGATGGCCACAGCCATGATATTTGTCTCTAGGCTTTAACGTTAAACTAAATCCATGAGCTTGCCTTTCTTTTATTTATTTATTTATTTATTTATTTATTTATTTATTTAAGACAGAGTCTCCACTCTGTTGCCCAGGCTGGAGTGCAGTGACATGGTCTTGGCTCACTGAAACCTCTGCCTCCTGGGTCCAAGCCATCCTCCTGCCTCAGCCTCTCAAGTAGCTGGGATTATAGATGCCCGCCACCATGCCCAGCTAATTTTTTTAATTTTTAGTAGAAATGTGGCTTCCCTGTGTTGGCCAGGCTGGTCTTTTTTTTTTTTTTNGAGTGCAATGGCACGATCTCGGCTCACCGCAACCCCTGCCTCCTGGGTTCAGGCAATTCTCCTGCCTCAACCTCCTGAGTAGCTGGGAATACAGGCACGCACCACATGCCCAGCTAATGTTTTGTATTTTTAGTAGAGACAGGGTTTCACCATGTTGACCAGGATGGTCTCGATCTCTTGACCTCATGATCCACCCGCCTCGGCCTCTCAAAGTGCTGGGATTACAGGCTTGAGCCACCGCGCCCGGCATGGCCAGGCTGATCTTGAACTCCTGACCTCAAGTGATGCAGCCACCTCAACCTCCCAAAGTGCTGGGATTACAGGCATGATCTACTGTGCCCGGCCATTCCATAAGCTTTCTGACCACAGTATATAGAGGGAAAGCAGAAAGGACTTCAAAGATTTTATGGGTCAGCAGAACCTTTTGCAGTCCTCACAATTTACAGACTAAGGCCAGTGTGAATCATGCATATTATGGGTCAGACTCAAGAGGATGGGCAAACCACTGCTTCTGTTCCTAAAAGCGACCAATCATTTTGGCTTCCTTTAAACCAATCTAATTTTTTAACAATAAGAAATATATCTTAAAATGTTCCTGCCAGCTCTTTATACACTGTGGCTGCTGCTTCTTTTTTCTCTGCAGTGTTCTCTCTCTTCATCAGAAGAAGAAAGATTTATTTCCATCAGGAGACCTAAAACACCAACCTCAAATGACTTCTCCGACCTTAATACTCAGACGAACTGGACCAAGTCGCTTCCACTGCCAACACCAGAAGAGAAGATGCGACAGCAAGCCCAAACAGTCCAGGCTGATGTGGTGCCTATTAACATAACTGGTATGCTTTGCCAGGCAGACAGGTTCAGAATGTACTTGGGAGAATGACTACAGTTTTTGTTATATGCTGTTAGCGTTCCATTGCTACTTCAGAGGTCAATAGCTGTGATCTGACTTCATGCTCTTTGTTTACTGAAAGGAATATTAAAACTACATATGTGTGTGTATATAACGTATCTACTGCTTGTTGGGCCAGAAGACTATGTCACCAAACATTGGTGTCAAAGAACTCAGTGGTCCAACGATTCATCTTAAGAGTGTCTCTTTTAATTAAATTGCCTGTTAGTAAGCCTTTGGTTATACGGAAACATCTTGTAAATGTGGTCCTAGGTATGAAGAAAAATTATATATTTCTCTTCTAAAGGGTTAAGTAAGGCCAGGCACGGTGGCTCATGCCTGTAATCCCAGCAGTTTGGGAGGCTGAGGCGGACAGATCACAAGGTCAGGGGTTTGAGACCAGCCTGGCCAATATGGTGAAACCCATCTCTACTAAAATACAGAAGTTGGCCAGGCATGTTGGTGGGTGCCTGTAGTCCCAGCAGCTCGGGAGGCTGAGGCAGGAGAATTGCTCGAATCTGGGATTGGGCCACTCTACTCCAACCTGGGTGACAGAGCGAGACTCCGTCTCAAAAAAACAAAAACAAAAATGGGTTAAGTAATATTTACAGATGTAAAGAAGTAATTATTTTGTGATGTTTCTGAATGATAGATTTTCTAGAAATTGTAAAGTAGAAAAAAGGAGACATTATTTAAGCGAAATTTCTTATGCATGTAAAATTTTCAAAATATGTTATATTAAGCTGGAATACAAATATTAATTGCCAAATCTGAAATTCAAGTTTGGAATATGATACTCAGCCTGTAATTATTTGTGACAAGGTAACAGCAAGTCACATAAAAGTTCAAAGATGATCTTTGATGAACTTAGGAGAGCTGTTAAAAAGTTATCAAAATTGGCTGGGCACAGTGGCTCTCGCCTGTAATCCCAGCACTTTGGGTGGCCAAGGCAGGCTGATCACCTGGGGTCAGGAGTTCAAGATCGGCCTGGCCAACGTGGTGAAACCCCGTCTCTACTAAAAATACAAAATTAGCCAAGCGTGGTGGCACGCATCTGTAATCTCAGCTACTCAGGAGTCTGAGGCAGGCGAATCGCTTGAACCTGGGAGGCGGAGGTTGCAGTGAGCTGAGAGATTGCACCGTTGTGGTCCAGCCTGGGCAAAAAAAAAGCGAAACTCTACCTAAAAAAAAAAGATATTAAAAATCTCCTGCCTTATCACCTTCATAGCCCACAAGGAGCATGAGTCAGTGGTTTGGGGAGGGTACAAAGTGCAAAATAGGCATGTGAAGAGTTAATCGCTTCAACTGTTAATTGAATTGTGTGTTCGATGGAAATAGATGACTAGTAGTGGTCATTGATAATCAGTTCATACAAAGCAGGGCGCTTGAGGCCAGAAGCTAACAAAAAAACTAGGTAACCAAAAAGAATGAGTTTTCATGAACATTTACTCTGGAAACTTGTAGCATCCTTGCTGTGCTTCTGAGGCTACTGCTGTTAGAAAGCTTTAGAAAGCTTTTTCCCATGGCATTGGTGAGCTTGTAGAGGGCTAATAGCATTTTCATAGTCACTGAAGATTTTTGTAAAACCTTACCAGATATTTAGAAGTTATATTTAGAACTCATACTTTGAATTCCATAGAAATTTAATAAATAAGTAAATGAATTATTTTCAAATCAGTATATATTTTTCCACATTTATTTTACTTAAACTGTAAAAGAAAAGCAGGCCATTTTATCCATTTTCTCTGCAAACAATGTTATTGATCTTTCTGAATATGCATTCTGTCTACCTAGATCATATTTTTTAAAGATTATTATTAAAAGTATAACTTTTAGAACAAAGTTAATGCTTATTGCTCAGTGAAATATATGGCTGCTTATTTTCTATAAGAAAATGAATTACATTATTTGATTGATCAGATGCAGCAGAAATGTAATTACATTATATATAATTAAATGCCTATGAAAATATTAGAAGATAAGAAGATTGTGCTATGAAATATGACAATCCTTAATGGAATTAAGGTGAAATGCATTATCTTGAGCTTATGAGATTTAAAATAGAGTAGCTAGAGTTTCAGGAATGAAGAATTATTTGCAATGAATTACGCTGTCACAACAGCAGACAGTGTCATGTCTCGGAGCTTTAATTCTATCCTATCTGATGACTAAGTAGAGATGAATTAGAGTTTAAAGAGAGACCTTTAAAATGCTACACATGAAAGGTGAATGACAATAAAGAAAGAGCAATACGAGTTATGTCAAAATGTAATTTACTTTTAATTGAGTGGTTAACATTTTGCAGAAATGCCAAGAGTAAATATAATACCTACTCACATATTTACTCATCTATTTTCTACATCTGTGTATTCACATGTACACACACATATATCTTAAAGAATTCGTTTTTTTAATCTGGCATAAAAAACTATAAATTTAAAATGTTCACTTTTAGTGGTTGAATTGACATAGGTTATACAGCTCCCTGCTCTTTAAATTATATATTTCTAAAGTCCTAGAAGATATTTGAGATTTAAAAAAACAATTTTCTTTAGGGAATTGTTGTGTGCTCATTAATTGGGGTGAGCATTGAGCCTCTAGTTTGATTTTCCTAGTAAGACTCAATATGGAAAAAAAATGGCAATTGCAGCCTACTACGCATAGAAGTAGAATGTTAGCACCATGAGCTGCTAGCTTGAAAACTGATTTAATCTCTTTAGTTATAGTCTTGGGGGCACTTGACATGTTCTAAAACTTGAAGAGGAAAAAATATTTAAAGTAATATGTACATATAAATATGTTCTATAATCTGCTATGTGGGATATAACAACTCTTCCACCTGGAAGATAAGGGTAGTGGATAAACATGCTTAAAGAATTTTTACAAACTGGCTTTGTACGGATGTTTGAGCTGTCCAAGTTTTTTGTTTTTTGTTTTTTTTTTTTTTAATTTAAAAGAGTTTAATTGAGCAATGAACGATTCATGAATTGGGCAGCCTTCAGAGCCAGAGTATGCCCAGAGACTTCCCAAGTTTATTTCTAAATAGTAACCATGACTGATGAATGCCATTTTTCAATTAAAGGCAGTGATTAAATTCACAGATATTTATTGAATACCTGCTTTGTGCCAGGCATTAGCTGAGTGCCACAGGGGATGTTAAAGTACATGCATCACAGTCTGTACCCTCAAAAAATGTATAATCCAGTAGAGGAGACAGACTTTTTTTAGGTCATGATGCAAGATCGACTGTTTGGTGCCTTTAATGGAGTGTGTCTTAGATGTTCATACTCAAACGGTTTGTTTCTTAATTTTCTTGGAATTTGGGTGGTTTTATCTTTTGTTTTTGTCTAGAAAGCAAAACTGGAGACTAAATGCAATTTTCTTTTATTTCTTTTTTGGAGATGGGGGTCTCTGTTGCCCATGCTGGAGTGCAGTGGTGCAATCTCAGCTCACTGCAACCTCTGCCTCCCAGGCTCAAATGATCCTCCCACCTCAGTCTCCTGAGTAGGTGGGACCACAGGCGCATGCCACCACACCCAGATACCATTTTTGTATTTTTGGTAGAGACGGGGTTTCACCAGGTTGCTTAGGCTGGTCTGGAACCCTTAAGTTCAAGTGATCCATCCTCAGCCCTCCAAACTGCTGGGATTATAGGTATGAGCCACAACACTGGCCTGAGTGCAACTTTCTGTTAATGTTGTGTCTGTTCTTAATGTCTTGGTACAAGGAGGTTTTTTCTTCTGCTGCAGGGAACTAATGAACCGCTGCAGTTGTGACTTGCCCCTCACATGTGCCATTTATGCCATTAAACGTAGTGACCCATTTTTTCACAGCATTGGCACCTTCTGCTATTTAAGGGTCTTCTCTCAGTCATTTCTGTTTTTCTCCATTAGCAACAAAGTTGTAAGCATTTGCAAATTTGCAAGCATTTATTTAAGTTTGTTTCTCCATAGGGGAAATGTATTTTGATCATTCAGATCTGTACTTTTATGCATAAAGTGATAGAAGTTTGTAATTTTTGTGTGTGTATGTGTGTGTGTGTGTGTGTGTATACACACACACACACACACACTCTTAAAAATAACTTATTGAGGAAAATAACCATTCAAAAAGGTCAGTGCTGTAAGACTTTAAACTGGCAGGTAATTTGAAGCAGACCAGCCTATAACAGATGCCGTTATATATGTATACTTTATTATTTTATGGTTTCTTACGGTTAATCAAACACATCTACATGCTGGAAGGAAAACAAGAAGTCCCATGTGGCATTCCAGGTTTGATTGCAAAGTCACCTGAAATATCTGAATTAAGATCAACTTTTAAAAGTAATTGTGAAATAGAAGCAATTCAGCTTTAATAGCAGTGCTACTGAGTCTCATTGTGGTAAAAGTACTTTATCATTATAAGGCGTTTCATTTTTCACTATAGTTGTATGTCACATCATCATGCCATCGCTATGTGACATGGAATAGTTACTACAGTCTGTCCAAATAGTCAGCCTTTTTGATTGAAGAAAAAGCTTTTCACTCAAGAAATCTTGATTAAGTTACTTATTTCAGCACCCAAGGCAAGAAATTAATGTTGATCTCTGCAGGATAACCAGATGATTAAAACATATTCATTACCGTCACCACCTTCACACTAATGTAGAGTGGTTTTGGTGACCACAGGATATATGTGAAACATTTGGCAAAATTTTGTTTTGTTAAATAACACAGAGTCACTCTTCCAGTGTGTTACTGAATTTGCATTTGCTACTCCAGCTCATTTGAAAATGAGATCAAGGTGCTTCCTTTGGAAGGACACACAGGTAGAACTTGGAAAACAGCCTTACAATGATAATGTGCTTTCCTTCCTTTTTTGCCCTTCAGTATTCATCATCATATGACTGGCTAACCTTATTAATACCTTCTTATCATTTTACAACAAGCTTCTGGAAGAAAGTGCATGGTGTCAGCTTGCTTGAAAATAACATTGCTTTGCTTGTTCTACTGCTCTGCATTAGGGGAGAATTTTGATCGCCAGGCCAGCCTTCGGCGGTCTCTAATTTACACAGACACTCTGGTAAGACGACCGAAGAAAGTCAAAAGGAGAAAGACTATTACAGGAGTCCCTGACAACATACAGAAGGAGCTAGGTATGGCTCATCAGAACTGTATTCTGTTGCCCTTCACTGCCACTCAGCCTTACTGCGCTAACCTCATCTGTGGTGCTTATCAAATCGATACATTCTGATAGCCGTTTGGTGCCCCAAAGGGCCAGCTTCCTTCCTGAATGAGGCAGTAGGTGCAAATCTTAACATCCCATGGAGAGAGTTGATTGAATTTTGGGGAGAAGGTACAAGGCTGGGGAAGAGCTTACATAAAAATGATTAACTGGGATGACAGAAATTGATAGTTACTTCATCATCGCTGTATGACATGGAACACTAGTTATTTCCACAATTAAATTTACTTTTCATTTAGATCTTAAGTTTTCATGAAATGGAAGAGTCATTCTAGGACATCAAATTACGAATATGGACTTTCACTGTAACTATAATGACACTACTGGTGGCATTTTGTCATCAGAAACAGCAGTCTGGGATTATTGGTAAATATAGATAAAATGGTCATTTATATTGGATAGTGCCTTTATTACTTTCAGTGAAACAATTTCATAGCTTCTTAATTCTTTATGTTCAACCTGTGATGAAAACAGAGAAAATGTTTTGGCTGGTGAAGAGGGTTGTTTATTTACTTACCCATTTTGTTTCTGGTTATCTAAATACATGCTTTGGATAATCCTTTTGTTTTCCTCTTTCTAGATTAACTTCCTCTTCCTGTTTTTTAATAGGGCCCAGCAAGAATGTCTGCAGAGGCATCATAGCATAACTCCTGGGTTAGGGGTAGGACTCCAGTGCCAGCCTGCTTGGTTGAACCCTAACTCTGCCACTTGCTGTCTGGGTGACCTCGGTTAACTTCATCTCTCTGAGTCTACTTCCTCATTTAACAAATGGGCTTGGTGATGTTAAGAGAACCTACCTCATAGGGTTGTTGGAAAACAATTTACGCATGTGAGGCCTTTGGTACTTGATTAGTACCTGGTACTACCATAAACCTAATAGCTACTATGGTGATTATTATAGGAAACTTAATACTACCTGTCTTGAAACATGTTCTTTCCTCTTTGGCCAACTATGGACTTATTTCCTAATAGTTACTTTCACCTGATGTTTTTATTTACTCTCGAAAGTTATACCCTAGAAACTCAGAGTCATTATTTCTGAGATTTCCAGTTAGTCTTTTAGTCAAAATGAGTTTAACCAGTAATAGTGATATGTTACAGCACCTTGAGGTTGGATGTCAGCTGCTGGGTGCTGCAGGCATTGTGCTTCTCTGTTTGTTTTCCCAAACACCCTGGCTTGAATGCGTTGTATTAGAGAGCACAGACTCGCTTTTCTTTAGCTGGCATTTTCTCCTTTACTGCTTTCCACTTTTGTAGCTTTCTGTGCTGTAGCAACAGTCAGATGAGAATAGCCTTTGCTCCAGGTAGCCACAGTGACCCAGATGGTATACAGGTGCTCGTCCTTTTCTAGAGTGGATTGGATTATTACAAACAAAGGCAAGACTGCAGCTGCTCCCGTGGGATTGTGAAGTCTGTCTTTGGTTCGTACCCCGCATGCTGCTGCTATTAGTGGGCTGGTTCCTCTGTGACTACCTGAGGTCTGCAGGCACCTTCCCTCAACCTACTTTAAGGACACAGGTGTGCTTTCTCTCTCTCCTCTCAGCTTATCTTTGCCTTATTCTTTCAGACTTTTTTTCCATTCTTGAAGTGACAGCTAACTAATTTGGAAAGTAATCTGTACTCATAGCATAGGTTCAGTAGATAGTTAATGGAGTAATTTCTTAAAGCACTTCAGCAACATTTATACTTTAACTGGTCTTTTTAGAGATGTACCTTCAAGGAGTGACTTTAAAAAGACATTTAGGACCTTTGTAAAATCAAGATAGTTTGGCCCAAATTAATATGCACATACACATAAGTATTCCATGTGCATTGTCTATATGCGTATGTATATGACACCTAGAATGAGAGTTACGAATTTTGATCACTTTTGTTACTGAACCAAACAGTATGGAAGCCAATAGCTCAGTTGCTTCTTTGATCTTACTGGAATGATCTGGCCAGGTAGGTACATCATGTCATTTGTAATTCTGGTATTTTTTACATCAGTGATTAAATCCATGGAATCCACATTCATTTCTCTTTTACATGTGACATGGAACTGCCACTAATGCTGGAGGGAAGAAAATAGCTTTCCCCACATTGTCTGGGTTGTGACTGTTGCCAGACACGAGACAGTCAATATCACTGCGGTCGATGACATGACCTAGATTAGAGCTGGAGGTCAACGGAGACAACCATATCTAAGAGCTAGCTTTTAAAAAAAGATAATTAGACAAGGACTCTTATTCTATAGATGGGGTGGTTGGAGGATTGCTGGATAGAATGAGGAGTTAACATTTATTTACAGTTTTATTTAGCAAAAGTATTGGATCATATATTTATTTGTTCTGTCCTTTCAGGACTTCTGGTTGATCTTGCCTTTTTTCCCAGTGTTTTACACTTGTAAGGACTCTGGTTTGGTAGTCTTACACTACCCAGGTAGTATATCTAGGTAATACTTACCAAATCATACCTAGATAATGATGATCAAAAACAGACACTTCATATTTTCTTTAAAATTAGTCTTGTTCTAGATATAAGACATAAGGGGGAAGTATAGCAGAGTCAAACAAATTAGACAAAAAAGAAAACGATGGCCCAAAGGAAAGGCATTCACTAGGAGAGATGCACCCTGTCTAATAGACACTGCCCAAGTTGCCAGGAGCTTTGGATTTTTAAAAAAATCTAACCATAGAGAGGTACTTCTGTGAATTAGAAACGTATATTATGCTTAATTATATGCAGTTTTTATTTTAAAATCCATAAATAATAGACGCTGGAGACTAGCCAATATATAACACTTTAAAATCAAGGTATGATATTTAATGATTACTTCCAAAGCTTATCTGGTAACCTAAAATTTGTTGCCTTTCATTTCAGTGAATTGCACATTTTGAATGTTTTCTTTTATCTTAAATCTATACAGAAATTGGCTGGGCATGTTAGCTCACGCCTGTAATCCCAGCACTTTGGGGGGCCGAGGTGGGCAGATCACCTGACGTCAGGAGTTCGAGACCAGCCTGACCAACGTGGAAAAACCCCGTCTCTACTAAAAATACAAAATTAGCTGGGTGTGGTAGCGCATGCCTGTAATCCCAGCTACTTGGGAGGCTGAAGCAGGAGAATCACTTGAACCTGGGAGGTGGAGGTTGCAGTGAGCCGAGATCACACCATTGCACTCCATCCTGGGCGACAGAGCCAGACTTTGTCTCAAAAAAAAAAAAAAAACTATACAGAAAAGTATCTGAACATCATATTATGAGGCTTCATCTTTTAGAATCATAGGATTATTTTGTATTACCCTTGGCTACTGAACCCATCCCAATACATACTCTCTAAGCAGAAAAACCCTCATTTAAAGGAATCTCTTTATGAATAATTTTTGGTAGTTTATACTAAGAAACTATCTTCTTGATAAGACTTTAAAAATTCATATCCTAAACCTTAAATAAACTAACTTGTAAATATTCAGCATCCTTAATTACATATTTTTTTTAAATTTGAAATATTAATAAAAGAAAAAGTATAAATAATTATTTTTTTACATTACTCTTGAAAATCCTATCAAGTCTGAGCAGCACCTAAGTGGCCTACACTTGTTTGTAGTTCTCTTTTTGTAACTTGTTCTGTTCTTTAATCAGGATAGACATACCTCAGGGTTATTGTAGCTATAGTTCCAGACGACTGCAATAAAGCAAATATTGCAATACAGCAAGTCCCACAAATTTTTGGTTTCCCAATGCCTATAAAAGTTATGTTTACACTTACTGTGATCTCACTAAATGTGCAATAGCATTATGTAAAAAAAAAAAAAAAATGCACAGTTTAAAAATACCTGATTGCTAAAAAATACTAACAATCCTCTGAGCCTGTAGAGAGCCTTAAGCCTTTGCTGGTGAAGGGTCTTGCCTCGATGTTGATGGCTGCTGACTGATCAGGGTGACGGTTGCTGAAGGCAGGGATGACTGTGGCAATTTCCTAAAATAAGACAACAGTGATGCTGGCTACACTGACAGACCTTTCCTTTCATGAAAGATTTCTCTTTCAAATTTTGAAAGTAGTTCTACCATGGGTAAAACGTTAGTAAACAGAATACTGTTGTAATACTGTTTACTAACATTTTACCCACGGTAGAACTACTTTCAAAATTTGAGTCAATCTCTCAAAACCTGCTGCTGCTTTATCAACTAAGTGTATGTAATATCCTGAATTCTTTGTTGTCATTTTAACAATGTTCACAGCATCTTCACTAGGAGAGCCCATCTTAAGAAACCATTTTCATTGCATCTGAAAGAAATAATGCCTTAACATTCAAGTTTGATCATGAGACTGCAGTTCAGCCACATCTTCAGGCTCCACTTCTAACTCCACTTCCTTGCTGTTCTACCACATCTGCAGCCACTGCCTTCATTTAAGTCTTGAACCTCTTGAAGTTATCTAGGAGAACTGGATCTATTTCTTCCAAACTCTTGCTAATGTTGACATTTTGACCTTCTCCCATGAATTAAAATTGTTCTTACTGTGCTAGAATGGTGAATCCTTTTCAGGTTTCCAACTTACTTTGTCCAGATCTATCAGAGGAATCACTATTATGGCAGCTTTGGCCTTACAAAGTGCATGACAAAATTAAGACTTGAAAGTCAAAATTACTATTGAAGCCATGGGCTGCCAAATGAATGTTGTGTTAGCAGGCATAAAAACAACATTTGTCTATTTGTATGTCTTCATCAGAGCTCTTGGTTGACTAGGTGCATTGCAAATGAAAGAAATCTTTTTTTTTTTTTTTTCCTAGGGAGTAGATCTCAACTGTGGACTTAAAAGTATTCAGTAAATCATGCTGTAAGGAAACATGCTATCATCGAGGCTTTGTTGTTCCATTATAGAGCACAGGCAGACTCTGTTTAGCATAATTCTTAGGACTCGAGGATTTTCAGAATGGTAAAGGAGCTTTGGCTTCAACTTTAAGTCCCCAGCTACTTTGGCCTCAAACAAGATCCAGTTTGTCCTTTGATGCTTTGAAGACAGGCATTGACTTGTAGCTCTGAAAGTCCTAGATGACGTCTTCCATTAGAAGGTCGGTTCATCTACATCGAACACCTGTTGTCGAGTATAACCACTTTTGTCAATTACCCTAGCTAGATCCTCTAGATAACTTTCTGCACCTCCTCCATCAGCATTTGTGCTTCACTTTTATGTTATAGAAATGGCTGCTTTCCTTGAACCTCATGAAACAGCCTCTGCTACCTTCCAGCCCTTCTGTAGCTTCCTCACCTCTCTTAGCTTTCACAGAATTGAAGAGAGTTAGGGCCTTGCTCTGGATTAGGCTTTGGCTTAAGGGGAATGTTGTGGCTGATTTGATCTTCTATCCAGACCGTTAAAACTTTTTGCATATCAGTAATAAAGCTGTTTTGCTTTCTTATGTGTGTATGCACTGGAGTAGCACTTTTTATTTCCTTCAAGAACTTTTCCTTTGTGATCACAGCTCAGCTAATTGTTTGGCACAAAAGGCCTAGCTTTTGACCATAGCTTTTGACGTGCCTTCCTCGCTAAGCTTAATCATTTCTAACTTTTGATTTAAAGGGAGAGACATGCAACTCTTCCTTTCACTTGAACCCTTAGAGGCCATTGTAGGGTTATTAATTGGCCTAATTTCATTATTCTTGTATCTCAGGAAATAGGGAGGCCCAAGAAGAGGGAGAGAGACTGGGCAACACTGGCCAGTGGTATAGTCAGAACATACACAGCGTTTATCAATTACATTCGCAGTCTTATGTGGGTATGATCTGTGGCTCCCCAAAACAATTACAATAGTAATGAAACAACCTCTGCTGGCTTCCAGCTCCTCGACCACTCAAGCACAACCCTCTGTGTCAGTAGACACCTGGAAGTGACCCTAGGAGTGATGGGATTCTAAGCTCCTGATGCATAATCTAACCAGGACATGGACTGGATATAGAATGCCTTTTGCTCACTCAGATAGCAGAGGATAGTACTTAAATGACAGCAATGTGCTTTTGTCAACCTCAAAGGAGAAGGTGGCACCCTGGAAGGAAGGCGCCTGGCATAAAGCCTTCTCCTTTATGAGATCAAAGATCCCTGGTCACACATCAGCATAACAGATCTAATAATGATGAAAAAGTTTGGAATATTGCAAGAGTTACCAAAATGTGACACAGAGACACACAGTAAGCACATGTTAGAAAAATGGCACCAATGGACTTGCTCAATACAGGGTTGCCACAAACCTTCAATTTGTAATAAAACGACAATTATCTGCAATGCACAATAAAGCTGAGCACAATAAAATATGCCTCTATAGCACTCATCTGTTTCCCATCATATTATGAAACTTTTATACTGTGAAAATATTGGAGAGTCTGTTTTGGGAATAGAATTTTGGTGGTCCTTGTGATAAGATATATTAATTTCTCATATGCTTTTTAAGGTCTTTAGGAAATGTTTTTATTTTAATAAGAAAGTTATACTTAGCTGAAGAGGGTGATAAAATAGATATGTTTCTATTTTTTTTTTTAGATGCCTAGAATGGTTTCACATTTAAAACTGTTACCCAAAAGTATCAGGATTTTGTTTATGGTACTTAAAGACAGTTAAAAATCTACCACTAACGCCATGCAAATACTAGTACAATTTTGCAAGAAAACAAATGTATTTGTTTATATGAGTTTAATTCCAGACATTCAAAACCCATTGTTGAATGGAATGGGTATCTTGAGTGTTTGGAACTGAACTTGTACAAACTGACAGACCAACACCAGTCAACCTCCCATCTTCTAAATTGCTAAATGGCAAAACTTTGTACCTCTTGAAAGTGGGTTTTTCTTCTATTCCTGCCCTTTTGCCCACTTTCCCTCTCTGTGAGGGATAGCTTTGTGTGTGTTTGTGTGTGTGTGTGTGTGTGTCTGTGTGTCTTCAGAGAGTTGGTACTAGGAAGAGGGTAGAGAGAGGAAACAGATCATCTTTGCTAAAAATATACATATATACATAAAGCCTCTCCATCACAGTGAAGGAGAAGGCTTTATGTCAGGCGCCTTCCTTCCAGGGTGCCATCTTCTCCTTTGAGGTTGATAAAAGCACATAGCTGTCATTTAAGTACTACCCTCTGCTATCTGAGCAAAAGGCATTCTATATCCAGTCCATGTCCTGGTTAGATTATGCGTCAGGAGTTTAGGAATCCCATCACTCCTAGGGTCACTTCCAGGTGTCCACTGACACAGAGGGTTGTGCTTGAGTCGCATTGCTCAGCAAAGCCCATGTTGAGATAGATGCTCTTGGGTCCTTGTTGGATGGAGATAACATGGGAAAGCTGTAGTTTCACTACTGTTTTTAAAGATTTGATTTGTCTTGAGGATTGACTTTTTTTCTCGGTATACTTTGGGTAAGTTCTTGTTTTTGTGATTTTTTTTTTCCTTGTAAGCTCTGTTCTTTCCAGGGTAGCTTGATATCTAACACTTTACACGTAAGGTTTACCTCGTCCATGTCCCTCTTTGTTGGCCCTTCCTTGTGTTTCTTTCTTTCTGTCTTTTTTTTTTTTTTAACATAGTATTCTCTGTTTGGTTGTAAAACTCCAACGAATAAATCGCCCTAATTTGAGGAAATGTTCACTGGATCAGTTCCTGCCGGTTTCCCCCACCAGAACACAACAGATTGCTGTTGAATTTTGAATGTCACCAACAGACAGAGAATGGCTTCAGATGGATAATGAAATGTTTGGAACACAGATGGGCCTGTAAATCAATTTTCTTTGCCTTAGAATTTCCTTCTGACATAAAGAATTAATGTAATTAACACTGTTTTATACCAGTACCCCTCAAACATGGTATCTGTGGCCCTATTGTTCAATTACTACATTCATCTGCCTTTGGGAAAGATGCGTCACTGCTTGACAGATGCTCTGTGCAGTTACCTACTGGGCGAAAGGCTACCTTGAAGACTTTATGGAAAGGTGGTTATTTAAAAGTAAATCCTCCTCTGAGCCCTCAGCAGCCTTGATCTTCAAGGATTGCCTGAGAATTCCATATGCAGCACTCAAGCCATAGGAGGATTGGAAGTACAAATTAAGAGAAGTACCTGAAATTCCTGACAAGGATTTTTATTTTAGAGCTATCAGTAACTTTTTAAATGTATTTAGGTACCTGTAAGAGAAAGGAAATTAAATCAAATTGAAAAAAAAATTTTAATTTTGTCAGAGGGGGTGAGGGTACAGGTGATGAACTATAGATTTTATTTTCAGGTAACAAGCCTCTTTTTGCTTTATCTCCAGCATCGGGCATTAGCCAAGATGATGTTGGAGGCCACTCGGTATACACTCCCGATCACTACTCGACGCTGGGAAGGTTTGATAACTATCGGTTTGCTGGGCAGCGCTCAGAAACCAGGGACTCCAGCTGTCAGACGGAGGACATGAAGGTCGTACCACCTTCCATGAGGAGAATCAGGGCACAGAAGGGGCAAGGCATTGCTGCCCAGATGGGCCACTTCTCAGGTTCCTCTGGCAACATGTCTGTGCTGAGCGATTCTGCAGGGATCGTATTCCCTTCCCGCCTCAACAATGATGCTGGCTTCCACAGTCTTCCACGTTCTGGAGCAAGGGCGAACATTCAGTCTCTTGAGCCGAGGCTGGGTCCTCTGGGCCCCGCAGGAGATATGGATGGCACTTTCCCCTGCCAGAGAGGTCACCCACAAGCAGATGAAACCTTAGGCCATTTAGGAGGTTCCTCAAGAACTGGAACACTTTTGAGACCCAAATCCCAGGAGCTGAGGCACTTCGAGAGTGAAAATGTCACGAGCCCAGCATGTGTGGTTTCTCCTCATGCAGCCTACTCCACCAGCATCATCCCAAATGCCACACTGTCTTCCTCTTCCGAGGTTATCGCTATTCACACTGCTCTGAGCGCGGGGCAGCTGGAAAGTAGAAGTTCCAGCTCATTGCATGCAAAGATAAAATCCAGAGACCACCTAATCTCCAGGCATGCTGTGAAAGATGATTATCAGTCTCCTGGTCGCCACTGGAATGAGGGTCACACCACCATTCTTTCACAGGCCTTAGACCCTCATTCCTCTGGGGCACCCACACTGTTGTCCCTCTGTGACTCGGCAGTCTCTCTAAATGCTCCAGCAAACAGGGAGAATAGGTCCCAAGCCATGCCATATAATTGTAGAAACAACCTGGCCTTCCCAGCCCACCCCCAAGATGTGGATGGCAAGAGTGAATCTAGTTATTCAGGGGGTGGAGGGCACAGCAGCTCAGAGCCCTGGGAATACAAAGCCTCAGGTAACGGAAGGGCATCGCCCCTGAAGTCACATTTAGCAACTCCTGGCTACTCCACTCCCACAAGTAACATGAGCAGCTGCAGTTTGGACCAAACATCCAACAAAGAGGATGCTGGTTCACTGTATTCCGAGGACCACGATGGCTGCTGCACATCTCTGCACACTGACTCTGGACATGGGTCTGGGAATCTGTGCAATAGCAGTGATGGCTTTGGGAACCCCAGGCACAGCGTGGTCAATGTTTTTGATGGAAGAGCTCAGAAAAACCAGGGGGACCGATCCAATTACCAGGATAAATCCCTGTCAAGAAGCATCTCTTTGAAGAAAGCAAAGAAGCCTCCCCTGCCACCCTCCCGGACAGACTCCCTCCGCAGGATTCCCAAGAAGAGCAGCCAGTCCAATGGGCAGGTGCTCAGCGAGAGCCTGATCGCCACACTCCAGCACTCGCTGCAGCTGAGCCTCCCAGGCAAGGGTGGCAGCTCTCCCTCCCAGAGCCCCTGCAGTGACTTGGAAGAGCCCTGGCTACCCCGCTCCCGGAGCCAGAGCACAGTCAGTGCTGGCAGCAGCTTGACTTCTGCCACCACCCCCAATGTCTACTCCCTGTGTGGGGTGACACCATCGCAGAGTGACACGAGCAGCGTCAAGTCAGAGTACACGGACCCCTGGGGTTACTACATTGACTACACGGGCGTGCAGGAAGATCCGGGGAACCCAGCAGGGGGCTGTTCAACCAGCAGCGGGGCGCCCACTGGGAACGGGCCAGTCCGTCATGTCCAAGAAGGGTCCAGAGCCACAATGCCCCAAGTGCCCAGTGCTTCAGTCAAACCAAAGATCATGTCACCGGAGAAGTCACACAGAGTCATTTCTCCATCCAGTGGGTATTCCAGCCAGTCAAATACACCCACAGCACTCACCCCTGTGCCTATGTTTTTAAAATCAATGTCACCAGCAAATGGGAAGGGGAAGCCCAAGCCCAAGGTTCCAGAAAGGAAGTCCTCTCTGATATCTTCAATATCCATTTCATCGTCGTCCACTTCTCTTTCCTCTAATACTTCTAACGAAGGAAGTGGCACTATGAAGAGGCTGGATCCAGCCGTGGGCTCTCCCCTGGCTCCTCCTCCTCCCGTTCCCTCTCCTCCATCCCCTTGTCCTACAGACAGGTCTCCCTTCCTTCCTCCGCCACCTCCTGTTTCAGACTGTTCCCAGGGCCCTCCTCTGCCTCACTCTCCTGTGTTCCCCCCTCCCCCGCCAGAAGCTCTCACTGCTTTCTGCTCCCCACCTCATTGGTGCCTTTCTCCTCCCCCCACTGCACTGAGCCCCCTTCTTCCAGATTCACCTGTGTCCTTGCCATTGCCCCCACCTTCCTTACCTTCCTCGGAGCCCCCACCCGCCCCACCTCTTGACCCCAAATTCATGAAAGACACCAGGCCTTCTTTCACAAATTCTGGCCAGCCAGAGTCCTCCCGGGGATCCTTGAGGCCGCCTTCTACCAAGGAGGAGACCAGCAGGCCCCCCATGCCCCTGATAACCACGGAAGCATTGCAAATGGTGCAGTTGAGGCCCGTGAGAAAGAACTCGGGCGCCGAGGCAGCACCATTGTCTGAACCAACAGCTCAGGAACAACGAACTCCGGTCGCTCCACAGTACCACTTAAAGCCATCTGCTTTCCTGAAATCCCGAAATAGCACAAATGAAATGGAGAGTGAAAGCCAGTCTGCCTCTGTGACAAGCTCGCTTCCGACGCCTGCCAAGAGCTCGAGTCAGGGTGACCATGGCAGTGCGGCCGAGCGCAGCAGCCTTGGACCTCCGAGCGCTGGGGAGGCAGAGGCTCGGCCCAGCCCCAGCACCGCCCCGCTACCAGACTCTTCACCCAGCAGGAAGCCACCCCCCATTTCCAAGAAGCCCAAACTGTTCCTGGTGGTACCACCTCCGCAGAAAGATTTTGCAGCGGAGCCCGCAGAGAACGTGAGCGAAGCCCTCCGAGCCGCGCCCAGCCCCACGAGGGGAGAGGAGGGCTCTGTGTACAGCAAAGAGGCAAAAGAGAGTTCTGCAGCCCAAGCTGTCTCTCATGCCACGCACCCTGGCACCTCAGTTCTTGAGGGAGGAGCTGCAGGATCCGTGTCCCCCGGCAGAGTGGAAGCCAATGTCCCCATGGTACAGCCCAATGTCTCACCGGCTCCCAAGCAGGAAGAGCCAGCCAAGAATAGTGCAGATGCTGGGGGCGATGGGGAGAGCTGCCTGCCTCAACAGGACGGAGCAGGTGAGTCTGGCTTCCTGGCTTCTCTCTCCTGTGTCCTCTGCCCATATGCAGCTGAACCAGACAGAGTTGTTGAATGCCCACATGTGGAAAGAACCCAGGTAGATCAGATTCATGTGAAAGCTAGCAGCATGTGGGCTTCCCGTGCTAAAACAGGTTAAGTTACCAGCTTTGCATTTTGTTATTATTATTTTTAAGATCTAGACCTAAAAGAATGGCAGAAAATAGGGGGATGGAGATGATCTGCCACAGGCTGGGTATTAAATAGCAGTGGGTAACACCTCCCAAGAAACGTTGCAACAAAATTTAAGAGAGAGATGCCGTAGGCGTTCTATACTTTAACAAAGAATGAGCTCTGGCTCTCAGGCTAGTGTCATTTTTCCCCTTCTTTATAAACTATCAAACTACAGACCCACGGCATCTCCCTGTGGTTCTCACATTGATAGGAATGGCAGGGAAGCAGCATATTTAGAAGCTTGGCTGAGGACTGAAATCATAGTCACTTGAGCGTCTTGTGTGCCTGCCTGCTTTTCCGTAGCTGGGGTGCCAGAGGCCAGCGCAGCCTGTCCATCCTCGGAGGCCTGTGACTTCCTCAAGGAAGACGGGAGTGATGAGGTGATGACCCCCAGTCGACCCAGGACCACAGAAGACCTTTTTGCAGCTATTCACAGGTATTTCACACTCCTTCCTCTGACTTTAATCTACTTTATAATTCCTTCTTTCCAAGCGGCCCCTCAATTTATTTTTCTTCCTTGAGGTTCCTTCTGTCACCCAATCATGACTTCTTAACTTTACTGTTGATTTTTTGATGGGTTCCTATAGTTTTATTTCCTCTGACTCCAATTTCTGTTTCACTGTGTCTCACTGATTTTTATGACCTTGGGGACAGAGGCTCAATGTAATACCTTCTGGTAGGTGCTGCACTTCCTGGCAAGGAGTGCAGTGTGGCAGTCATAAGACGAGTATTAGCAGGAGTGGGATTAATGCAGCTGACTGCAGTCGGATGAGGACTGCTGCGTTCCGTGGACTTAGAATGCACAGACAGCTCCACGGGACTCTCTTCCTCAGGAGGTTTTAGTTTAGTATTGTTTTCTTCATTTTACAGAAAAACCACGATCATATAGTGCCATTTCTTTGGCTGCTTAAATGTTTCTATAAAAGAGTACGTCTCTTTGAGCAGGAGCAAGAGGAATGATGTGTGCTTGTTGCTGTATACCACGAGTGCCATCTACTGGCAGCAGAAATCGTTGGGTTTAAAAACAAACGATGGTAAAATTTTCAAAATAATGACCTGAATGGTTACAGTTTTTATAGGTGTTCATCTTTAAGAGTGAATATGGTTTAGCACTAACGTTTTATTTATCGCATCACTTTTCTGATTGTAAACAGCTGAGTTCTCCCACAACAGTGTCACTGTAAGAACTAATGACTGTTTATGTGCTAGTACTTTAAGCCATAATGCTAAACCTTTGGCTTCCTTCTAGACCTCTTTACCACGATATTTCCAGGTAACTCTAATGAATGTTCTTATGTTGCCAAGGCCTTATTTTGCTCTGAATGAAGATCCTTTTTTTTTTTTTTTTTTAACCTCCTGAGACAAAGAATCAAATGATTCCTATAGAATCATTTGATTCTGTGTGTGAATGATCTTATATCAGCACTCGTTATTCTTGGAATTTCACCGAAAAGACTAATGCATAAGATGAAAAGCATAGTGCTGTACCTACCTGAAACTCTTCAGGTGGCACATAAACATGTAACTTGGTGCGGGGATAATGAAGCTGGTGAATTAATGTGCTTGTCAAGAATTATGCTCTTTACATCGCTCCTCTAGTATTGGTATAACAGATCCTAAAGACTACCCCCTTTAACATGGACTGGTTTCGTTAATCTCATTAGAAGTGAAACGGTAGTTATCCAATTATTTCTCAAAACAGAGAAATGATCAATGATGCATCCTTTGAAACTTTAGTGGCAATTCTGGAAGTTCCCACAGATGTTTCTGACTCTTAACCACGCTGGACACATAATAAGCACTCAATAAATATTTCCTGAATTAAATAAAACCAACTGGTATTTAACCATTAGAAGATTCTTCCAAGACTCAAAGTATTTCATTTAGTATGGAATGCAATGAGTTGCTAAATATACAGGCACATCTATCTATTTATAGTAGCATCCGCAGAGAAGATTTGCATTGCCTGGTTGTTCTGTGTACTAAATACTTGGTTCTAGTGAGGAAACCCAACTGTTGTGGGTCCAAATTGCTGCATATTTTTTCCCAAAAATATGCCAAAGGTTTCTTCTATATTTTGGCAACCTTCTTAAGGCACTGAAAAATGTGCGGTTTTTCTTACTAGGGCGTTACATCGACTGCAGATGTAGAAATCGGTCAGTTTGTAGTATTCAGTGTGCACATGAGAGAAGTAAAAGCCAACTGGGCCTTAGGAACGAATTGCAGAGAGAGAGCGAGGACACATGCTAATTTCTGTTGTAGCTTGGAGAATAAATTAACAGACATAGTAAAAATCTATCTGCTGTCTGTGTTTTTTAGGGCTTTATTTTTATGTCCTTTAGCACATAAGCTCATAATTTAAAATAAAGAATATCTAAGTTGAAACACAGCTTCCAAATTTTATAATGCAAATTAATTCGCTTCAGATTTAAAGCCAGATGGAAAATGTAGAACACCAGTTGAGGTGTGAAGTTTTTATATTTATTGAAGTAATTAGTTTTTAAATCAGTGTTAACTGTTTAAGCACTTTTTATAGACATCTTCCTTAAAAGTACGTATTTGTGTGTGTGTCTGTGTGTATGTATATGCAAAGAATTTGTACATTTAGATTTAATTATTTTAGTGGGCACCTGCTCTCGAGAGATGACAGTGCTTTCATAAAATCCCATCTTCTTTCTTTCTTTGTTTCTTTGTTTCTTTNATCCAGCCATACCCCCTCTGACAAAGGGGAGACTAAGGCCCTAAGGTTCCCCTCAGGACCCCACCACACAGTGGTCCCCTTTTTTTTTTTTTGAGATAGAGTCTCACTCACTCTGTTGCCCGGCTGGAGTACATGGGCATGATCTTGGCTCAGTGCAACCTCTGCCTCCCAGATTCAAATGATTCTCCTGCCTCAGCACCCTGAGTAGCTGGGATTACAGGCATGTGCCACCATGCCTGGCTAATTTTTGTATTTTTAGCAGAGACCTGGTTTCACTATGTTGCCTAGGCTGGTCACCCCATTTTCTTTCTTAATTCTGTGTCTACAATTAAAGGTCATAGTTTTAATCAAATGCAGTTGTGACTTGTTTAATGGGTCTCAGCCCTGTCTACTCTGGCCACCCTTCAGACTCTGCATTGGGTCCTTACCATTTCTCACTCTCTGCTTTAGTGGCTTCTTTTTGACCAGAAGAATGGAGATGACCCCGGGAACACCAAGCCCAGGGTAGCCAGCATGGGCCCATCCTGCCCACTGTCTTGCTATGTAAGCCGCATAAAAACTGAATCAGCTTTCTATGTGACATTCAAAGGTTTGTCAAGCACCTGCTCTATGCCTGACCGATTATGGCTGTTTCGGCAAACTGTGACCTATATGCTCTAATTCCCCCTTTTGTGATAGGAAACACAGTCAGAAGTGTTAACTTGCCCACGAGGACAGAACAAGGAAGCTTTAGCAGTGGGAGTTATGTAGCTTCTTTATTTCACTTAATCTTCACAAACCCTGCGAGGTTGGTATCTTGTAAGTAAGGAGGCACAGCATGCGTGGGTAACTTGTCCCAGGTCACTCAGCAAGAAGTGGGAAGAGTCAGGTTTCAACTCTTAATCTGTATGTACAAATATACTCAACCTTGCCCTGCTGCCCATTCTACAACTTGATAGCAGGAAAAGAGATACACCCACATCTTTATTCTATTAATTGTGTCAAGCTTCCTTAAAGCAAGTTCTGCTGTGCTTAGAAGAGACACACACTGAGTTGTTCTCATGAAGAGACCGGCAAGGGGCCACTCGGCTCATTGGGCTCATCATCTCTGCGTCACTGGCAAAAGAAAGCACATTGAACAGTGATGTTCTTAGAGACTCAGGACAAGACATACCTACAGGAAACCTTTTACTTTCTTTCCTCGCCCCTTCATCTTCCCTGCTCCACCCCACCCGACACATTTTCTTGATCAGTGTGAAGCTTGCTGAAGTCAATTATGAAACACGATCTGGCCCAGAGGGTTCACTCTTGTTTTCCGGAAGGCTAAATTTCTGGAAGTTGGCACGTGGTCCCGGAAGAGCTGAGGAAGACTGCTCTGATGTCAACTTCTAGAATAACAGAATGTGACGCTGAGGAGTTGTTCTAGGACCTGGAGTGGAGTATGTCTTAGTACAGGGGGTATTCTGGCATGGAACAAGAAAAGGAAGTGTGGGAAGAAAGGAGGGTCAGCATGTGAAATTCACTTCGAATCAGCCCATCTAGGAGAGATCAAGGAAAACTGGCCATTGTTAAAACTTTTGGAAATGGTCCTATCCAAAGTAAGTTAATACAGTGTCTAAGATTTGTTTCGAATAGGAAGAGTGGAGACAAAAGGAGAGTGACCATAATTAATGATTATCATAGGTGAGTTACGGGCTCATGTGGTCTTACAATGAGCTGTTCTTTTTTTGTGTGGGTGTTGTAGTGTTTCAAAGTTAAAAATAAATTATTCACTTACTACTTTTTCTTCTTTTATTTTTTTGGAATAGAGATAAGGTCTATGTTGCCCAGGCTGGTCTTGAACTCCTAAGCTCAAGTGATCCTCCCACCTTGGCCTCCCAAAATGCTGGGATTACAGGTGTGAGCCACCATGCCCAGCCAAAAATAAATTTTTTTGAAAATGAATCTTAAGTAGATGGTGACCGGAAGATGTGACTTAAGAGAAGCAGAGTGGTTGTGGCTGACAGCCTGTGGTCTCTTGGGAATTAACCTTTGTCTTAATGTTATTAAATCTCAGATCCAAAAGGAAAGTCCTCGGCCGTAGAGATTCAGATGATGACCACTCCCGAAACCATTCTCCCTCCCCGCCAGTGACACCCACCGGCGCTGCCCCGAGCCTGGCCTCTCCAAAACAAGTGGGATCCATTCAGAGAAGCATCCGAAAGAGCAGCACCAGCAGTGACAACTTCAAAGCTCTGCTGCTAAAAAAGGGCAGTCGTTCAGACACCAGTGCCCGCATGTCTGCAGCAGAGATGCTCAAGAACACTGACCCCAGATTCCAGAGGTCAAGGTCGGAGCCTTCGCCAGACGCCCCCGAGAGCCCGTCAAGCTGCTCCCCAAGCAAGAACAGAAGGGCACAGGAGGAGTGGGCCAAGAACGAAGGCTTGATGCCTCGGAGTCTGTCCTTTTCCGGCCCCAGGTACGGCCGCAGTCGAACGCCGCCTTCTGCCGCCAGCAGCAGGTACAGCCTGCGGAACCGGATCCAGAGCAGCCCCATGACCGTCATCTCGGAGGGAGAAGGGGAGGCCATGGAGCCTGTGGACAGCAGAGCCTGCGGGGCCCTGGGCGCTGCGGAGGGATGTTCCCTGGACGGACTGGCGAGGGAGGAGATGGACGAGGGCGGCCTGCTCTGTGGGGAGGGGCCTGCCGTCTCCCTGCAGCCCCCGGCCCTCCGCCCCGTGGATGGGACAGCCGGTGCAGAGGGCAGAGTGCCCTCCCCGCAGTGTGGCGGTTCTCTGAGCGAGGAGAGTTAGGGCCAGGATCATGACTCTCCCAGGTGACACGGGGGGGTGGGGAGATGAGCTATGCAGCACTCTAGGAAGCCTGCCAGGCGCCCTCCCTGGCTCGCCCTGGGATGTCAACCTGCGTCTGTGCTGTGGGCCCCGGCGTGGCCTGCCCTGCAGTGTGAGTGAAAGTTATTTAGGACTCACTTGGCACTTGCCCTGTGGCTTAAGAGCAAGTAGAAGCTTAAACTGCTGAAAGTGCTTCCTGGGGAAGATTTTTTTTTTTTTCCTTAAATGCTGGGGGTGTGTGTGTGCATTTTCAACACTTTTTAATTTTTAAAAATACACATATACGCAAACAACATGTACAGAAATAGAAGAAAGCAAGCCAGAGTTAAGCTTGGTAGAGTAACGGAGTCCTCTGGACCAGGCGGTAATTGCTTTCAAAGCATTACCTTTATGGAAATTGGCGAGCTCCGTAAGAAAGGAGAGGATGTTACTTCTAAGAAAGGCGGTAGAGTTGCTGGTTGTTAATGCACAGAACACACGGATATATGCTCACGTGTGCTGCTGAGGGGAGGCAGGTCGTGCTGAGCAGAGAGAAGCTGGGAAGAGGCCGAGTGACTAATTGGTTCAGGTACTTTTTTCTGGGGGAGGTAGACTTTTTGGTGAAAATGTCAAACATGTAGAAGTGGCAACGCCGCAACCTGGTGCCTGCTGCTGTGCAGCCACATACACACAATTGTAGCCTGATTTTTAGAAGTGTGGGTAATTTTTTAATGAATTTCCTCAAGTAGCAGCTGAGAACTGAAGTGGTGGTGTGGACATCAGAGAGGGGCAGACTTGGAGAGGAATAAGTGATACACTGCTGGAATTTGTTTCCTGCCCATGAAATAAAATTATTTTTCAGAATTAAATTTGAAAACTTGCACTACAGAACTATGGGTGGAACTTTTCCTTTTACAACAGTTTTTTTGTTTTGTTTTGTTTTTTAACCAGAGTTTAAACTTTCATTAGGCAATTTCCTGTCACTTGAAATGTCAACATTTGCTAACTTTTGGATATCCTTTTGGGAACACCAAAGAAAAAGTTATGGTTATTTTTTTCCCTTGAACTGCCTACAGTATCATGTCCTAATTCACAAAGATTTGTCAAAATCTATGATCTTACTTTGAAGAAAATGTTGAATAGCTCTTGTTAGTCAAATAAACTGATAAAAATTGGTAGGGCTCGGCTATCAATTAGCCCTGGGAAATGAATTTTTAGATTAAAAAGATTTTTTTGCATCATTTGGTTTGTGCATTTTTATATTTGTTTATAAATAACTGAGTTGCTAATTATCTTCTGAGCTTCTCCGATCAGATTTTCCAACAATTTTAGACATGGAACAAAAGTGTTCGAAGTCTTTATTTTCATGTCAATCTTATTGCCCCCACCCTTACTCCCTTAACTTCCATGTACTTAGAGTCCTTTATTTGTTAAATAAGCCAGAGTCTTGTCTTCTTCCTTAGAAGGACCTAGGATGACAATGTGGAGATTCTTGGTCTGAATCTAGTGCAACTACCACCTGCCATCTTTTGGGGGTATGAATATAGTATCTAAAAGTTGGATTGCGCAGGCCAAATCATTATGAGACTTATAAACGAAAACTTCAGATACCCATTAGAAATGTCTTTGAGGCAAAAACACACCTAAAGAATGAAGACCCCATCTCTGAAGAAAACAAAACACCGCTCTTCACACAACCAGAAATCAAGACCAGAGATTTGGAGCAATTGTCTACTAATTTGGCACAAAGCTTGTTTGTTCTTTAGAAAAGTGGCGTTGGCTTTTGAATATGAAATCTTCTCATAGCTGCCTAAAAAAGACTAGCATATCAGAAATCTTTAATACATAATTTATGCAAAGATAAAGCAACATAACACTAATTATAAAACTTTTTAAATCCCCATTTTTAATGAAAAATATACATTCGTATTTAAATTTGCTTTGAATAAAACAATTGTAAAGTAAATATTTGAAACATTTCTTTTTGTTTGTACATGCATTTTTTTTTTTAATAACGAGATAAGTCTTCTTGTACAGAATTGTTGAGTGTTCTGCTGGATACAAACAGAAAAGCAGTGAGAACAGAAGGTCTCTGGGGGAGGTGAGGCCCCAGCAGAGAAGAGATGGAACATCACAGACACTGGATGGCGCCATCTGCAAGGGCACGTGGAAAAACAACTCCACATCGTGTCCTGTGGACTTTGGAATAAAATAGGAATAACTGTCACCTGGCAGTTCAGATGACTTGGCATGTGTAGAAACGTGAGAACTTCACAGGCATGGATGAAATACAGGGAGACAAGAATCAAGACTCATCCCTGAAACACAGCTACTTCCGCGTGGCTTCCTACTCCATGAGGCCGCTTGGTACAGACTGCATCTTACTCCAAAGCTCCAAAGGGATAGATCCGACGGCTCTCCGCGTACCCTGATGCTCTAAGTTCCAGGTAATCATAGACAGTAAGCCCCACCCTAAATTATTTCCACTTTAGTTTCTAACAGTGGGGAGAGAAACAAATGACCGTTTGGTCTGTCAGTTGGAAACAACGTCAATGCTATCTGATTTCTGGCCTCCTACTATTTCTGAAGAATCTTGATTGAATTCTTGCTTTTCCTGTGGGGGTGACAGTATGTTCCTTAAGAGAATCACAGTGAAAAGGAGCTGCTGGCCCCCTGTTCTGTGCTGGCATCTTAGGAGAGGGGAAGGAGTGGCTTTCTTGGTTCTGCTGTAGAGGGGTTCAGCCTGCATGTGATACTGATTCCATCATAAAATGAGCACAGCGGGATAATTTGCTTTGGCAGATGTGAGGATGTTGGGGGAATGGAGGGTCATTTGAATATAACATGGACCTGGTTCTTGGTCCACTTTCTTTAATAAGCAACGTGGTAACGAATACAGTTTCTCTGTTGCCTGCTCTGACCTACCTTCCGCAGAGGCCAGCCTTTATTCACAGAACAAGGTGTAGAGGAATCTGTTATTTGTTCAGTAACGGAAAAAAAGTTCTAATAAATGCTTCTGATGTGCTAGGTAAAGACGAGGAAGCCCAAAGATAGAAGATATGGATGAGCTACCCCTAAGGGGTATGATCCTACTGCCAGTTTCGGCTCTACAAGAAGTAGACACTGAGATACTTAGAATACCAAAGCTTTTATTGCAGTAAGCACCTTTGAAAGGAAAAGAGGAAGCAGGATGAGGCAGGGAGGGCAGGCAAGCTGCTATCCCAGGGGAACTCTGGGAAAAAGATCACTCATTGGCGGAGTTCTGTGTTGGACTGAAACAGCTAGGTCCTTGTATCCTAGGTGCTTGCCCCGCTCTGAGAAGAGCATGCTCTCAATTTCCATAATTTAGTGAAATCATTGGCCACCAACCCCTCCTGTCTTGAGACTAGTGTGACCTCAATTTGAAAGCTAAGGTGGACCCTGGTGAAGTAGCAGCTGGTGGCTCCTTGCAGCTGGATGGCACTTCTTGTCTTAAAGGGGGATCTAAGTGGCACCTCTCCACGCCTGCCGCAGTCCACCCCTTGCCCATATGGATCCACTTCCCCAAAAACATGCAGAGAGTGATTGCTGCAGGGTGCCATGGACCTCTCTTCCTGAGGATAAATGTTGAAAGAGGAGTTTGGTGAGAACAACTATAGCACCTTCCTGCAAATGGTTTTGGAACCACAACTGGTCCTCATTACTCCCCCTTTCATTCTAAATTCCTCAACTGTCATCTTTGCTGGGCTTGGTGGCCTTTTTGATAGTATAAACCAAGCTCTAATTCCTGAGGTCCTGGGAGCCAAACCCTTCTCAGACCAGGGTTGCTGCACTAGTCCTTTCAGTTACAGCTGGGCAAGGAGTGCAGAGTGCCTCCAGTGGATCCGCTAAGTTCCACACACCTTACCCCTGGCTCCCATCCTCTGGCAGCAGACTTACCTTCACTTGGAGTTCAGAGTCAATTACCCCTGACTAGATGGTGGCTTCTTGTCTACTTGTCCCTGAACACAGAGTTCAAAGTGCCCACATAGTAGCAGCAGACTCTAGTTCAATGGCACTCTTGCAGTATTGCCTAGAGAAGGTATATACCCTCTGAGAACTAGGACTTCTGATGCTGTAGAACCCGGAGTTGTGGGGTTGGGAAGTACCAAGTCCCTCAGTGGTTCACTGGGTATGACGGTGAGTGGGATCACTCCTGCCTCCACTCCTTGGTTCTGAAATCTATACATTCTTACTGTTGTAGACACAGCATCATATAGGCTTTCTGATTCAATAAGTATACTGTGTACAGGAGATGGCGGCACATCGTGGCAGGGTATTGTCTGCCACCTGGCACTGACGCAGGCCATGCCAGCATTCCATCAGGCCAGAAGCTTCTAGGTGGCACAGTATGTGATAGGACAAGTAGATCCTGTGGCCATTGGTTAACTCCCTAATTGGGTGTTAACATGTATAGATCACATGTTCAGCAAGTCCATACTGGCAGATCAGGTGTTTTATAAGTCCCTAGACTGTGTTCAGACCCTGTGGTCCCGAAAAAAAAGACATACCTAGAATAGGAGGCTGTCCTTATGTGAATAAACTGCTGGTGCTTCTAGGAAGGAATGAGCCTACCATAGTGAATTTGCCATTAAGTGACCAGTTGGTACTCACAGTCTCATCAGGGTCTCAGCATTGGTATATGCTGCTGGCAGGTTGGACAGTCAGAGTGGGCAGTGTCTAAGTTGGCCTTAGTAAGTGGGAGCCCATGTGGGTGGGTTTCATGTTTAGCCTCCATCTTTGCCACTTAGTGTGCACATTTTACCAGCACTGAGGTGGGCACTGGCAAAAGTTAATAGAACAGGCTGTCATTTCCTCTGCTTGGTTGTTTAGTACCTCTTCTGTGGTGGGTGCTATCTGGTGGGCATTAACATGTGATACGGTTTTTCAAATTTTCTGTCCACTCCATATGCCCATCCACATGCCTCTACCCCAGACCTCCTAATCATCCATTCTTTTTCCTCCCAAACTCCTGATTGGCTGGCAGACCATTTGCTGCTATTTCTATACATATTTTACTGCTCCTCCCTCACAAAGTGAATGATCAGTGCACCTCAAAAAATTCTGCCCAGTTTTTGCAAAAGATTGCAAGTTTTTTTTCCCTGTTGTTCAGGGTCACCTTTGAGTGAGGGTCCATTTTCAGCCTGCAACTACAGAATGAGATAACTAACCAATAAACCAAGCCCAAGCATTCCTCTTCCTTCAGTGGATCATAGAGGTCCTCCAGCAACCACAGGGAGGAGGGGTACAGGTGCCACTGTGCAGACATGGCAGTGGAGATACTTGCTCTTGCGGTTTGCTTATGTGTGTCCTCCGGTCCTGCTTGGAACTGCTCCTGTATATATCATTTCCATCTCCCAGTGGACTGCTGCCGATCCTACTAGCTTATGACTTGGTGCTTCCCACAGGACTTAGTTAAGATGGGCAGTTCTGGACACAGCATCACTGGGTCTCAAAGTTCCATGTCTACCAGGGCCCAGTAGCACACCAGAAGCTGTTTTTCAAAAAGCATGTAATTCTCTCCTGCTGTTAGAACCACCTTGCGTCAGGACCCCAGGGACCTGCATTGTGATTCTCTCATTGGGCCTTGTCATATTTTCCACACTGCTGCTTCTTTCCCTCCTACCTCCAATACGTAAGATCTGCCAGATCACATAATTCAAGCTGCTGATTTCTTCATATCTGTCACTTCTGGGTCTACTTCTAATGGTCACTTTTTTTTTTTTCTAATTATAGGTCATAATTTGTTTTTGTTTCTAGTAATTTTTTACTGAATGTTGAGAAGTATGAATGTTACGTTGTTTGTTGATGGATTTTGTTATATTCCTATAAAAAGTATTGGACTTTATTTTGTTTCAGTTAAGTTTCTTGAAATTAATTTGATCCTTCCAAGGCTTGCTTTTAAGCTTTGTTAGGGGAAGCCCAAAGAAGCCTTTGATCTAGGGACAATTTGACCTTAGTACTAAGGCAACACCCTTTTGAGGACTCCATGAATTACGAGTTATTTCTACTTTGGCTAGTCGGAACACAGACTTCTCCCAGTCCCACAGATGATCTGTAAATTATTTGCTCTGCTACTTTCCAGTTACTCATTTCTTGGCTTGGGTAGTTTCTTCTTACACCTTCAGTCAACCAAGGACCCTAGAGGACCCCCTGCAGATCTATGGCGCCCCCTGTGTGTGCTGCTTCCTCCTCTCCTCTCACTTACTCTGCCCGACAAGTTCTACCCAGCTAGGCCTGAGTTGTTAACACTGACCTCTGCCTCCTCAACCCAGCAGGACCACTGGTCTCTGGCTTCTCCCTCCCTGCTTTGCTGACTAGAAACTGCCTCCAGGCCATTAGCTTGAGCAATCATTGGACTCACCTCATTTTTCCCCTTTCTCTCAGAGAATCACAGTCCTGTATTATGAACTTCCAGTATCTGAAAACCATTGTTTCACATATTTTGTCTGGGTTTTTAGTTGTCTAAGAGGGAAGGGTAAATTGGGTTCCCATTTCACCATCAGGGCCAGAAGCAGATGTTCACCCGAGGTGCTTAAAAAAAACATAGTTCAAGGCAATATTGATTATGGTTTACTGCCCTGTATGGAGGAGGAGTTTAGAAGTTTATACTCTTCCCCCACAGGTCAGGGAACAAATGTAGGGGTTATTCTGCCTGCCAACGATGCCAATCTCAATTACACGTTCAGGGATTAGGCAGATAACCAACTAGATAACCTGCAGACCTGAAGAGCCACCTGGGCTCTTCAAGGTCTCATCATCATCCAGATTGTTCTCAGCAAGCGAAGTTCCATCACAGCCTTTCCTGCCAGCCCCAGCCTGCCAAAGAGAGCCACCGCTGAGCTCCTTCATGATGCTCAAGCCCACTCATGAGTGCATCCTCGGCTGTGCTGAAGGATGGGTCCCCTGGGCCTTCCTGTGGAATATAACTGTCTAATGGATAGCCTTGCCTCATGTATCTATGCTGGCATGCTCCCTTCCCCGAGCCTTCTCCTTCCCTTCTGTATTGTTTGTTCCAGCCATTCAGGCATTTCAGCATTTTGATCGCTCTCGGCTTCTACCAAGCGGCCCTAGAGCAGTGAGTCTATATTATCTCCTGGCATTTTTCTCATGGTGTGTAATCCTGTATCCTGAGAGCTCCAAGTCAATATACCCTCTCCTTTATCTAGTTGTATAAACCCGGCCCCTTTGACCAAGCGCCCTCAGGATCCAGTCCCAAGAGTACGCTCCTGGCCCCTGCAGTATACGCCGCCAGGTTAGACAGCTCCTCTAACAGAGTCCATTTCTCCCTGGTCAGACCCCTCTGCCGCAACGTTATGTTGTGACTTAGGTCTCGTTATAGGCCTGGTAGCCGGGAGAACGGGTGAGGAGTGCTCCTGAGGGGGCTCTGTTGCCTCATGGGGAAAGACCCTGGACACTGTCTTTCCTTGTGTTAGGGAAGAGGCAGGAAGAGAGAGTAGTTCCAGCTCTTCATGGGGAAGGGTGGGCCTCTTCTGCAGACTGAATATTCAGGGAGTCTCCTAGGGAGTCAAATGGTTGGGGACATCCACTGAATGCCCCCATCCCATGTTTTAGGTTCCCAAGTTTGATTCTAACCTTGATAGAACAGGCCTGGCTTGGTTGAATATTTGTTGGCCATCCTTTTACCATCAAATCCTGTGCTTGACCTTCAGCTTGCTCTGCCTGGCTACAGCATGAGATAAGGACTTGTTGGCAAGCTACCAGAGACTCTGCCACTCACACTTAGTATTGTTTGTTAACTGACCTCAGCTTTTCATTATCCACTTGCAGGACGCCAATCCAACTCAGCAGTAACCATGCAAGTACACTGTCCTTGTCTCTGTTATCCACCCGTCCCACACCGGAGACACCCAAATCACCCCCGAGTCACTGCATTCTCCTGCACCAGCCTGCCATTTCATCTGAAGTCTGCATCATTGGACAGCCTTCTTGTGCCAGGAGCGGTCTCTGCCGCCTATCCACCGGGGATGGGGACCTCCAAGCCAGACAGTGAGTCACTCAGCCTGCAAATGCTGTCTTACCACCTACGTTCGTGGGCCACTGGTACCAATTGTGCCAATTTTAGGCTAAGCTGGAGTTAGGAGTACAAAGCTGGTGAAGTGACATCTCTAAAAGGAAAAAGGAAAAGCAGGATTGAGCAGAGGAACTGTAGGATCTAACAAAGTCCTAAAGAATCTAGACCACCAAAAAGCTCCAGAGCAGAGACTGTTTATTTATTTATTTATTTATTTTGAGACTGAGTCTCGCTCTGTGGCCCAGGCTGGAATACAGTGGCACAATATCGGCTCACTGCAACCTCCACCTCCCAGGTTCAAGCAATTCTCCTGCCTCAGCCTCCGGAGTAGCTGGGACTATAGGGACGCGCCACCACACATAGCTGATTTTTGTATTTTTAGTAGAGACAGGGTTTCACAATGTTGGCCAGGCTGTTCTCAACTCCTGACCTCAGGTGATCCACCTGCTTCAGCCTCCCAAAGTGCTGAGATTACAGGTGTGAGCCACCATGCCTGGCAGAGGCTGTTTATTAGAGGGGTTTCAAGTTGGGTGGCAATCACTAGGTCTTTTTTTTTTTTCCTGAGACAGGGTCACGCTTCATCACCCAGGCTGGAGTGCAGTGACATGATCATGACTCACTGCAACCTCCGCCTCCCCCAAGTTCAAGCAATCCTTTTGCCTCAGCCTCCCGAGTAGCTGGGACTACGGGTGTATGCCACCACATTTGGCTAATTTTTATTTTTTTGGACAGCCAGTCTCATTAGGTTGCCCAGGCTGGTCTTGAACTCCCAGGCTCTGCTTGAGCAATCCTCCCACCTTGGCCTCCCAAAGTGCTGGAATTACAGATATGAGGCACTGTACCTGGCCTAAATGGCTAGGTTTTATACCACCACCTTGCTCAGTTAATGGCTGGAAGTTGCCAGAAAAAAGCATGCTGTCAGTGACCACTGCCCTGCTCAGTTGTAGACTAGGTCCCCCTCTCTCCCATAGAATAGTGTGTCCTTATCTTGAAATCTGAGGTGGATCCTAAAGACAGTAACAGGGGAGACCATCAGCGAACCACACCCCTCACGGCTGGGCGGCAGGTACTTTCTTGAAGGTAAATTTGAGTGGCATACCTTAGGTTGTCTGCTGTAACTTCAAATCCCAGAATACAACTGACCATTCTTTGGCCACAGTAACAATTAAGTACAGGAAACAATCAATGACAATTACGCATCAGTAACCTCACCTCTAAACCAGGCTTCTAAATCATGCTAATCAGCAGTAGCCTCATTCTGGTAACTGCATCTCCACAACTAGAGCTCCATCAACTCCTAAATGCTTTTGAAAGTCTGTTAATCCTTCCTAAAACACTGCATAAGGTCAGCAGTTTTTTTTAATCTGGAGAGACTGTGCCCTACAAGAGCAGTGCTATCTTGCTCAGCAAGCTGTGTATGCAGCTTTTTGTTCTGGGCACCAAACATGGCCTCCTCCTTTAACGCTGTCACCTTTGCCCAAGATGTTCCCCTCACCTCTGCCTCTGGCTTTCATCTGACTCCTCCTCATCATTCAAGTCTCAACTGTCTCTTGAGAGGCCTTTGCTGACCACCTTATGTGATAGCCACCACCCCCTATCTAACCACACTCTACCCCACTACCCTATTTCAGTTCTTGATCACACTTGCCAATTTCAAGTATCTTATTTGTGTTGAACTTCCTTACTCTCTAGAATGTAAACTGCATAACGCCAGGGGCCTTGTCTGTCGTGTTCACAGCGGGAGGGTGAATGAAATGGGTAAGTGGGTGGAAAGATGCTGTTGGAGCTAGTGAAGTCAGTGATGAAGGGCTTGGGACAGATTTGCTCACCACTTCCCAGCCCTTAGCGGAGTCCTTGCAACACAGCAAGGACTCCCTACGATGACTTAAAGAATGAATGAAAATACATAACAGAGGCCGGGCACAGTGGCTCACGCCTGTAATCCCAGCACTTTGGGAGGCCAGGGCAGGCGGATCACCTGAAGTCGGGAGTTTGAGACAAGCCTGACCAACACGGAGAAACGCCATCTTTACTAAATATACAAAATGAGCCAGGAGTGGTGGTGCATGCCTGTAATTCTAGCTACTCAGGAGGCTGAGGCAGGAGAACCGCTTGAACCCTGGAGGTGGAGGTTTCGGTAGGTGGAGATCATGCCATTGCGCTCTAGCCTGGGCAACAAGAGGAAACTCCATCTCAAAAACAAAACAAAACAAACAAAAAAACCCACTAAAAATATGTGACAATTTAATTCAATGTTTAGGGGAAAAAGCAAGATTTTTAGGGGGTAAAGTGGAGACCAGAAAGAAAGGAATGAATTAACTACGTTTAAATGGAATATTCTTGTGCAGTGGGGCAGTGGGAAGATGCGTGAGAGGGTTCAACAGAGAACGTATGGTGGCAGCTGCAAGAGACAGTTGATTTCTGTGTCCAACTGAACTTCACCTCTCTGGGCCTGACAGCTTAGTGGTTCCACAAAAGATAAATCTTAACAATTTTATTGATACTATCTGGAGGGGATCTCATCCAACTGACACAATTCCAAGGAAAAAAAAAAAAAAGGCAATATGATACTGATAGAGTGGAAAAGACAGACGTGCCATGAAACTTCCCTGGATCCTCACAGAAATAAAGACCACCATAGTTACAACCTATTTATATGTTTACAGACTACCGCCCTCTGTTACCTGTGTATGTAGATAAAGCTTCAAGCATTAAAAAGGCACATTGGAAATAAGCTTAATTAACAGTAGTACTCTCAATAGAGGACACTAGACACGCACTTTACTTTTGAGTCCTGTTGATGTCTATGATAAACAGTCGTTTTGCCTCTGACAGTGGAACTTCCTTTCATTTTCTCATTCATTTTCTTTGGAGGGTTCACGTTTTTCAATCAGCCACACTTCATTATTTCTATTGAGCAATTTGAAAGGACTGTTGAAACCTGCAGTGTAGTAAACCTTCTCATCGAAAACTTTCCCATCTTCCCTCAAAATGCTTGCTAATGTCAGAAGTTGTTCTTGATTCTTTTGGGCACTAGAAAATCCATCGAAAGACCTACAAAGGAGAAAGAAAATAACTGTGAATGATTTTAATACTGATGTGAATGTCAGTCTGAAGCAAAAAGCAGGTGCTGGTACCATGAATGCTGGGTGAAGCGCGGCTTCAAAGTTACTCCTTCGCGGCCAGGTGCGGTGGCTCATGCCTGTAATCCCGGCACTTTGGGAGGCCGAGGTGGGCAGATCACTTGAGGTCAGGAGTTCAATACGAGCCTAGCCAACATGGTAAAATCCCATCCCTACTAAAAATACAAAAATTAGCCGGGTGTGGTGGCGGGCACCTGTAATCCCAGCTACTTGGGAGGCTGAGGCAGGAGAATTGCTTGAACCTGGGAGGTGGAGGTTGTGGTGAGCCAAGATTGCAACACTGCACTCCAGCCTGGGACGACAGAGTGCAAGACTCTTTCTCAAAAAACAAAAATTAAAAAAGGTACTCCCTCTCAGCAGGTGAACCAACCACTCCTGCCTGTGATTCCCGGTCTCTGTGTGACCTCAGAAGCACTGAGGAAACCCAGGAGGATGCATCCCCTCCTTCCATCTGTTGACAAGCAGATTTGGAACCTACACAATCTCAAGTGCTATACCTTGTGCTTCTCAAACCTTTAACATGAATACAGGTCACCTGGGGATTTTGCTACTCTGCAGGTTCAGGTCTGGGGTGGAGCCTGAGAGTCTACATTTTGTTTGTTTGTTTCTTTTGAGGCAGAGTCTCTGTTGCCCAGGCTGGAGTACAGTGGCGTGATCTCTGCTCACTGCAACCTCTGCCTCCCAGGTGCAAGCGATTCTCCTGCCTCAGCCTCCTGAGTAGCAGGAATTACAGGCGCGCACCAACATGCCCAGCTAGGTTTTTTTGTATTTTTAGTAGAGACGGGGTTTCACCATGTTGTCCAGGCTGGTCTTGAACTCCTGACCTCAAGTGAACCTTCTGCCTCGGCCTCCCAAAGTGCTGAGATTACAGGCTTGAGCCACGGCGCCCGGCCGAGTCTGCTTTTCTACCAAGCTCCCACATCCATGCTGGTGCTGTTGATCAGAGGGAGGACCACACTGACACCCCTGCAGAAGCCCCTTTTCCAGGCTCGATTATCTCTTGAACACTGCCCTTTTTTCTCTCCTAGGGAAAAGAATAAGCGCTGGATTACAAATGAATATGTTATAGTTTTCATCTCTCTGAATTTATGATCCAATGGAAGAGATCAACATTTTGGCAGCTCTCTATATATATCCTGAGAAGGCTGTTTTGTTTTTTGTGTGTGTGTGTTTTCTGAGACAGGGTCTCACTCTGTTGCCCAGGCTGGAATATGATGGCACAGCATACTGCACCCTTGACCTTGTGGGCTCAAGCACCCTCCCACCTCAGCTTCCTGAGTTGCTAGGACCACAGGTGCACACTGGACTAATTTTTTTAAAAACCTATAGAGACAGTCTTATGATGTTACCCAGGCTGGTCTCAAACTCCTGAGTTCAAGTGATCCACCCGCCTTGGCCTCCCAAAGTGTTGAAATTACAGGCATAAGCCACCATGCCCAGCCTCTGAGAAGGGTTTTAAACAGATGTAGGTGATGGGGAGGAAGGCAGCAAATCACACTGCCATGTGTGTACCTATGCAACAATCTTGCATGTTCTTCACATGTACCCCAAAACCTAAAATGCAATAAAATAAATTAAAAAAAAAAAAAAAAAAAAAAAAAAAAAAAAAAAAAAAAAAAAAAAAAAAAAAAAAGCAGGGACAGGATCAATGTGCTGTGGGAGCACTGAGGACGGGGTTAAATCTGGGGTAAGGAGGGTCATCTGAGTTGGGCCTGAATGGAGGACAGTTTTGCTGAACAACGAAAGGGGAGTGATAGGAAAGAGACCATACATCTAAAAATACCAAGTGTTTTCCTAGTGAGGCAGAAAATGAGGCCAGGAAGGTGAGTCAGAGCTAGAAGGAAGAATCTTGTACACTAGCCTAAGGCCTTTTGAGATTATTTCCAAGGATGTTGAGCAGAAAGGTGCAACTTGATCAGATCTGGGTTGGAATATAAGCTGATAGCTAATAGACTGGTGAGGAAGGATCCAGTCAGGAGGCTGCTATGGGGATGTGGAAGAAAAGACAGTCAAAAGGTTAAAATAAGAAGTGGGAAAAGAGAATAAAAGTTTAAATATAGAGTTTTCAGTAGACAAACAAAAACATCCTGAGATTAAATCATGACAGCACTGACCTAGCTGAGCTGCTGCCACACAAGCATGATGAATTTGATTTTGAGGGTTAAGAATAAGGAACACTGAGAAACAAAAATGTACTTAATATACCTTATTTGATATAAGTTCTGTTATCAATGCGCCAATGCAAAAAATCGATCCTCCCACGCTTCAGATGAGATATCATTTCTCAAGGGTACAAACCGTGTCTGTTCTATGTAACAATGTCTACCTAGCGCCTAGAACCATTCTTGGCATGCGTTCCCTTTAATCCTGTCAAGTTAGGAATCTCGGCACGCACATGTATAAACACCGCAGGAGAGTTGATAGAAAACTCTTCTGTTCATCATTTTTATGTCATTTGAATATAATTCTGAACCACATGTTAAGAAACATTTTGGCCCAGGCACTGTGACTCACACCTGTAATCCCACCACTTTGGGAGGCCAAGGTGGGTGGATCACCTGAGGTCAGGAGTTCGAGACCAGCCTGGCCAACATGGTGAAACCCCGTCTCTACTAAAAATACAAAATTAGCCAGGCATGATGGTGGGTGCCTGTAATTCCAACTACTCCAGAGGCTGAGGCTGATGAATCACTTGAACCTGGAAGGTGGAGATTGTGCCACTGCACTCCAGGCTGCACAACAAGAGTGAAACTTCATCTCAAAAAAAGAAAAAAGAAATATTTTGGCTCCTAAATGTGTTATTTATTTCCTTAATAATAACCAATAACCAATGCTTAGCATGTTCTGCCTGAAAGGAATTTGTTTTTAAATTCATTTTCCCTTAAAATCAAATCTTGAACCCTCTAATTAGAAATCAGCTTTTGTTCTCTGAATGTGTATTGTTTCACAATGATCTATTCACTGTTTTACTCAGAACACAAAATGGTGCCCACCACCCTCACCCCCATGTGCCTGCCTTGCCAGGGGCTGGAATATATGAACATAGAAACATGCTGTCATATTCTTGAGGAAGTTTCAGTCTATAAATAAGTCACTATTACTTAGAAGAGGAAGAATAGAAGGAAGGGCACCAAGGACAGAGTCGCTAGCTAAATGGAGAAATTGAAAAAGGCATCACAGGAAAGGTGTCATTTGTCCTGGAGGATGACAGTGGGCTCTCCAGGAAGAGAGAAGAGAGAGTACTAGAGCTAGGAGTGTTTGATGCTCATGTTCCAAGTATTTTACGTAAATTAACTCATCTGATCTTCATGGCAACCCTATGCGATAGGTAAGTACTATGATTACCTGAAGATTTTAAAACCTTCAGATTTTAGCAAGGAAAAGTGGACTCACATGGCTGAGGTCAAAAGAAACAAGATGTGGAAGAACATGGCATGTTCTTTGAAGGGTGAGAAGTGCATGTGGTGGGAAGGGGAGCTGCACAGACAGGGCTGGCCCAGGTCACATGGGGCACTGCACTGTGTGAACAATCTGAGCTTCTCTGGGGAAGCAAGAGGAATCTGACAGAGAGTCCGGGCTTTTGTCGTTGAGAAACATCACAGTTCCAGTGTGGAAGAGGACAGAAAAAGGCTGGTGGCAGTGAAGACGGCTTGCAGGCTACTGAAGTGAAATAGTCAAGAAATAATTCAGTGGAGATCAATGAACATCCTAGTATCTATTAGGGGTGTCAGGCATGTGCCAAGAACTGGGGTACACAAAGATAACTTAGTGCGGTCTGTATAAGATGAAGACCCAAATAAGTAACATGGCGATGCAGACAAGGGAACAAAGCCCAGAATCATTTTTGAGGTGAAGGGGACAGATTTGGGAACCAATTGTCAGGAACCATGTGCTGATGGTGACTGCAAGTTCCTTGCTCAGGAAACTGTCTTGGCTAGGCATGGTGGCTCATGCTTGTACACCCAGTGCTTTGGGAGGCCGAGATAAGTAGATTGCTTGAGCCCAGGAGTTCAAGACCAGCCTGGGCAACATAATGAGATCCCATCCCTACAAAAAACTATAAATTAGCTGGGCATGGTGGTGGCACATGCCTGTAGTGCCAGCTACTCAGGAGGCTGAAGTGGGAGGATCCCTTGAACCCAGATGTTCCAGGAGGCAGTGAGCTATGATCATGCCACTGCACTCCAGCCTGGACAACAGAGTGAAAACCCGTCTCAAAAGAAAAAAAAAAAAAGAGGAGGCTGTCTGGCTGATGCGACCCTCAACTGAAACAGGCGCTGTAAGATCAGAGAAGATTTGGGAACTGGGGGAAGGCTCATTTTAGGGCTGTTGAGTGTGATTCCCCCAACCCCAAACAGAGATGTCCAACAAGCAGGGAAATCAGATCTGGAGACATTTACTAGCTTTGAGAATCATTTGACTCAGGGAGTTGAAGCAATATGAATGGATCACCCAGAACAAGTCAGCTATGAAATGAGGGTCAAAAACAGGCATCAACAGTGTTCCTAGGGTGAGAAGCGGAGGAGGAACCAATGGAGGTAAAGAAACTGGAGGGGAGAAATGACAAGAGTGACACTCTGAAAGTTAAAGGATAATCAAGTATTAAGGGACCAGGTTCGTCCACACATGACTGCTGCAGGGGTCACGTAGGAGAGGATGGCAACCACGTGACAGATACAGAAGCACTGCCGAGAAGGCAAGGGCACTCTAAGGAGAGGGTGGGAGTCATACCGGATCATGGTGGTTTGAGGTAAAGGCCATTTTGATAAGGTCTTGGAATGAAATGAGGAACATTTATTGGAACTTGGAGGAAAGGTGATCCTTGTCATGACATGGCAAAGAAACTGTTTGTGTCCTAGTGTAATGTGGACAGTATGTCTTGTGGGTTATGAAATAGGATATTTGGCTGAACATTTTCTTGTTTTTTCTTTCTTTTTTTTTTTTTGAGATGGAGTTTCCTCTTGTTGCCCAGGCTGGACTGCAATGACATGATCTTGGCTCACCGTGACACCCACCACCCATGTTCAAGCGATTCGCCTCCCTCAGCCTCCTGAGTAGCATAGATTACAGACACACGCCACCAAGCCTGGCTAATTTTTGTATTTTTAGTAGAGATAGGGTTTCTCCATGTTGGTCGGGCTGGTCTCAAACTCCCAACCTAAGGTGATCGGCCCGCCTCGGCCTCCCAAAGTGCTCAGATTACAGGTGTGCGCCACCGTGCGCAGCCTTGGCTGAATATTTTCTAAGCAAAATGTGAATGGAAGCTATGGCTTGGCTTCTCTTGATAGTAGAATACAAGAAGAGAGAATTTAAAGAGTAAATTTTTAATCAAAAGGGAAGCATAACTTAAACATTTGGAAAATTCTTAGCCTATCCATATTAAAAGCAATGAGAAAGCTTGTTCGAGAAAAAACAAGGGTAAGGTAAGCAACCTTTGATAAGGAGATTAATGTGGAACTGCCATATAAACAGAAACCAGGACCTATTCACCAGGATAATGGAAGAACCGTGCCAAAGGCATTTCAGAAATTATGAGCTGCCTCTCCCATCACATGCCAAGTGGAGTGCCTAGGGGGCAGATGAATTTCAAAGGAGGGTCTTTGGGCACCTGGGGGCCTTGGAACTCAGTGCCTAGCACTGCCTGGCCACTATGTTCCCTCATTCCAGTGCAGTCCTCCTTGGATGCCCCAGGTACAGCTCCAGTGGGCTGAGGTAGGTGTGGCCTGGGCTGCAATGGCTGTCCCTCCGGAAGGCACAGGCAGTTCACCTCGGCAGCATCCATGTGATGCCATCTTGAAGAGTACATGAGCTGTGGGGGTTTGGCTACCTTCATCTTGAAGGATGGAGCTGCCCAAGGCCTTGGGCATGTGACCAAAGCAGAAGGCCACAGTGAGAATGAGCTACTGCAGAGTCCCCAATAGGGAAATGGCTAATGGAGCCATGGGAGCAGGGCACACCAGACTGGGAGGGCCACCGGTGTACAGTTCAAGCCTGGTAAAACTGCAGGGGGTCCCTCCAACTGTGAGAGCTGCAGTGGGGTAGGGCCATCCACAGCCATGGGCAGGGCCACTTGAAGCCTTGGGGGCCCAACCTCTGTTCAGCAGAGCTTCACAAGTGGGACCTACATCCCAGTGGGCCTAGAGGGAAGAGCTCTGAGTCACAGAAAATGAATCTGAAGACTTAGAACTTACCTGGAACCTGTTACCCATTTCTTTTTTCCTATTTCTTCCTTTTGGAACGGGGTAGCTATCCTCGTCTGTCCCACCATTGTATTTTGGAAGCATGTAACATGTTTGATTTCACAGGTTCACAGATGGAGGGGAATTGGCCTCAGGATGAATTGTACCTTGAGCCTCAGGTTCGATTTTGATAATCTTTAGATGACTTTAGACTTTTGAGTTGATGCTGGAACAAATTCAGACTTTTGGGGCTATTGGGATAGAATGAATGTATTCTGGATGTGAGATGATATGAATTTTACAGGGTCAGGGCAGAATGCTATAAACTCCATGTTTGTGTCTCCCCAAAATTCATATATACATTTTTTTTTGAGACAGGGTCTCATTCTGTCACCCAGGCTGGAGCGCATTGGTGCAATCATGGCTTACTGCAGCCTCAACCTCCTGGGCCCAAGTGATCCTCGTACCTCAACCTCCCAAGTAGCTGGGACCACAGGCATATGCCACAAGACCTGGCTAACATATATATATATAAATGTGTGTGTGTGCGTATATACATATACATACACACACACACATAAACATATTTCTTTTTGTAGAGACGGGGCCTTGCTATGTTGCCCAGGCTGGTCTCTAACTCCCAGGCTCAAGTGATCCACCTGCCTCAGCCTCCCAAAGTGCTTGGCTTCAAAATTCATATTTTGAAAACCTAATCACTAATGTGATCATACATTAGGAGATGAGGCTTTGGAAAAGTGATGAGGTCATGAGGGTAGAGACTTGTAAAACATGTCCAGTAAAGCTGCCTTGGCTCTTCCACCACGTGAGGACGTTACCGAGAAGGTTCCATCCATGAACCAGGAAACAGGCCCTCGCCAGTCACTGAAACTGACAGCACCTTCAACTTGAACGTCCTTGTCTCCAGAAATGTGAGAGATAAATTTCTGTTTCTTTTAAGCTACCTAGCCTATGGCATTTTGATACAACAGCCTGAACAGACTAAGACTTTTGTTTTAAGGTACTTTTGTTCAGGTCTAACTATATTGCAGTTTTTTGTCTTGGGGGCATGTAGTTTGTACCGTGTCTTATATGAAAGACATGCAATAGACTCATTAAATGAAGTGATTCTATCTTGCAGCAGACCTCAGTAACATAAAAAACAAAGCCAGGAGGAAAACATCACAAAATGCACTAGATCTGATTTTACCAAAGGGTGAAAAGCCTTTTGAAATTGCATTGGCGCTAAACTGTGAGTGCATGCAAGTAAAACTACCAGTCAGCAAGGCTATAAATTAGCTACCACTTACCGTACAAACACAGTCATTTCGGCTCTGTCTTCAATGAAGATATCTGACTCTAAAGGCTTGGGCGGATCAAATTGCTGTTCAGAGGGAATATACAGGGAAACGGTAATGGTAGACTCACTAAAAGGACCTGAGCCAGGCTCCACGTAGCTTGTCACTGGAGCTGTCATCTTTATTTTCATCTCTGTGACATAAAAATGAAAGCAAATTTACTCTAATTTTGGCTACTTTAAACATTTAACCTATATTTTTTTTATCTTTGTGTTTTGATTTACTTTACATTATTGACATATTTACCTTTAAGACAATTTTCATCTTAAAACAGTAAGGTCAAAATTACTCAATTACTCCCCACATTAAACCACTTTCTGTAATACTGATATTTTGGGTTAATTCTTAATTTTTAGAGATAAAAGGGGAAATTAGAGATTACATGATCAGCAATTCTTTTTTTTTTTTTTTTACAATTCAGATAATGAGGTCCCATTATCTGAATTTTACAATTCAGATAATGAGGACCTGCTAAAATATAAATAGCAGCAAAGCCAGAGCAAAAGTTATGACTTGATGCTTCTAATCTTGGTACCTTCTTGTCTCCTGATGCCTCCGATCCTATCAGTCACCAAATTATCTTGAAGCGTCAGCCGTGGAAAAGGACTTATCACGAGTTACACCCAACCCCAGTTCATCCAGCAAAATCAGAAAACAGAGGTTGAAAACAGTGTAAACCCTGGTCCCGAGGAGTCATGTCTGAAAACAAGTCTTTGATGACTTGGCTATTTTTCTATGATAAATGATACTTCTTTAACAAGCTAACACTCAATAGTAAGCCTGGGGACTCAATCACAATATGCATAATTACCAGGAAACCTGCTTTTACCTTTCTCATTTTTGCCTTGAATGTAGCTGTTCAGTTTCGTAAAGCCGGTTTGGATGGCTGAATCCCAGTCCATAGACTCCACGGACGTGCTGACCCACTTGGCTGGTCCATAGTGTCGGATCTCGTAACTTCCGGGCTAAAGTGGAACAGAGAAAACTTCGAGAAGCAATTCTAAGAGGGGGAGGGGTGAGATGCAAAAATACCGGTGCCGTGATCTCGGGTCGATCTGGAGCCGGCCTGTCTAGGGGCTGCACCGCCCCGGGGTCCGGCCTGGGGTCCCCGCTCCTTAGGGCTGGGAAGAGCCCCTCCAAGAGGTTCCCCTCCTTGCCATTAGGGACCGCAGCGGCCCCAACCCCTCACGCTGGGGACTCGATTCAAGCTTTAAAGACAAGCAACTGTGACACCCCCTCTGCTCGGAAGGTTCCACCGCGCGTTCTGGGACTTAACCAGTTCCTCCCCGCCCCGCCACCCCGCAAAGACAAGAAATTGAGGTGGGACCTGTACTGGGCGTAGGGGGAGGGTACAGCTAAGTGACTGCCGTTTCTCGTTTGCTTAAGATAAGGGGTAGGGGCTCGAACCATTTAAAAAATTGTACTTTTTACTTAACTCTACCAGACCCGCTGGCCTCACTGCAAATCAGCCCGAAGGCGGGCCCGGCCCCTCCGCTCCCGGGTCGGCGCCTACCTGGGGGCCCGCGTCCTCCGGGGCCTTCCAGCCCGGTGTCTCCACCACTTGGGCCGCCGCGACCTCGGCCGCCCCGGGGTCTGGCTGGAGCGGCTCGGCCATGGGCGGCGTCGACGCTCTGGGAGCCTGGCCCGCCGCGCCGAGGGCCCGCACCGCGGCCGCCCCTCCTGCGTGCGCGCGCCCCGCCGAGGCCCCGAGTCCCCGAGTCCGCGCCCTGCAGACGCGGTCTCTCCTCCCCGCCGCGCAGGACACCTGAACTAGCCGGATGCGCCCGGCTCTGGGCCGCTAGGGGGCGCCGCCACCAGGGCGTGGCCGGCTCCCGACCCCTCCGCGGGAATGGGAGCCTCGCTCGCTTTGGCCCGCCTTCCTTTGGGGGCACCTCCCGCCCTCCCTTGCCCCTGCCCTTGTTTTTGAGGGAAAGTCGCGCAGAGGTGGCCCCGCGGGCAGCCGAGGGTGGCGCGGTTTCCGTGCAACAGGTTTGGGCACCTCTGCCACGGTCCCGCCCGCGCTGGGAGCCGCGGGCGCGGACGGGGAGCCCTGGCAGCGGCGGGGACGGCCACCCGCCCCTAGAGGGTGTCCCGGCGCCGCCGCGGGCAGAGAAGGGCAGGAGGGGGTGCCTGGCGACCCGACTCCCGGGGCCCAGCCAGGGCGAGCGGCCATACTCACCCCAAGAAGGTGCCCTAGGGCCCAGACACTCCTCAGGGTCCCTTGCGGAGGAGGTGGCGGGGCCACAGACACAAGGGGAGAATCTGGAACTCTTCTGGTTTCTGAACTTTTCCCCGACAGAACCCCAAACCCTCTGAGTCATCCTCCCAGGCTTAACGGGACTCGGGGAGAGGTAGGTCCGAGGCCAGACCCCAGTGCGTTTCAAGAATTCTGGTTACCAGGGCTTTCCAGAGCCAAGCCGGGTGCGGCTCTGTTCCCCAACCCTCCCACCCCGACGTTCAGACGGCCAGGCTGACCCGCGTGACTGTGCCCTGCGCGGGGACCCTGCGCGACTCCAGCGCCCCCCAGCAGACCCCCATCGTGGGCAGCCAGAGCTCCGAGGCTTCCCGGGGCGACGTGACAGCTGCAGAGGCAGCTGGCACTCCCCACTCAGTAGCCAACTGACAGGAGGTTGGCGGCATGAAAATAAATGGTGACAACCCCCAAGGGTGAAAGGGAATCAGCCCCCGGGAAGAGGCAGCCAGACGGGGCCACTGGCAATGTGGAGCCAGCACCCCCTAGCCAGGGTGCTGAGACCAAGAGGGAGCCTCCCTTCCCAGCAAGAAGATGAAATTGTCTTTCAAGGCTAGGCACGGCTTCTAACGCCTATAATCCTTGAATTTTGGGAGGCCAAGACAGGCAGATCGCTTGAGCCCAGGAGTCCGAGACCAGCCTGGGAAACATGGCAAAAATCAGTCTCTATAAAAATACCTGGGAAACATGGCAAAACCCCGTCTCTA
>NW_016107380.1:5287090-5293723 GCF_001604975.1 Cebus imitator
ACACACACACACACACACACACACACACACACACACACACACACACACACACACAGGGCTGGGAGTGGTGGGGCTGTGGTCTTAGCTACTCCTACTCCGGAGGCTGAGGTGGGAGGATTGCTTGAGCCTGGGAAGGTCGCGGAGGCTGCAGTGAGCCGAGATCGCACCACTGCACTCCAGCCTGGGTAACAGAGTGATACCATGTCTCAAAAAACCAAAAATCTCTTTCAAGAAGGCTTTCACATTGAGCAGTTTATCTGTCCTTCAAGAGAAATCGGAAGGAGGGTGGGGTGATTCCTCTGCCTCCTCACCTACAGAGGATGATCAGGAGGAGGGGGAGATCAGTGCCTGTCGCCACGAGGCCACTGCCCAGGAAGGGAAGGTCGTTGCCACTCCTGAGAGCCAGGAGCCGCAGGCCAAGGGGGCAGAGGCTAGTGCTACCTCAGAGGGAGAGGCAGGGCCTCAGGCTGCAGAGCTCTCCACTCCCTTGGGGCGGAGAGTGGCCCCACACAAGCCCATGCGGAGCACAAACAGTAGCTGGGTGGGCCAGGTGGGTGATCTCTAAGCTGCAAAAACTGCTGTCCTTGTGAGGTCACTGCCTGGACCTGGTGCCCTGGCTGCCCTCCTGTGCCCGGAAAGGAAAGGGCTGTTACATCCTACCAGCTGTGTTCCCTTTCCTTCTCTCCCACTTGTGGATTCTCACATCAACCATCTGGCTTTCCTCTTAAGGCCGGTCGAAGATGGTCCCTTACAGCCTCCCTAGTTAGTGATGTGAAATACTCCTGTCCCTGACCCTGCCGCCTTCCCTGTCCTCACCCTTCTGAAGGCAATTTTTGGTTTTCTTCCCCAATTATTTTCCAAGTAGGTTTTGTTTACCCTTCTCCCCAAATCCCTGAGCCAGAAATGGGGTGCTTAAACTCCCAAACCTTGAGGGTCCAGACTCCCCCGTGGTGACTTTTTACTCTCTTGTGCTGTGCCTAGTGGTACCTGGGCACATAGACTGCCTTGTCTAGGGTTCTATTCAAGTTCAAACCTGCTTGTGAGCCAACTGTGCCTCTTTTCTGACTTGGCAAGCGCATATTAGGCTTTGGGGTCAGGGAGAGGTCTGTATTGTGAAACCACTTCTTGTCTTCTCTCATTTTCATAATGGCCAAACCCCAGATTTGAAATTTTTTTTTTTCCAACTGCTAAAACCTTCTCTTCCACCTGGTTTTACTGTACCAATTGGAAAAGGAATAAATGTCCCTTAAAATTATTTTTATTAGATGTATTCTTTATTTTTTCCAAGAGATTTATTGAGATATAATTCATACACCATACAGTTCACCCATTTAAAGTGTACTGGTCAGTAGTTTTTAGGATCTTTAGAGCTGGGCAACCATCATCACAATGTGAGAATATTTTCATCACTCTCTGTCCTTAAAGAAACTATAATTGGACAGGCACTGTGGCTCACACCTGTAATTCCAGCACTTTGAGAGGCCAAGGCGGGCAGATCACGAGGTCAGGAATTTGAGACCAGCCTGGCCAATATGGTGACACCTGTCTCTACTAAAAATACAGAAATTAGCCAGATGTGGTGACGCTCGCCTGTAATCCCAGCTACTGTGGAGGCTGAGGCAGAAGAATTGAGTGACCCAAGATCGCACCACTGCTCTCCAGCCTGGCAACAGAGCAAGAGTCCATCTCAAAAACAAAACAAAACCAAAAAACTCTATAATCTTTAGCCACCACCTCCCAATTCCCCACCCCCATGCCTAGGCAACTACTTATCTGTTCTCTGTCTCTATAGTGTTGTCTATTTGGAACATTTCATATGAATGGACTCATAATACTATGTGGTCCTTTGTGACTGGTTTCTTTCACTTGACAAAATGTTTTCAAGGTTCATCTGTGTTGTGGCAGGTACTCCATTTCTTTTTATAACTGATTGATATTCCATTGGATAAACACTTTATTTATCAATTCATCAGATGAGGGACATTTGGGCTGTTTTCAACTTTTGGCTATTATAAATAAAGCTGCTATACATGTTTATGTACCTGTTTCTGTGTGCATGTACATTTTCATGTCTCTTGGGTAAATATCTAGGAGTGGAAGTTCTGGGTCAAATAGTAACTCTGTGTTTAACCTTCTGAGGAACTGCCAGACTGTTTTTTTGCTGTTTTACATTCTCACCAGCTGGGTATGAGCATTCTGTTTCTCCACATCCCCATCAACATGTGTTATTATCTGGCTTTTGGATTATAATCATCCTGGTGGGTTTGCACTGTGGTTTGAATGTTTGTTTCTTCGGAAACCTGTGTTGAAACTGAATCCCCAATTATGGCAGTATTGAAAGGTGGGGCCTTAAAAGGTGATTGGGTGATGAGGGCTCTGAAATTAATCCATTCATGGATTAAAGCATTAATGGATTATTGGATTAGCACAAGATCGCTGCTTGTGGCTTTATAAGAGGAAGAAGAGAGACCTGTGCTAGCACACTGAGCCCCGTCACCATGTAATGCTCTGTGCCATCACAGTACTCTGAAGAGAGTCCCCATCAGCAAAGGCCCTCTCTAAATGTGGTTCCTTGACCTTGATCTTCCCAACCTCCATAACTGTAGAAAATAAATTCCTTTTCTTTATAAATTACCCAGATTCAGATTTTCTGTTATAAGCGATAGAAAATAGACTAAAGCAGTACACCCAGTGCTTTAAAATATTTTTTGAGGGCCAGGCACAGTGGCTCATACCTGTAATCCCAGCACTTTGGGAGGCCCAGGCGGGTGGATCACTTGAGATCAGGAGTTCAAGACCAGCCTGACCAACATGGAGAAACCCCGTCTCAAAAATAAATAAGTAAATAAAATCTTTTTTGAGATGTAATTCACATATCACAGTCACTATTTTACCATGTATAATTCAGTGGTTTTAGTATATTCACTATGTTGTACAAACATCATTACTACTATCTAATTGTAATTCTAGAACATTCCATCAGTCCAAACAGAAACTCCGTATAGCTTGTCATCACTCTCCATCTCCCTTCCCCAGCCCCTGGCAGCCAGGAATCTACTTTCTGTATCTACAAATTTGCCTATTCTGGATATTTCGTACAAACAGAATCATGCATTATAATGTGTGATATTTTGCGATGGCTGCTTACTCTTAGTGTAATGTTTCTTCAGTGTTGAGCATGTACCAGTACTTAATTTTTTTGAGTTGCCAGAAAATATCCCATTTTATGGGCCTAGTGCTTCTAAAGCAATTGATGTCTTCTCTTTTCTTTGCCCTTCCCTGCCCAAACAACTGTGCAGTGTTCTGAGGACACACGGTACTTTCTAGTGGTTCTATCAGATCTATTATTATACAGAGCTAAGTTTGAATTATTTAGTGAAGGCTAAATAATGAATTTTAACTTATTTTTAAAAATAGCTTGTTTAGTTTAACTATATAACAGATGTGATCCATTGCTTAGGTGACTTTGCATAGTTGAAAATGCAACTTTATCACAGGTTTTATTTTTTTTAAAAAGAAAAAGGAAGTAATTTACATCACTGCTTATGAAATCTGTTTTTTTTTTTTTTAAATCTATGCAGTATCTTTTACATTTATCAATACCTTTTTTGGAGGGAAACATTTTATTTGCAGAAAATCTGAGGCTAAATTTGGAGATGTTTATTTTTTAGGGTTTGGAATATGCAATCAGTGAAGGTAACAGCAGGTGACTAGACTGCATTATCTATATTTACAAGGCAGTAACTAGTCATCTAAAAGAATAGAGGAAGGAAAGAAAAGGATTTATTTCAAAATAATAGGATTTCAGTTTACAAGTTTAATAAAGTTTAGTAAAGTTTAATAAACTTTCAATTATTTAAATTATTAAAAGTTAATAAACAATCTTCAAGTCTTACACTCTTATTTCAAAGTAATCAAGTTAGTTTTAGTTACTTTTCTGGTTGATTAATTATAGTAAATTTTTACTATTAGCTTATATTTAATCAATGTTTATACGACACTATGAAGCAGATATTTTATTTAAGCTTTTCAGCAAATTTTGAGATAAGTTCTATTTTCTACATTTTGAAATCTATGAAGCTGATGGGGGAGGGGCAGAGCACCCAAATGTTTCTTCTTCTTTTTGATTTTCAAAAGTACTATTTATCTTCAATTAACAAGCAATACTTTATCTATCTATCTATCTATCTGTCTATCAATCAATCAACAGGGTTTTACTCTGTCAGCCAAGCTGGAGTGCAGTGGTGCGATCACGGCTCACGCAGCCTCGGCCTCCCTAGGCTCAAGCGATCCTCCCACCTCAGCTTCCTGGGTAACTGGTTACAGACACAGGCTACCACACCTGGCTAATTTTTTTGTTGTTTTTGTAGAAATAGGGTTTTGCCATGTTGCCCAGGCTGGTCTCAAACTCCTGCGCTCAAGCAGTCCACCCACCTTGGCCTCAGAAAGTGCTGGGATTATAGGCATGAGCCACCATGCCTGGCTTTACAAGCAGTATTTTAGGAGCAGTTATTTAGTGTTGTGCTTGGTGAGGAAAGACTAAGTTATGCTGTAGAAACAACCTCAGATAGCACTGGCCATAAGCAACAGCTGATTTCTTGCTCATGCAGAGTCCTCTCTGGGTCTGAATGAGGATTTTGCACAGCCCTTTACATGGTACAGCGTGGCACCTTTATATAAACAGGTACCTCCACGATCACCCAGGCAAGGGAAGAGAGTACTGAGAGACCCACACCAGTAATAGAGCCAGTTCTCATTATTTGTGGTAGTTACATTCCTTAAAGTAACAATGAACATTGACTTAGCAAATACTGAACTATTGCTCCTAGGGGAAATATACAGTTAGGTTCCTGTAAGCCTCTGGTCACAGTATTTTCAGTAACCAATCAATACATAACCTTGTTTTATGTGTGTTTCTGCATAAAGATATCTTATTTAACAGGTATTGTTGATTCATTAACATTGAACTCATGACCAACGGCATTATAACTCATGCCTGAAAGACGTACGTGTCTTCTCCATAAGGCACATCACAACCTTCTTGCACTTAGGAACACTAGACAGCACTTCAGCCCTAAGCCTGGGGGCTGTTTTAAACAGCAAACGAAAAGCACAAAAATGTGAAAACGCCATAGATTGTGAAATGGACATTGTCTGCAGCACGAGAGCTAAAACAAGAGCTTGCCTCATCCAACTTCAGCTGGGAATGTGTGCACTGGGCAACCTGCATTTTCCACTGCTCTGGTCATGCGTATGTCTGTGAGTGACCAGAAAGTATTGTGAATATTGACTGTGGAGTTACAAAGATATTTTAACAAGCAGGCAAATTTGCAAATATGAAATTTGTGAATAATGAGGATCAACTGTAAATGCTTCCTGCAGTAAATGACATGTTTTTTCCATCCACTTTCCTTGGCCAGAGCAAGTCACCAGGCCTTCATTAACCTCAAGGGTGTTCAAAAAATGCTATCAATCTGTGCTTTTAAAGGAGAGCTCAAAATATTTGAGAAAAGTACTGTCGGTAATATCATTGTGTCACACGTTGTTTATTTATTCCATATTTGTGGCAGATTTTTATTTCCCAGGATGGTGGCAACATTATCTTCCATCCAATGTGCTGTTCTTATAATGTAACTTTGATATGCCTCTAATTAAGAGGTGAATGTCTCTTCTCCCTTTCCTTGAAACTTGGCAGGCTTATGATGACAGTAGAAGGCTAGATCATTAAAGTTGTCCACCTAGTTTTCTTTGAGACAATTGCTCTTAGAATCCAACAGCCATGCTGAAGGGAAGCCTAAGCAGCTCCATAGAGAGCTATGTGTAGGATATCCTAGCTGAGGACCTGGCTGACAGCTAGCATCAACCACTGCTCATGTTGAGTAAGCATGTGTTTAGATGATTCCAGCCCACCATTGACTCACCTCCAGATATCCTTTAGTCTTCCCTGCTGAGGTCCCAGAGGTCATAGAGGAGATACAAGTTATTCCTGAAGTACCCACAGAAACTGTGAGGATAAGAAAATGGTTATTTTTTAAAATAACATTACGCTTGTGGTAATGTTTTTCAGAAAGAATAACTTGAACAGTATTTATTCTATACAGTATTGTAGTAGGTGTCGGTGGGTGATATGGTTTGGCTCTGTGTCCCCACCCAAATTTCATCTTGAATTGTAATCCCCACATGTCGGGGGAGGGACCTGGTGGGAGGTGATTGGATCATGGGAGTGGACTTCCCCCTTGCTGTTCTCGTGATAGTGAGTGAGTTCTCACGAGATCTGGTTGTTTGAAAGTGTGTGGCACTTCCTCCTTCATGCTCTTTCTCCTGTTCTGCCATGGTAAGACGTGCTTGCTTCCCCTTTACCTTTCACCATGATTGTAAGTTTCCTGAGGCCTCCTAACCATGCTTCCTGTAAAGCCTGCAGAGTAAATTAAACCTCATTTCTTCATAAATTACCCAGTCCCAGGTAGTTCTTTACAGCACTGTTAGAATGTACTAAAACAGTGGGTTTTAGCAACAAATAGAATTTGGTTTTGGCCTTTCTGGTGTAATCCATGCACTCATAACCTGGAGAAACATCTGGTCTTTTATTCTTTTCTTTCTTCTTCTCTTTTTTTTTTTTTTTTTTTTTTTTTT
>NW_016107380.1:5293873-5301081 GCF_001604975.1 Cebus imitator
CTCCACCTTCTGGGTTCAAGTGATTCTCCTGCCTCAGCCTCCCAAGTAGCTGGGACTATAGGCATGCACCACCACACCCAGCTAATTTTTGTATTTTTAGTAGAGACGGGGTTTTACCAGGTTGGCCAGGATGGTCTTGATTTCTTGACCGACCTCGTGATCTGCCTGCCTCAGCCTCCCAAAGTGCTTGGTTTACAGGCGTGAGTCACTGTGCCCAGCCTTCTTTTCTTTTTTTCTAAAGACAGGGCCTCACTATGTTGTGTGAGCTGGAGTGCAGTGGCTATTCACAGACACCATCACAGAGCATTACAGCCTTGAACGGCTGTGCTCAAGAGATCCTCCCATCTTAGCCTCCTGAGTAGCTGGGGCTACAGCTGCACGGCTCCACTCTCAGCAGTTACCTGGCTATCTGGTCCCTTTATAGTTACCACTGCTCAGATGTGATAAACTGCAAAGTGGGGAGCAACTTGGTATTCTAACAAGAAATGTAGTCTTTTCTTTTGGCTGGCTTCTCCTTCAGTTCTGATGAGAATTAGTACACCCATTAATTATTTAGACACGAAGCAACCCGTGAAGCACCTCCTACACGGAACGCTTTGCTCTGTGCCTGATCCATAATTGCATGATAAATGTTGAATGAATGCCAGTCACAGAATTTGGCAGATGCATAGGTAGGAACTGAGTGTTTTTAGTAGCATCTGGGAACCACCTTTCTTATCTGCCACAGAACATGAAGAGACACTTATTGAATTGCAGGGTTGAGGATAAAGAAGCTAAAGTCTAAAGCTGGAAATGCTTTTAAAAATGAAAATAGCAATTTTAATCAGAGTGAGGCTTGATAAAACTTCTGTCTGTGGTAGGTGTTTATGAAAAAAGAGATGCTCATCCATATTGATTTTAAAAGGTGTATGCTTTGAAGTAAAAATAGATGACCAAATATATCATACCTAGATAGCTTACATTCTCAAAAGCACTTAAAAGGAACTAGTCTTTGATGCAGCTAAGATAAAATGTTTCTAATAGATCACTTGATGAAAGGTCATTTCCCAAAATTTTGGGGCAGCTAAGATGTTACCTTGAACTATTACATGTGGGGCTTTCACTGTTGCAATAGAATTATTATATTCTTTCTCTCCTTTTCTTTTGTTTTAGTGGCAATACCTGCAGCCTCAAACTCCTGGGCTCAAACATGCTCCCATCTCAGCCTTCAGAGTAGCTAAGAATATAAGCACACACCACCATGGCTGGCAAATTTTTAAAAAAATTTCTCGTAGAAATGGGATCTTGAACCCCTGGGCTCAAGTGATCCTCGAGCCTCAGCCTCTCGAAGTGCTGGGATTACAGGTGTGAGCCACCACGCCTGGCCTGCATTATTTCTCTATTAAGATAAATTAAAGAACTAGTAGTAATTTGACTTGACTCCCTAATGACTTTGAGAACAGAGTTGTTAAAGAGGCTCAGTGTCCACCTTCCCAGAAGAGGAGTTTCTCAGCCTCAGTATAAGTCCTGCATAATGGCCTCCCAGGTTGTTCCACAGCTGAGTGTCTGCATGTGCACAATGAGACCCAGGTGTAGGAGAGATAAATAACAGATTAAAACTTGCCTCCGAGGTCGTGCATGTTGGCTCACACCTGTAATCCCAGCACTTTAGGAGGCTGAGGCAGGAGGATCACTTGAGCTCAGGAGTTTGAGATCAGCCTGAGCAACATAATGAGACCCTGCCTCTACTAAAAAAAANTTCTCTCACCTCAGCCTCCTGAGTAGCTGGGACTACAGACACACACCATCACACCTGGCAGTTAAAAAATTTTTTTTTGTAGAAATGGTGTCTCGCTACGTTGCCCAGGCAGGAGATCCTCCTGCCTCAGCCTCCCCAAATGCCAGGATTACAGGTATGAGCCACCATGCCTGGCCCAAAAATGATTTTTTTTTTAAAGGCACCATTATTTGTTCATTTTGAACCATTAAACAATGCCTACTTTTGAATTTTGCATTGTGAAAATAATAAAAGTTGTTTTCAAAAATTCTAGCACTTGAATAAGAATTTAAGACTATACATGTCACTTCCTGCTTTCCCTTGTCACCTCCATAGATATTTTGATGTACCTCCCAAGTGGTAATACCTACCTATGACTCCTTATTTGAAAAAAAAATCAATGAGAAGGCCTGGCGTAGTGGCTCATACCTGTAATCCTAGCACTTTGGGAGACTGAGATGGGAGGACAGCTTGAGCCTAAGATTTCAAGACTAGCCTGGGCAAGATGGCAGGATCCTGTCTCTACAAAAAATAAAAAATTAGCTGGGCATGGTGGCTGAGCCTATAGTCCCAGCTACTAACGGGGCTGAAGTGGGAAGATCGCTTGAGCCCTGGAGATCAAGGGATGTAGCGATCATCCCTCTGCCCTCCAGCTTTGGTCATAGAGCAAGATCCTTTAAAAAAAAAAAAAAAAATCCACTATCATGGAGAATAGGTTTAGTAGTAATGCCTGGAACATCTCATCTAGATCAGTGCCTCTCAAGCTATCTGCAATGAAAGATCCTTTATATATTTTTAAAATTTCTGGTTCATCTTAAACCAACGTGCATGTCCACTGCACAGGACCATGTGCGGCTCATGCTATAGGCTACCGAACCCCCAAGTACTGCCATAATTTAATTGGTCTATGCCAATATCAGTATATTGAGTCCACTGATCACATGCATGGATTTTGTAAAAAATAAGTTGCTATAAATGTCTCTGAACACGAAACCAACCCAATTGTGCCGTAGAACTGATATTCATGGTTTCTTCTGAATAAACATAGAAGTTGGCCCAGTCTTAAAACTTTAGAAAGTGATCTTTGTCTTATCTGAGTTCATTATCACTTCAAATATTCTCTTCCTTTCTCCTTCAGGTATTCTCATTTTGCATATGTAATACCATTTGTAGTTGTTCCACGATTCTCAGATATTGTTCCTCTTTTTGGTTTTCTTTTTTCTTCGCTTTTCCTTTTTGGAATTTTCTATTGACAAAGCCTCATGCTCAGAGATTCTTTCTTCAGCTGTGCCTAGTCTCCTAATAAGCCCATCAAAGACATTCTTCCTTTGTGTTACGGTGGTTTTGATCTCCAGCATTCTGTGATTTTTTTTCCTGGAAACGTCCAGCTCTCTGCTTATGTTACTCATCTGTTCCAGCATGTTGTCCACTTTTTCCACGAGAGTCCTTAGCATATTAATCTGGGTTGTTTCACATTTGGGCCTGAGAATTTCAACATTCCGTCCTGAGTGTGCTTCTGATAACTTGCTTTGTCTCTTCAAACTATGGTTTTGTTTTTGCTTTTGCCATTTAGGATGCCTTGTGATCTCTTGTTGAAAGGTGGACCTGATGTAAAAAGAACTGTGGTAATCAGGCCTTTAGTAATGTGGAGGTAAAGTATGGGGAAGGGCGCATTCTGTAGCTCTTTGATTAGGTCTGCTGTTTTAGTGAGCCTCTGCTCCTGCGCGGTGAGCTTCACACGTGCTTCTCATTATTTCCCTCCCTCTTTAGGTGGGACAGGATGGCTGGAGGGGCTAGAGCGAATAGTTCCCTTCTCCATGTGGAAGGCTAGTGAAGGCTGAATCTGGGAATTTCCCTTCCGCCAGGTCAGTTAGGCTCTGGTAAAATAAATTCTCCTGAAGGCAGGCCTTGTTGTGAACAGAACATTCTGCTGTATTTTAAAATGGTTGCTTCCCCACTACCCACCCCCATTCCTGCCAGAAGCACAAGGGGATTTTCTCTGATTTTCACTGTGAGAACCTGATAGGCGTCCTGGAGTAATATTTACAAAGGTGCGGGGGCCCTCCGTGAATGGCACCCCTAGAGTTTTTAACTCTCAGAGCTTCCAGCAACTCATTAATTCTAGTTCAGGTTTTCCGACCCCGGCTGGTTCCTGGAGGTTTCTGCTCAGGTGAGTTGTGATTCTCTGTGTCCTCCTGTCTGTCTCCCCAACTTTGGGGGCAGTGATTTGTCCTGTGACCTCAGTTTTCTAATGGATTTAAGAAAAATTGATTTTTCTGTTGGTTCAGCTTTTTATTATTGTTAGGATGACTTCCAAGTTCCTTACAAGCCAGGGCTGAAAGCGGACTTCGTTTCCTTTCTATAAAATGATAAAAATATTTTCTGGTCCATTGTTGAATTTAGTGAAATGTCCACATTCTAGTCACTAATTCTATTATTCCCTCTTATTCTTAACTTTTTGATGCTAAAATTATTTCTTCCCGAAATACTTTTTAGTTATTAACAGTTTAATGCCTCTATTTGCGGATTTTCTTTAACTCCACTTTTTCTCGCAGTGCTAACAGCCAGATTACTCATGTTTGCCAATTGTGTCAACATGTGAAAAATATGCACTGTTTACTCTGTTGTTCTTAATGTTCTGCCTGCAAATCCCGCTTTGTGAATTGAGTTGGCTGCAGCTGCATGTTAGGTTGACGGCATCGGGAAACAGTTTACAGAGAATGTCGGCTTACAAGTGAAGGCCCAAAACTATTTTCAGATCTCATTTTCTCTAAACCCATTACCCTAAACCTGTCCACATTGAAACTCGCCTGTATTTTATGTCTCACTCATATTACTTAGAGCAATGCTTTCAATCTTGGCTTCAGATTAGAATCACTGGCTCTATTTCTTTTTTTTTTCTTTTTAATTAAACATTTTTTGGGGAGGGAGGGGTTCTCGTCCAGGCTGGTCTCAAACTCCTGGGCTCAATTGATCCTCGTGCCTTGGCCTCCTAAAGTGCTGGGATTACAGGCATAAGCCACCACACCTGGCCACTGCTGGTTCTATTTCTATGTAATTGGCCTGCGTGTGTCTGGATATCAGATTTCTGAAAGGTCCTCCAAGTGACTTTACTATGCAATTAAGGTTAAAATCCAAGAGCCAGCAAACTTAAAAAAAATTTTTTTTTAAATTTTTGTAAAGATGGTGGTGGGGGGGGCTTTGCTATGTTGCCCAGGCTGGTCTTAAACTCCTGGCCTCAAGGAATCCCCCCTCTGCAGCCTTACCAACTGGTTACAGGCATGAGCCACTGTGTCTAGTCACCAGCAAACTTTTTCTCTGAAGACCAGACAGTAAATGCTTTAGGTTTGAGGGCCAAATAGTCTCTATTGGAGTTACTCAACTCTAACCTCATAGCATGAAAGCAGCCACAGGCACGTGAGCACCACACTGTTTAATAAAACTTTATTTCTAGATGGTGAAATTTGGATTTACATAATTTTCATATGTCAGAAATATTCCCCTTTTCATTGTTTTTCAGCTATTTACAAATGCAAACATTGTCTCACAGGATATGCAGAAACAGGTTTTGAGTGGGCTTTGCTATAGTCTGGCAACCCTTGGTTTATGGCTTATTTGCTTCACTGCTTCAGTTTGGTTCTATAAGATAAAATATTTCTTCCCCTAATCACTATAACCTTTTTCATGAGTGCTAGCATTGGTTACTTGTTTTATATGTCTTGTCAGAACATTTTAAAACATGGCGATGCATCTCCTTAGTTAGAAATTGTAGCCGCCAGGTGCAGGTGCTCACACTGTAATCCCAGCACTTTGGGAGGCTAAGGCAGGCGGTTCACTTGAGGTCAGGAGTTCCAGACCAGCCTGGCCAACATGGTGAAACTCTATCTCTACTAAAAATACAAAAATTAGACGGGCATGATGGTGGGCACCTGAAATCCCAGCTACCTGGGAGGCTGACAGGAGAATCACTGGAACCCGGGAGGCAGAGGCTGCCATGAGTCAAGACCGTACCACTGGACTCCAGCCTGGGCAACAGAGTGAGATTCTGTCTCAAAAATAAATAAATAAATAAAAATTGTAGCAGTTGGGATGCTTTTGTCTTCAAGTAGCAAGCCTGGCTTAAATGGCTTAAAACAATAGGAAAGGGCTGGGTGTGGTGGCTCGCGCTTGTAATCCCAGCAGCACTTTGGGAGGCTAAAACAGGTGGATCTGTTGAGCTGAGTTGTTCAAGACCAGCCTGGGCATGACAAAACCCTGTCTCTACAAAAAATACAAAAATTAGCCAGGTGTGGTGGTGCATGCCTGTAGTCCCAACTGTTCAGTGAGCTGAGGCAGGAAGATGGCTTGAGCCTGGCGGGTAGAAGCCGCACTCAACTAAGACTGTGCCTCTGCACTCCAGCCTGGCAGACAGCGCAAGGCCCTGTCTCAAAAATCAAAAACAAAAATAAGAAAACAGTAGGAAAGTTATCCTATCATTGAAATATAGACAGTTGTAGGGTTAGTTCAGCTGCTTTACAATGTCATCACATACAGATGCATAACATCCAGCAGAGAGCAGGGGTGTTCTTTCCATGTGTTTATTTTTAATAGTGAGGCAAACTTCTAGAATGAGCCCTTCCTCCCTTGTAGGTCTCCCCTTATGTCCCAAAGACCAAATCAGTCCCTGGTGAATGAATTAAGATCGCCTAATGAAATGTCATGATGCACCCCTTGGGTTTTAGAAGGGCCCAGCCTGCTTTAAGCAGGTAGTCTCAGGATCCCAGAACCAAATTAGGGTTCTGTGAGCAAGGAGAAAGGAAGAATGGCAATTGGGAAGGAATCAACTGGGTCTCTCGCAGAACTAGATTATTTTAATTAAAAAGAGAACTGTGGGCCAGGCATGGTGGTTCACGCCTGTAATCCCAGCACTTTGGGAGGCTGAGGTGGGCAGTCAGGTCAGGAGTTTGAGACCAGCCTGGCCGACATAGTGAAACCCTGTCTCTACTAAAAATACAAAAAGTAGCCACAGTTGGTGGCACGTGCCTGTAATTCCAGCTACTTGTGAGGCTGAGGCATGATAATCACTTGAACCCGGGAGGCGGATGTTGCAATGAGCCCACCTTACACCGCTGCACTCCAGCCTAGGGAACAGAGCAAGGCTCCATCTCAAAAGAAAAAAAATCTGAAGAAGACTGTGTGCTGAGCTTCTTGAATTTCTATTTATTTATTTCCTATAAAGAACACTAGGGAATTGATCAGTACAATTTCCCTAAAAGAAAACCTATTGATTTTTCACCTAAATAAATAATATTTTGCTTTAGTCTTCAAAACCACAGCTATTATTTCTATGAGGTTACATTTTTTAAAAGTATTCTATTTCTGCCTACTTTGTCGTTTTAACCTTTACTATACTGCATATCAAGTATAAAAATGTTCATGCTAAAATGACATTTTTTTTTTTTTTTGAGACAAG
>NW_016107380.1:5301156-5332483 GCF_001604975.1 Cebus imitator
TTCTCTCACCTCAGCCTCCTGAGTAGCTGGGACTACAGACACACACCATCACACCTGGCAGTTAAAAAATTTTTTTTTGTAGAAATGGTGTCTCGCTACGTTGCCCAGGCAGGAGATCCTCCTGCCTCAGCCTCCCCAAATGCCAGGATTACAGGTATGAGCCACCATGCCTGGCCCAAAAATGATTTTTTTTTTAAAGGCACCATTATTTGTTCATTTTGAACCATTAAACAATGCCTACTTTTGAATTTTGCATTGTGAAAATAATAAAAGTTGTTTTCAAAAATTCTAGCACTTGAATAAGAATTTAAGACTATACATGTCACTTCCTGCTTTCCCTTGTCACCTCCATAGATATTTTGATGTACCTCCCAAGTGGTAATACCTACCTATGACTCCTTATTTGAAAAAAAAATCAATGAGAAGGCCTGGCGTAGTGGCTCATACCTGTAATCCTAGCACTTTGGGAGACTGAGATGGGAGGACAGCTTGAGCCTAAGATTTCAAGACTAGCCTGGGCAAGATGGCAGGATCCTGTCTCTACAAAAAATAAAAAATTAGCTGGGCATGGTGGTGTATACCCATGGTCCTAGCCTCTCGGGGCTGAAATGGGAGGATCACTTGAGCCCTGGAGGTCGAGGCAGCAGTTAGCCATATTTGTGCCGCTGCACCCTAGCCTTGGTGACAGAGCAAGACCCTATAAAAAAAAAAATCACAGAGGGAGATCTTATATCAATATCAATTCCACACTCAACTGTACTTATCCTTCTGAGAGCCCTGATCCCTCAGGAGCCCGGGCTGAAATTGTACCTTTGCAATTTTCTTGGGAGAACATCTGGCACAGTGGAAGATGCTTCTGCCCAGGACAGAGAGGCTTCTGGTCTTGGCTCTGCCTCTTACGAGGCATGTTAACGTTGGACAAGTCACTTAACCTCTCTAAGCTCTAGTTTTGATGTCTATAAAGCAAGAATTTGAACTATGTGGCTATAAGGTCCCTGTTGGAACTAATGTTTTTTCTTTTTCTTTTTCTTTTTTTTTTTTGAGATGAAGTCTCGCACTGTCTGTCGTCTAGGCTGTAGTGCAGTGGCGCGATCTCAGCTCACTGTAATCTCTGCCTTCTGGGTTCAAGCAATTCTCCTGCCTTAGCCTCCTGAGTAGCTGGGACTATAGGCGTGTACCACCATGCCCAGCTAATTTTTTTATGCTTTTAGTAGAAATGGGGTTTCACCATGTTGGCCAGGATGGTCTCCATCTCCTGACCTCGTGATCTACCCACTCAGTCTACCAAAGTGCTGGGATTACAGGTGGGAAGCCACTGCGCCCTGCCCTAATGTTTTTTCTTTACCATGTAATACAAAATATTGACCTTTCCTTTCTAATGTCAATCTGATTTCTGCTGTCATTGTTGATTGGTGAAGCCTACAGACGCAGTCACAGTGCTATAGCACCACTTATTTTATGGTTGTGTTATATAGTAAGATAGTAAGAGTGATATCTAATAAGGTAATGTTTTATAGCAGTAGAGCTCTCTTTCACCACAGCACTGTCAGATGACCCATAATATCCTAGTGTGAGACATTCCCATGTCACTAAGCCACATCCCTCACCCATTCGATGAAGCAAATCAGAAGACAAATAAGCGTTTTTTGATAACCCAAATAAGCAAATCAGAAGACAAGGCAAATAAGCAATAACAAAGGAGATCACTTTGGACAGCTTTATTATTATTTTTATTTTTTAACTAAAATGTTTGCAAATCTCTATACTTTCATTGCTAATATTGAAATATACTTCACTGTTATTTATAACATACAACTATTCCCTGCAGCTTTACAGATGTCTTTTACTCCTTCTAGAACTCTGTGTATCTTGGAGCATTCCATACAGAAGTGAAACAAACCATAAAACCCTGAAAAACCGGTGTGGGAAGGAAAGTTCTATTTGGTGGCAGAAGTAGTTACCTCTGGCTGGTCCAGAATTTTTTTTTTCCATGCCCTTCAGAACCCATTCCTATGCTCATCAGTAATTCAGTTGTTGTTGTTGTGGTTTTTTCTCAATTCACATAGAGCTTTTCCTTTTTTCCTCAGGAGTGTTACACGTTTTAAGAGTGCAGTCATCTTTAGAAGAACCTGGGGAACTTTTCCCTAAGGAATGTGAAAATAGGTTAACTAGATTGGCATTTTGCAAGCTTTGCCCCCAGCCTGAAGTGCCCCATTGGCAGAGGTTGGCCAATGAATAGCAGCTTCTTGGGTCTAGGGCCCTTCTTCCTCTTCTCATGGGCGCTCTATTAAAGGTGGAGAGCTATGTGCTACACGATTTCCAAGAGCAGTTTACTTTTGCACTTCCAGTCCAGGTGAGCCCTCTTCATACTGAAGGGCTGCATCCCCAGGCCTCTTCCTCAGGAGGATTTCTAGTGGCCTCTTCATAGGAGGGTGGTAAGCACTGGGAGGGGAGGGCGGGCTCCGGGGGCAGCGGGGCATAGGGGAAGTCCTCACTGCTCCAGGCCAGGCCGGGCAGCAGGTCCGTGACCTCTCCTGCAGCTGGGTGCTCTGGTAGGTCAATGCTGAACACCTGCCCCTGGGATTGCAGGCACTTGCAGCGGCGGTACAGGAACAACAGCAGAAAGGCCAGGAAGAGCAGGACAGTGGCCGGCAGAAGGATGCACAGGAAGGGTTCCACATCCTCCTGGGTGGAGCTCACCCGCTGCGTGCCCTGGAGTTAGGGAAGGAAGACCAGTTAGGAGATATGGAAAGAAGGCCTCACATTTCTTTTCTTTCTTTTTCCTTTTTTTTTTTTTTTTTTTTTTGAGACAGAGTCTTTTATTTTTATTTTTGAGATGGAGTCTCGCTCCCGTCTCGCAGGCTGGCATGCAGTGGCATGATCTTGGCTCACTGCAACCTCCGCCCCCCTCCACCCGGGTTCAGGCGATTCTCCTGCCTCAGCCTCCAGAGTAGCTGGGATTACACACACGCGCCACCATGCCTGGCTAAGTTTTGTATTTTTAGTTGAGGTGGGGTTTTGCCATGTTGGCCAGGCTGGTCTCGAACTCCTGACCTCAAGTGATCTGCCCACCTTGGCCTCTCAAAGTACTGGCATGACAGGTGTGAGTCACTGCACCTGGCCAAGGTCTTGTATTTCTAAGGCCCTGAAGTTCCTTCTCATCTTTCATTCTTCTTACCATTATTACTCACTCTAAAAATCACTATCATTTACTTATGCCAGTGAGCTTGAGCCTATTGAAATAATGTTAATTTATACAAAGTGTGAATTCAGAATGTCAGAAAGTATACGTTGATGAGATCTTAGAAAATTTCCACAAATGTAAAATTATTGAAATAAATTTTAGCTGGTAGGTCTGCTGTTCATTTTCTTGAATGAAAACTCTATGTACTTATTTTATTTAGAATGAGACTAATTATGATTTATTGCCACCAATGGATCATGTGGGATCACTTAAGTTCTTTAATTCTGGAACAAAATCTCATTATGTGATCATATCACATGTAAATATTGCTTGCATGTCAAATGTAAATAACTGGATTTGATAGATGGTGCTTATGATGAATGAGATTTTAAAAATTCTTTAAATTCGTGTTTTGGTCTTTTTTTTTTTTGAGATGTAATTTTGCTCTTGTTGCCCAGGCTGGAGTGCAATGGTACTGTCTCTGCTCACTGCAACTTCTGCCTCCCAGGCTCAAGTGATTCTCCTGCCTCAGCCTCCCGAGTAGGTTGGACTGCCGGTATCCGCCACCTCACCTCGCTAATTTTTTTGTATTTTTAGTAGAGACAGGATTTCACGATGTTGGCCAGATTGATTTTGAACCCCTGACCTCAAGAGATCCCCCTGCCTCGGCCTCCCAAAGTGCTAGGATTACAGGCGTGAGCCACTGCACCCAGCCTTAAATTCGTTTTTGTAATATTTGTAGGATAAATGTGAAAACATTTTTACGTTTTTAACGACAAAGAATAAGAATTACAGATAAATTCTTGAGCAACCTAAAAGGTATTGATTTTATAATATTAGCTCACAGAAATAATGATGGTTCCTCATGGCATAGATAATACAATAGGCAAGAAATGATGCTTCAACAGCAAGTTAAGAAAGCAATATTTAAAAAAATACCGTTCCTAATTGCACAGAGACTGCCTTTAATAAGGCAACTAAGAAATAATGAAGTATTAAAAAGTTTCTTTTATAAAGCATATAGTAACAAGTGTAAATGTTAGTATCTATCATGGAGGAAAAGAAAATATATTAAAGCCTTGTAATCATTTTTAAAATAAGCAATAAGAATATTAAGTTCTTTATCTCTTATTTGAAAGAAAACCTAGGCTGGGTACAATGGCTCATGCCTGTAATCCCAGTACTTTAGGACTTTGGGAGGCCAAGGCAGGAGGATCATTTGAGGTCAGGAGTTCAAAACCAGCTTGGCCAACATGGTGAAACCCAGTCTCTACTAAAAATACAAAAAAAATTAGCTGGGTGTGGTGGTGGGCACCTGTAATCCTAGCTACTCCAGAGGCTGAGGCAGGAGATTGGGAGGCTGAGGCAGGAGAATCACTTGAACCCAGGAGGTGGAGGGTGAAGTAAGCCGAGATTGTGACACTTAACTCCACCAGCCTTGGTGACAGAGCAAGACTCTGTCTCAAAAAAAAAAAAAAAAAAAAAAGAAAGAAAGAAAAAGAAAACCTAATAGTTAAACTATGAGAGATGACATTCGCTCCTTGATTTTTGGTGGTAAGGACACATGTTTTGCTGGTCATGATCTCTTAGGAGACTAGTTTATCTAGGAGACTAGTTTGTCATTCCCTAAAGACCTTACAATTATGTGTGTGGGTTTGACTCAAAATTAGATGGTTTATTTACTATTTGTATTTCCAGATATTTTGTCCTTGGTAAGATATGAATCAAGATATTTTAGCTTAAAGAGCATAAAAATAAAAGGTGTTCTTGAGAAGCAGAGCATCATCATCATTGGGGGTTGACAGCTCTGTGTTTGAATTCCTGTGACGTTCTAACACCTGTGTGACTATGGACCATTCACTTGCCTTCTCTGGGCTTAGACTTTCTCCTCTATAAAATGGAATTAATAACATCTGTTATCAAGGGTTAGCATGAGAATTAAGTAAAGTGAGTAAAGCACTTGGTGATGGTACTTACATATTTATATCTCAGCGACTCGAGCAGTCAAGTTTATGATACCTAAAATATTAAAGATATTAAGAGAAATCTAGAAATTTATTGGTAAGGCTAGAAAATCAGAGAAATCTAGAAATTTGTTGGTAAGGCCAGAAAATAAGATCTGGCATAACTAAATTCATATTTTAATGAATATGTATTTTCAGAAAAAAAAATCTTTTATGTTTTATGTATGTGATTGTTAAATATCTAAACTATGAATTCCGTCTGTTTTCTTACATAAAATCTAATTTGATATCAGAATTATTAACTTAAAATCTGTTGTGACAAAATACTTTGATTACAAAAACTATAAGAGTAGATGAACTCACAAATTTGCTACAATTATTAAGAAATCAAGTTGGAGTAAAAACTTTTTAACTATAATTTGTTTTTTCTCTCTAGATGAGCCACTGAAAAATCTTTTCCCATTTTTAATGCTTAATAATAGCTTAATAGCTTATGCTGGCTTAATAATTAAATAATAGCTTTGGCTATTATCTCTTATAGTACTTCAACCCTGATAAGCATGGACCATTTTTCATAATCTATTTTTATTTCATTCTCTATCAATAATTATTTTATTCTCTATCAATAGTATGGATGATAACAGTTTCTGATCAGCCATGGCCACCAATTCTAGATGTGGCCATCTATTCATCTAGGATATGATAAAGTCTCTATCATACCCTAGAAAGTCAGTATGCATAGAATATAGAGAGATTTAATGTTCTACTTGAAAGGTTTTATGTAGTAGATCCTTTGTTTATAATTATGATACTTAAGGTATTCTCAATACTAGTTGCAAAAATTTGGGAAAGGAGAAATCCCGTGGTCCCTGTTGTAATCAGTGCTTCTGTTGGTTGAGTTAAATTTGTCCACATACCAAGTGGCATTAGAAGACTTATACTGTAAACTAGGATGATTTCTGGAGAAAAAGAACTTTTCCAGTTAAGAGAGGCCCAGAGCTATCAGACAAATTTATTACAGTATCCTTAATTTGCTTATTTAATTATTTATGGTATATGGCTTAAAATTGTCGAATTATTTTTTAATGTGGAAAGGATGTCTTTTTTAGTCAAATGTCCTAATTTGGTCACCAGCCTCAAAGTTGTTTCTTAACTTTTAATGTTTTTCTGATGTATATTTTGGCTAAAGGGATTTGTTGTTCAGGGAATATTTTAAAGAAATATCCAATTAAAGATGTAAGTACTAAAGAATATTGAGATATATATCTCAATATCTCAGTATATATCAAATATATATTGATATCCACATCAATTAAAGGTATAAGTTAAAGGATATTGAGTTATATATCTTAATATATATTTATGTATTTTTTTCTGTAAAATGTGGTTTTGGAGAATCTTAAAGATGAATCTCACCAGTTGGCTTTCCAGAAAGCAAGAAAATAGTTTGATTTTCTTCTTTCTCGTGTTGTCAGCAGTGTCACTCCTTTCTCCTTTGTTTATAAAGTTAATTCTTAGGTTTTAGAATCTTTGTCCTTAATGCTGCCTGCGAGGGATACTACACCGATTTGCCAGACAAAGCAAAGCAGCTGCTGTGTTTCTTCGTGAGAGACAAAATGTCTTTAACCCCCTGCTGTCCTACCTGAAGTAAGATGCAGGGTTTCTGCTAACACTTAAAAATAGTGGTTAATACACAGCCAGGACCAGAGAGGCTCTTTTTTTTTATATGTAGATATTGCTTACTGAGCAAAGAACAAAGTCGTAACGCCGAGACATTTCTGTTGGAACACCTCTGTTGACTCCTAGTTTCAGGTGTTCTTTGACAGTTGTGCCAAGTTTTATTTGAATGTATCCTTGTCCAAAAAATACAACTTTCAAGTTATTCCCTTTAGACCATGCCAATCAGTGAATTCATATTTTTGGTAGAGATGTAAGATAAAATACTGCTACTGAGTTTTAAGATCCTAAAACTATATGTATTGTTGATTTTAAAACGGATGAAGATGCTTTGGGAAGAAAAGACTAAAGTCATAAGTACAGACCTGCAGCTGGGTCTCCAGGAGAGGCAGGCTGGGCTCACTGGTTAACCATTCGTATGTCCCCCGGCCAGCATGTCCAAACTTCTTCCAGCTGCTGCCCAGCAGTCCCCGCATGTTTTCATCCAGCTGACGCCCTGGCCACCCTTCCACCTTGCTGCCCAGATTTCAACAGTGCTGCTTGCTCTTGGCCTGGATCCAGTTTGGATGTGCTTGGCTGATGGCTGTTGGTAAACTTGTCCTCTGATGAGTGGCAACAGGGAAAAGAAACCAACCAGAGCGACCTCCCAGGACTGACTGCGTTTAGATTTGGTGTCTCTGGATTTGTGTCTGTGGCCTTTATTATTGTAGGGGTTGGCATCAGGTATCAGATATAAAATAGATTTCAGACAAGGGCATTTTCTGCACCAGCATTACTACAGTGTAAAGAATGGCCTCAGTGAATAAAGAGCTGCTTATTATTTAGGATGTAAATAAAACCCTTTTCCTTTGCTTACACACACCTCTCTCTAGAGACTTAACTGACCAAGGAAAGCTACTCAAGGTGAATTTCCCTCTAATTATTTCTGGATTCTGTGGTACAGAGAGAAGGGATATCTGGTAGAAAAGCAAAGATTCATTATTAATATTTTACTGAATTATTCAGATGAAAGATGCCTAATGCAAGTTGTACAGAAGACAGACCATAGCTTAGATTGTTTGGATGGAATGTTTGCTGATTTCTATTTAAAAACAAATCAAATTACCAGTACCTAAATAGTCTTCCTTCTGATTATCTTGTGAACTTCATAACGTTATTGATATCAAGCTTAAAGCAAGGAGCTTTCAATTTGAATGTTCACTGAGCTGACTTTGGGATGTTTGATTATACGTATTATTTAACATTTAAGATATGGTGGTTGAATGCTCTTTCTTTTAGTGGAATAAACTTCAGCTTCAAAGATTTACACAATTGTTACGGAGAATAGTCTAGGAAACTTAAAAAGAAAAAAAGAAAGATCTATGCAAAATGTTAGAACTCAGTATTACAACCATCCACATCCTTACCTAAGCATCATTTCTGTACAAATGATTGTCATGCTGAAATATTTCTTAACCAGGATTCTTTTTTTAATCTTGATGGAGATTCTCAGTGACTGGTCCATGATGGTTCATGAATAAGTTTCAGGAGGTAGTAGACTCTCCAAACTTTTTAGATATGTGTAATTTTCTTGGGAGAATCAATAGTTTTCATTACCTTTTCAGATGAGATCCAGTGCGTTCAGAGTGGTGCAGCCATAGACTTCATTACCTTTTCAAAGATGGCAGCTGCCCTCCCAGACAGAATTAAGTACTTTGTCCAACTTTTCTTTTGTGGTAAAAGTTTTCATTAAGTGTCGCAGTACCTCAGTCAGCATCCTCATGTGGAACTCTTCATTTCATCGTCTTCTTTCTTATTGTGGAGTAAGCTGATTTGTGCTTTCCATTAAAATACTGCCTTGTTCCATTTCTGTGTTCCTATTTTAAATAGATCCTGTATCCCACCCTTGATATATCAGAAACACCGGCATCCAGTGCACCATTTGCGTTCTTGCGTTTCAGTGGCTTTGTCAATACTGTGGCCCCCATTTTAGCCATCCTTCTCTACGTTGCCTACTTATTTAAACACTATACCTTCATTTCCTGAGAAGCAAATTGGAGGTCTGAATTAAAAGCATTGTATATGTATCTGTAACATTGACTCTCTTCAGTATTGAATAAATTAGAGGAAATTTCTACATTTATGAATACATTCTGGGGTCCAAAAAACAACCAATTGCACAAATAAAGTATCGAAAGAGAGAAACGTTGTGGGGGAAAAAAGCAGAAAATGTACAGTAAACACTGAAGGGAGGAAACACTTTGAAAAGAGGACATCACTTAGGACCTCAGAGGAAAATGGTATTTGAGCAAAGACCTGAAGGCAGCAAGGGACTGAGCTATGAAGATATTGGATGAGAAAACATTGTAGACCAAGGGAACAGCCAGTGCAAAGGCCCTGAGGCAAGCATATGTCTGGTTCCTTCATCAAATGGCTAGTAGGTCTGAGTGACTGGAGCAGTGAACTAGGAGAAAAAAGTAGAGGATGAAATCAGATCTGTGGGAGATCAAAGGGTAGCATTAAGTTCAGGGTTTATAGAGCATTGGGAGAATTTTGGCTTTTACTCTAAGTGAAATAAAGGAGCTATACAGAGTTTTGAGCAGAGGAGTGCTAAGATGTGACTTCCATTTTAAAAGGATCACTCAGCCTCTGTGTTGTACCTGGATAGGGATTAAGGGCAAACACAGGGAGACTAGTTAGGGGCTCTTAATAATTCAAGAAAGAGATACTAGACCCCAGAGTAGAAGCAGTAAAAGTGATAGAGACAGGAGGCAGAGAAACTCTAGGCAGACAGGGGCAGGTCCCTGGCAGAGCTCCACCTTCAAGTCAAAAATCTGAAACCCATGGCTCAAAGGGAGAATTTCTATACCTGTTTGCCCACTCTCTCCTGATTGATTCTTTCTGAATAATGTCTTTTTACCCATCAAATGCTGCCTTTTCCAAAACTACTTCTGGCCTGCTCCCCACCATCTGTGCCTATAAAGACCCCAGACTCAGCCAGTAGAGAGGAGAAGCAACTAGACATTAGAGGAGAAGCAGCTGGACATTGAGAGGGGACTTGACTTCAGAGACAATGGCTGGATGTTGGAGAGAGTCAACTTGACTTCAGGGGAGAGCGACCTGCCCTTCCCATCACCTTTCCAGCTCCCTTCTTCATTGAGAACCCCTTTTATTGCTCAATAAAATCCTCCACATTCCCCATTCTTCAACTGGTCTGCGTCACCTCATTCTTCTTGGGCACCAGACAAGAATTTGGGACCCACCAAGTGTCACACTGACCCTTTGTCCTCGCTGGTGAAGGGCAGCCATCCCATGTGGCAAGGCAAAGGGTCCAGTGAGCTGACAACACACTGCTGTCTGCAGATGGTGGAGCTAAGAAAGCATTGCAACATGCCCTCTGGGGCCTTGAGGTTTGCTCCTGCTGGCACTAAAGCAGTTGGCTGGTTCCCACACTCGCTTGCCTACATGCCCCCTCTCATGAGGGGTCAAACAGGGTGGGCTGAGTAAATGGGGCACCCCTGTCGTGAGTCCTGCAAAGGAGTAAAAAAAAATCCTTCATAAAAGGAGGTGAGAGTCTAGATTCTAAATATGTTTTAGGGATAGAGGCAACACGATTTCTTGAAGAACTGAAGGTGGTGTAAGATAAAGAATGATTTGGAAGAATTCCAAGGTCTTAGGCTTGAGCAGCTGCAGGGATGGCCATTGTTATTTACAGAGAATCGAAAGACTGGGGTGGGGTTTTGTTTTTTAAAGCAGGAGGAATAAAGATCAGGAGTTGGTTCTAGATATGGTAAGTTTTCAGTGTGTGTGAGTTTGGATATTTGTGTTTTAATTTAAGGGTGAGGACTAGACAGGAGACACTAGTTGGAACTTATTGGCAAGGAGATGGCTTTCAAAGCTAGAGATCACCCATAGAATGTGGGTCAATAGGGTGAGGAGGCAGAGTGAGTGTCCAGTGAGCTGAAAGGAAATAGAGAGTGTGTGGTATCCTGGAATCCAGGTGAGAAAATGTTTCTGGAAGGGGAAAATGATCGTCTATCTCAAAAGTTACTGTCTGATCAAGTAAGATGAATGACATTTAGTACTGGATTTAACACAATGTGTGTATGTGTATATATGGAGGGGCATGATCGTTGGTTATTTGGACAAGAGGAGTTTTGATGGAGTGGCTGGGGGAAAAGCCTGATTAGAATGGTTTTGAGAGAGAAAGGAGAAGAATTGGAGATTCTTTAAACACCTAGGGTTATTCTGCTTGAAAGTGGAGCAGAGAAAACAAGTAGTGGCTGGACAGTGGCATGTCATGAAGAAGGTGGCATACTCAGAACAAGTTAATGGATCACAGAGAAAAGAGAACATGGGTAACTCTGGTGTTGGCCCTCAGCAATTCCAATCTTAGGGATTCCTCTTAAAAAATAATCTGATGGGCCAAGTGCAGTGGCTCATGCCTGTAATCCCAGCACTTTGGAAGGCCGAGGTGGACAGATCATGAGGTCAGGAGTTCGAGACCAGCCTGGCAAACATGATAAAATCCTGTCTCTACTAAAAATACAAAAATTTGCCAGGTACAGTGGCACTTTCCTGTAGTCCCAGCTACTTGGGAGGCTGAGGCAGGAGAATAGCATGAACCTAGGAAGCAGAGGTTGCAGTGAGCCAAGATCATGCCACTGCACTCCAGCCTGGGCTACAGAGCAAGATTTCATCTCAAAATAATAATAATCTGATGAATATTCAAGGATATATAATTTAAGTACTTAAAGATACATGTTGTTGAAATATGTTTTAACACATCGTAAATGTCCATACTAACAAACAATGGGAAAGAAAATGTCTACATAATGACATTTGATAAAATATAAACATGTAAAGATATCACCTGAAAGCAAATACCAGAACGATGCAAACATAGTCATGACATATTATAAGGAATGTGTCAGGAAACTGCATGTTTGGACCAGGTATGGTAGCTCATAGCTATAACCCCAGCACTTTGGGAGATGGAGGCAGGAGGACCACTTGAGGCCAGGAGTTTGAGACCAGCCTGGGCAACATAGTGAGATCCCATCTGTATACACACACACACAGAAAGAGAAAACTGCATGTTTATTATAAATTTGCATATCTCTGCTTATAGAAAAGAAGTGTTAACAGTGGCATTGTTTTCTAAGTGGTGAAATTAGGGGTTGTTTTCCGTAGGACTATGGATTTTATTTCTGAGCATCTACATTTTGTAATTTTTCTATGAATATATGTTGCATAAGCAAGACATAATCGTTCTCAGGTTTGCCTATCTTTGAAGAACTGCATGAAAGCTACCCTGTGGTAATATTCTGTAATTTCCTGCCTTCCACTTGAATTAGAATGGATCACTGTTGGTTAATCTAGTATTACAGACCTATGTGAATCAGCTTTGAGATATTTCAGAAGTAAATTAGGAGATTGTTAGCTGAATTACAAAAAAACTCACTGAGGAGTGGCATGAAATAGTGATCTCTGCTGTGACTTACAGCTTATTAAGATATGCTTAGCCTATAGAGCCAATAGCCTTTACGTGGTATAACGACTTACAGAAATGCTGTCATATTTCAATTCTAGAAAGTTGTTGTATTTCAATTCTAAAATCTGTAGACTTTTAGAGATCACAGTCTTTTTTTTAAGATCTCCACAGCATATGCTCATTTATCTATTTTTCACTAATTATTTTTCTTTTTTTTAATCTTAATATTTTATTTATTTATTTATTTATTTATTTATTTATTTATAGAGACAGGGTTTCACCATATTGGTTAGACTGGTCTTGAACTCCTGACCTCAGGTGATCCACCTGCCTCGGCCTCCCAAAGTGCTGGGATTACAGGCGTGAGCCACCGCACCTGGCCACAAATTATTTATTTTTCACACTAAAAGGCAGAATACTTCCATGAGTTTTTAACCATCTCACATTCTCCTGTTCAGAACTTTTATAGCCTGATGTTAGTTACAAACACTGACTGCAATGAATCTGAAGATCATATTAGCTATCTATAAAACTTCTTCAAGTATTTCGGAGCTGAGAATAGAATAGTATTTATATTTTCTACTTAATTCTTTTACTCCTTTTTTTTTTTTTTTTTTTTTAAACCAGTTGAGGTTTTCATCCATTTGGCTTCTCTGTTTTTTTTCTTTTTCTTCTTAATTTCCTTGAACTCAACACAGTTGATTTGCTATCATGTTTTCAAGAACTACTGAGACTTCTATGGTTTTTGGTCTTATTGGTTGTGGATAAGTTGGATATAGGAAAGTTTGTTTGTCGTTGCGTTGGAGAATATGTAGGAGACTAGAGAGACCAATAGGTGAAACAGGAGGATTTTATTAAGGTGGCCACAGGCTCAGCAGATTAGCATCCCAAAGCTGAGCAAAGGAGAAAGAAAATGGGGTACTTTTTATACATCCAGGATGACTTAGCAGCTAACAGGTTTACAGAAGCCAGAGCAAAGAACAGTTAATTAATTTGTAACATGTCTTGTGATGTGCATTACATTTGAAAAATAGCATTTTGAGGAATGCATTGTACATTATTTGGGTGTTATCTTGCCCTGTGACCTTCAGCTGGTCGGCAAGAAAAACAGGTGTCTTGAGATGCCTGGCAACTTTGCTGAGAATGTGGGGAGAATAGATAAGGTAGGTTTTTCAGGGAGTTAGTTAATTCTAAGCAGAGCTGGGGTTTAGGTTTTATAATAAACAACACACAACACAGCAAAATTTTCTTTATTATGTAGCAACTACAAATTACAAGGTTTTGTTTTTACTATTTACTATTATTTAATTCCCTACTTCAGTTCTGTTATACATTTCACCTTCTGGGCCAAAAATGGAGAAAAAGCCCCAGAAATCTAATGGTCAGAAATGATTCTAGTAAACCAGATGACTATAAAAAGGTAGTTTTTCCCCCCTACATTCAATTTCCAAATTAGCAAATGCAGTTGAATTTTAGTAAACTGGTCATTATACTGTCTCAAGATGTGGTTACAAGAACTAAATAAGCTCATATTTGATTAGGCTGACAGAAAAACTAATCAGCAGAGTGCAGGCAGTACTGTGACTAATCACCTCTCCTGAATCAGACTTCCTTGGAGACCTGGGTTCATCTAAGGGTCACAGATCTGGTCTTTGTTTTTGTTAAACTTTGGCCATGATAATCTAGAAGGAAAGCGACAAAGAGTTTGAGTGAATCCATTGGCAATGTGGAGTGAAAGAGGATGATAACCAAGTGGTTTTTAAAAAACCAACCAAGAATGATGATGAAAAAAGAGAAATGATTGATATAAAGTTTACTTTGGAGAAATGTAGGCATCTATGAAATTGGAGGTTTGAACAGAAGATTTAAAGTTTTTTGTCTGTGAAGGAATACTTAACCTAAAATACAAGGCAAAGATCTTCTGTGTTCAGTTTGATGAATTTTGACAGTTTTATTCATGCTTATAATTAGCACCTAAAACAAGATATAAAGCATTTCTGTCACACTAGAAATTTCCCTCATGCCTTTTTCTGATCATTTCACCTTCTTCATCAGTCAACTGTTCTCTGACTTTTATCTAAAATGGAGAAAATGTTTTAAGATCTAAATTCTTCCAAAAAATCAAGGATCAGGAAACTTCTAAGTATATGGTGTTCTCTGGTAATAAACTAGGGTATTTTCAAGTATTTGTCCTTTAGTTTCTCTTAATCTGGCATTAAGGAAAAATACAGGTATATTGAAAATAATGATCACAAATGTTTGGTTGTTAAAATGGTATTCTTAAATTTAAAACAGAAAATAGTAGATAGACATATTAAAAATTCTCATGTAATTTGTCTAGCATGTTTTCTTTATTAAAGTAGATGACAGGGAATGGGTTACAAAGGGTGAAGGAATACCGTTATTTATTACCTAAATTGACAAATATGATTATTTTTTGAGGCAGGGTCTTGCTCCGATGCCCAAACTGGAGTGCAGTAATGGGATCGTGCAGGCTCAGCCTCCTGGGCTCAAGCGATCCTCCCACCTCAGCCCTTGAATAGCTGGGACCACAGGCATATGCCACCATACCTGGCTAAGTTTTAAAATTTTGAGTAGAGACCCAGCCTCGCTGTGTTGTCCAGGCTGGTCGAGCTCCTAGGATCAAATGTTATATTATTCATTTACCTTTCTTTATTTTTTCCTTCCCTCTCCCCTTCCTCCCTGTTTCTTCCCCCTTCCCTTCTCCTTCTCCCTTCCCTCCTCCCTCTCCCATCATCTCTCCCTTCCCTTCCCCTTTCCCTCCCCCCTTCCTTTCTCCATTCCTTTCCCCTTTCCTTTCTTCAACTTTAGCTTATAAGAAATATTCCTGTATTGCAGATTAAGAAGTTAAGACTTGCATTAAACAATCTTGGGGAAAAATGTCCAGATTTGTCCAAGATTATATAATTCCAAGAGTCAGATCTAGATGGAACTTTTCCCAGCATCTCTGAAGCAAAAAAAAACCTTTAAGTGATGAATAAGTTTGTTCCCCTTTTTAATAAGTGCAGCAGCCTTACTCCTTTGTGCAAAAACCTAGAGATACCAAATGTCCTATGACTATAAATATGAAGTCTAACAGGAAAAGTTCGTTGCCTTAGAACTTCTAGTTGTTTCTTTAAAGCTTACTTTAGTGTTATTTATTTTGTAACTCCTCCACTGATTTACCTCTATCACCACCAGCCACAGATGCAGTCAACTACCTACCTTGTTCTGGATTCTTCTAGGACATGTACATGCTTTCATTACTTCACATAGTATATTCTGCGATGAAATTGTCTGAAAGCCTTTCTTTTCTTCACTAATGAAAGGAAAAAATTATCTTTTAAATGTTCTCCTAAAGTTCAGCCAGCCACTGGCATATGGCAGGTACTCAAATGCTTTTGGAGGAATGAAGTACTAGAATCTCATTTTCTGTGTGCTATGGTTTGGATGTTTGTCTCCTCCAAATCAGATGTTGAAATGTGATCCCAATGTTGGAAGTAAGCCCTGGTGGGAGGTGTTTGGGTCGTGGGGGCGGATCCCTCGTGAATGGCTCGGTGCCCTCCTTGTGGTAATGAGTGAGTTCTCATTAGATTAGTTCATGTGGATGCTAGTTGTTTAAAAGACTCTGGGAGCTCTGGGACTTCCCCTACTTTCTCTGTTCCCTCTCTCACCATGTGACATGCCGGACTTGCCTTCACCTTCTGCCATCTTCCTGAGGCCTCACCAGAAGCTGAGCTGATGGATACTGGTGCCATGCTTATACAGCCTGCAGAACTGTGAGCCAAATAACCTCTTCATCAATTTCCCAGCCTCAGGTATTCCTTTATTGCAATGCAGAATGAACTAACACAACGTGTAATACATATCATTTGTTGAACACTGTCAGGAAGACTGCCTCTCCGGAAGTCTCTTATTGGATTGCATGTGCTTGTAGCATGTGAGCAGGCCCCGTGGGTTGCTCCCATGGGGAGCTCCTTGAGCCACATCCAGACACTGGACCTGGGCCCTGCTCTGTGAAGAGCTCTGCTCATTTAAATTCCACAGTTGCTGGGATTTGAATTAGTGTACTGCCAATTAACCTGAGCTCATGAGAATTCTGCAAAAGATATTCTCAGTCAAATGCCTTTAAGCAATGTCAGGTAAAATATTATTCACAATGTTCTTGGGAAAATTTTGATCTGAATGAGAAATTTAGCTAGCAGTAAGGAATGGAACAAATAATAGAACTGACATATGTTAGGCATATTACAGTTCATGAATAAGCAGTCACTAACACTACATGGAAAAGGACAAATAGAACATCTGCTAACTCTTATTTAAGTACATGTTTTTGAACTCCTTGTTTATATTGAGTTGTTCTCCCTTTGATTAGAAATATTATGATGTTAAAATGCTTGATGGATTTGATCTCATGATTTCACAAAAGAGAAATGAATTCCAAACATATCTTGACTATTTTCATAAGAAGTTGTATAATTGAGGCAAAATTTCTTTCTTTCTTTCTTTCTTTTTTTTTTTTTTTTTTTTTTTTTTTTTTTTTTTTTTTTTTTTTTTTGAGTCTCACTCTGTTGCCTAGGCTGGAGTGCAGTGGCATAATCTTGGCTTACTGCAACCTCTGCCTCCTGGGTTCAAGCAATTCTCCTGCCTCAGCCTCCCAAGTAGCTGGGATCACGGGCACATGCTGCCACACCTGGCTAAGTTTTTGTATTTTAGTGGAGATGGTGTTTCACCGTGTTACCCAGGCTGCTTTCGAGTTCCTTAGCTCAGGCAATCCACTGGCCTCGGCCTCCCAAAGTTCTAGGATTACAGGCATGAGCCACCTCGCCCGGCCCCAAATCTCTCTCTCTCTCTCTCTATTTTTTTTTTTTTTTTAACCAACAATAAGTTTTAGATATACTTATCTAATTAAGGTCATGATTTGTAGATTCCCAGTGTCCTTCCTTTTATTGACATCAGTCAACACTTGTCAGCTTGCCTGAACAACGAAAACCAGAGAATCCCCAGCCCGCACCAGCACACACTTATGCTAGCAGAAGAAAACCTCACATGGTTTGTGATTAAAAGATAGAACTGTGGAAATGCTATTTTGAGTGGAGATTAATTGGAGGGAACCTCTGGATTGTCATTATTTATATGTACTCTCTTCATTTACTTTTTGTGGTTAACCCATGGCAATATTCTCATTTATGAACTTTAAAAAGTTTTTTTATTTGTTTTTTTAATGAGACAGGGTCTCCCTCTGTCATCCAGGCTGGAGTGCAGTGACACAATCACAGCTTACTGCAGCCTTGACCTCCTGGGCTCAACCCATCCTCCCACCTCAGCCTCCCGAGTAGCTGGGACTACAGGCATGCACCACTACACCTGGCTCATTTTTGTATTTTTTGAAGAGACAGAGTTTTGCCATGCTGCCCAGTCTGCTCTCAAATTTCTGGGCTCAAGCAATACTCTCACCTTGACCCCCTAAAGTTCTGAGATCATAGTCATGAGCCACGGTGGCCGGCCAGAAGTTTTATATATGTAAAAAATAAAGGGGAACCACTTTGTCACTATTTCCACATCAGTGTTTCTAAAACGTTTTCAGGACTATACTATATAGACAGATTCAAGCAATGTGAGGATGTATTTTCTTTTGGCACTAAGTTACATGTCAAACTAACCAGCAATGAGAAGTTTCTGCTTATGTAGACAACAAGTGATAACCAAGTTCTAAAGAGTACCACACTTGTGGGTAGAATCAGGTGATACAAGAGGTTGGAGGTAACAAAACAAAAAATAGTCCCTAACCTCAAGGCATTTTCCTCTTTTTTGTTTTATTGTATTCTATCACAATGAGTTTCCATCAATAATTTAAAATCAAAATATAAGCACAAACAGTGCACTGAGAACTCCTTTCTCAATCAAAGCTTAAACATGGGAAACATTCAAAATACTGATGTGTCACTGGACTCTCTTTACTCTTGGAATTGGTATAAATGACACCTAATCTGTCATCTGTGCATGGCCAGCCCCCCAGAGGCCTCACAAGGCTATAATGTACCAGGAGAGCTTTTGCGTGGCCCACAATTACATTTCTCTTCCTGATCCTGCCCTCATTTTTGAGGTTTTAACCAAGATGCAAAATTAAAAGCTTAAAGGAAAAAAAAAATTATTCAAAATTTGCTTTGAATCAGTTTTTGTGTAGCAAATGAAAACTAGTTTTTTTTCTGGACATTTTTCAGAATTGTAGTATGGGGGAAGTTGAGAGGAGATCTGTAATATCACATTATTATTCTTTACAATGTTGGCTGTGTGTGCAAACTATCAGCAATAACACGAATGCACACGTATAGGAGAGTGGTTGAATAAGCTGTGATGTGTCCGCATAGATGGCCATGCTATGCAGCTGGAGAAAAGAATAAAGAATCTCTCTGTGAGCTGGTATGGAATAAATTCCAGGATATATGAAATAAAACAAAGGATAAAAGAACGTTTAGAACAATGGTTAGCTAACTTTTTTCTGGACAGGGCCAGAGGCAAACATTTCAGATTTTGCTGATCACATGTTCTTGGTGGAGACTACCCAACTGCAGTTGTGGTGTGAAAGCCCTCACAGCCCATCAACTGTAGGGGAGGGTGCTGCGGCTGAGTTCCAATCAAACTTGGTTTACAAAACAGGCAGCAGGTTAGATAAAGCCCTCAGGCTCTGATTTGCTGATCCCTAATATGTTGGTTCATGTAAGAAAGGGCTATGAGAAAATACAGGAAGGAAAAAAACAATGAGGTTGATTAGCTACAGGGAGTAGAAGGGAGTGAGGTAGAAAGAATGGCCGCGGGCCATTCTTTAATCCCAGCACTTTGGGAGGAGGAGGCAGGCAGATCACCTGAGGTTGCGAGTTTGAGACCAGCCTGACTAACATGGAGAAACCCCGTCTCTACTAAAAATACAAAATTAAGGAGGCATGGTGGCACATTCCTGTAATCCCAGCTACCCAGGAGGCTGAGGCAGGAGAATCGCTTGAACCCGGGAGGCAGAGGTTGTGGTGAGCCAAGATCGTGCCATTGCACTTCAGCCTGGGCAACAGGAGCAAAACTCCAACTTAAAAAAAAAAAAAAAAAGCATGGAGGAGTGGGTATGTGGTCATAGGGATAAACGGGGAGCAATACTTTTTGAGTAACCTTTTGTGGAGCTCTGACTTTTGGAACCATGGTAATGTGCCATATAGCCAAAAAATGATACTTTTCTGGAAACTGGTCAATTTTGTGTTTTCAAATTTATTTATACAATTGATATTAATTTTATTTTACTCTCATATGAATCTATGGCTGTGTCTCTTTTTCCTTCCTAATTTTATTTGTGCTAAATCTTTCTTCTTTGATCTAATAGTATATAGGCTTATCTGTCTGTCTGTCTATCTATCTATATAAGCACACACACACATTCTAAGAACCATATTTGGCTTTTTAAATTTTATCTTTGCTTTCTATTTTGTTACTTTTTACTCTCATTTTTATCTTTTCTACTTTCTTTGACTTTATTATTCTGATCTAAATTTCTTGAGATGAATGTTTACTGCAGGAAACTTTAGTCTTTTCTTCTTTCCTAATATGAATCTTCAGTGCTATAAACTGCATCTCTAAGATTTTCGTACGTAAAACTTTCATTATTTAGTTCTGAATAGCTTAGCATTTTAATTTTATTTTGACTCAAGGCTTATTTAGTTACAGATATATTTTGTTTCCACCTGTAAGAGGATTTTTTTCATTTACATTTGTTTTTGATTTATTAATAAGTTCCGTTGTTTTCAGAGAACGTATTATGACATCAGCTCTTTAAATTTTGCAGTTTAATATAAAGATGTGATTAGGTTTTGTTTTCATGTTTTAAGTGTTGTTTGCACAGTTGAGAACCATGTGTTTTCCAATGATTGGTTGTAGGTTTCTGCATATGTTAATCACATTTTCATCTTTTTTTTCAAAGAATGCCCAGATCTTAGATCACCTTAGCCCCGCCTCCCAACTTGAATGATCTGATATTTTAGTCCTAATTTTTTAAATTACCAGACTTTTTTTAAAAAGAAGTTTCAGGTTTACAGACAAAGCTGAGTGAAAAGTACAGAGTTCCCATATACTCCTTTACCCTGGCCCCTAATTCCCTTATTTTTAACATCTTGTATGAGTTTTGTACGTTTGTTACAACTAATGAGCCAATATTAGTAAATTATTAACTAAATTTCATAGTTTATATTAGAGTTCACTCTGTGTTGTACATTCTGTGAATTTGGACAAATGTATATCTGATGATGGACAACATCTATCTATCATTAGAATATCACACAAAATAATAGTTTCACTGCCTTAAAAATCCCCTGTGCTTTACCTATTCATCCCTCACTTCCCCCAACCCCTGGCAGCCACTGATATTTTATTGTCTCCATAGTTTTCCCTTTTCCAGAATGTCATATAAGCTGGAATCCTACAGTAGTATGTAGCCTTTTCAGATTGGTTTCTTTTGCTCAGCATGCATTTAATCATGCATTCTTTGTCTTTTGTGGTTTCGTAGCTGTTTTCAGTTCTGTTCTAAGTCCACAACTGAGACAGTGTTATCATTCAGATAATTCTTTATATTTATCAACGTATTTACCAATTTTTTGGTTTACTATCCTGCTCTCATCTCAGATCTTCCTTTAGAGGTCACTTTCTATCTTCCTTTCATAAAGGAATAAAATCACTCCTTTAAAAAATTATAATACTGCTATTTCACACTCATTGTTGGAAGGTAACTTTCTGAGTAAACATTTCCAGATGGTTATAAGTTTCATTAGCCCATCAAATATATTATACTGCTGACTCTAACAGCTATTATTGAGAAGTGAATTGTAAACATAATTGCTATATTCTTGTAATTTTTCTGTTTCGTCTGTCTGGCTGCCTTTAAAGAGCTTCTCTTTGTTTATGATTTTTTGTTTTGTTTTGTTTTTTTGAGACAGAGTCTCATTCAGTCACCTAGGCTGGAGTGCACTGGCACGATCTGGGCTCACTGTAACTTCTGACTCCCAGGTTCCAGTGATTCTCCTGCCTCAGCGTCCTGGGTAGCTGGCACGTGCCACCATGTCTGGCTAATTTTTGTATGTTTAGTAGAGATGAGGTTTCACCATGTTGGTCAGGCTGGTCTCAAACTCCTGACCTTGTGATCCACCCGCCTCAGCCTCCCAAAGTGCTGGGATTTTAATATAACTATGAAATTCAAGGTCAAGATTCACTTTATTTAAATCTGCTTGTTGTAAGTTGTGTTTCATGCATCCATGGGTTTATGTCTGTGATGGTTAGTTTTACATGTTAACTTGACTGGGCCATAGGGTACCCAGATATTTGGTTAAGGATTTTTGGGTGTGTTTGTTAGGGGTGTTTCTGGATGAGATTGGCCAGAGTAAGCCAGAGTGCTCTCATCAATTCAGATGGGTGTCATCTAATCTGTTGAGAGCCTGGATGGAACAGAAAGGCAGAGGAAGAGAGAATTCACTCTCTGCCTGACTGCTTGGGCTGGGACATTGGTCTTCTCCTGTCCTCAGACTGGGACTTATATTATTGTTTGTTTTGATTCTTGGGCCTTTGGACTGAGATTAGAGTGAAACCATGAGCTTTCCTGGATCTCCAGCTTACAGATGGCAGATTGTGGGGCTTTTCAGCCTTCATAATTGTGACAGCCATCTTCTTATAATAAATTTTTATATGTATATACCTAGATCTCTGTCTATATATGTGTTCTGTTTCTAACACAGTGTTCTTTAAAAGCTTTTGGAAAATTTGGAGTTACTATCCTAGGAAATGCAGCCTTTTTCCCCTTTATTTTGGGAATCTTATTAAAGATATTTTAGACCTTTTCGTTCTGTCTTCCATGTCTCTTCTCTTTCCATGTTCCATCTCTTTCACTGTGCGTTCGGCATCTGCTGTCTGGCTAGTAATTCTCTCCTTTGCTGACTCTAATCAGCTGTAACACACATCCATCCTTGAGTTTTAAACTTTAATAATGATATTTTGCATCTTGATTTTTTTTCCCCTCAAAAAGGACCCTCCCCACAAGGTGATTGGTAATTTTTTAATAGTCTTTTAGTCCTACAATCCTAATTTTTGATTTATTATTATTCATTTCTTTATCATTGTTCCTTTCTTTAAATATTGCAAATAACTTCATTTTGCATTTTTTTAAAAAAAGACATTTATTCAGCATCACAATCAGACTATTACATTTAGCAAACAACAGCATGGGTGCAAACAAAAAAATCTATATTAAAACCCTTCGTTAAAATGCTTTACAGTCTCCACAGAACAGAAACTAAAATAACCTGTTATACAATTAGTCACAAATGGAATCCTCAAGTTTCTTGCCCATACACATGAGTATTGTCTAAATCATGTCTTCTTTGTAGCACTAGGCCCTGCACCACTGTGCTTGGCTGAGGTCACAAATCTGTTGTAACCTGCAGCTTCCCTGTCACTTTTCTGGCTCTCCTTTCCTGCTAAGCTTTGTTTTCTAGTTAAAATCTTCTGCCATTGCCATAGCCACTGCTGCTGCTGGAATCGCCATAGCGACCTTGGTTTTCTGGTTTGGCAAAGTATTGGCTGCCACCACCATAGGGGCCAGAGCTTCTGCCTCCAAAGTTTCCTCCCTTCATGGGTCCAAATTTTGAAGACTGATTGTTGTAACTGCCAAAATCACTGTAGCTTCCACCACCTCCAAAATTGCTTCCATCATTACCAAATCCATTATAGCCATCCCCACTGCCACCATATCCACCACCACGGCTGCCAACAAAGCCACCACAGCCACCATGACCACTGAAGTTTCCTCCATTACCAAAGTTGCCATTCCCACTGAAACCACCTCTGCAACCACCACTAAAGCTTCCAGAACCTCTTTGGCTGATGAAGCACTGGCCAGCTCTTGCTTTGACAAGGCTTTCCTCACCTCACAGTGTGGCCATTCACAGTATGGTATTTCTGAATGACAGTCTTATCCACAGAGTCAGGGTCGTCCAGGGTTACAAAGGCAAAGCTCCTTTTCTTGCCACTGCCTCGGTCAGTCATGATTTCAATCACTTTAATTTTTCCATACTGTTCAAAATAATCTTTAGGTGATGTTCTTCAGTGTCTTCTTTAATGCCACCAACAAATATTTCTTTCACAATTAAGTGGGCACCTGGTCCTTGAGAATCTTCTCTTGAGACAGTTCTCTTTGGTTCCACAACTCTTCCATCCACCTTGTGTGGCTTTGCATTCATGGCTGCATCCACCTCCTCCCCAGTGACACACGTGAGGAGCCCCTGGAGCGCTTGGTGTTTGGATCTCTCATTACCACACAGTCCGTGAGCCTTCCCCATTGCTCAAAATGGCTCCTCAGGCTCTCATCAGTTGTTTCAAAGCTCAACCCTTCAATGAAGAGCTTCCTCAGCTGTTCGGGCTCTTTAGGAGACTCTGACTTAGACATGGTCACAGGGAGAAGAGAGACTTTAATGATGCTTCTTCAGCGGCGTCTACGGGCAGAAAGGAGCAAGGTGACGAACATATCTCTGCATTCTTTATGTGATAATTTGAATAGATCAGTCCTTTAGACTCAAAGGCTGTTTATTTTTGTTTTCTCTCTATGTCAGGACAGTCTTCTTCCCTGTGTCCTTGGTAATTTTTAAACTGAGACTTCATATTTTGTTGAACCCATTCTGTAGAAATCTGAAGAACTAGATTGAAGATTCTTCCTTTAGGGATAATTTGCATTTAGCACTATTGGGGCAACCACCAGCCTGGGACCATTTCAGCCACGCTTGAGAATTTAAGATTAAAAATGAGAGTTGCAGGTTCAACATGTCAGGAACCTTCAAGCTTAGTCTTCCAATTCCGTGGTGACAGAGGCAACTCTCCATTCCTGTTATCTGCTTTGGCTTCAGTTTTGTCTCATCCTACCTGGAGAGACCTCTACTCTCTTGGGCGCTCTACAAAGTATTAAAAATGTTGTTGTGATATATCCAGGATCTAGTTATGTTCTAATGAAAGGACCATTCGATTTCTAGTTCACCACATTGTCATATGATTAATTTTCTACAATTAATGTCTCATTTACTTGGATATTTTAGCTTCATATGGACTCATTTGTCAAGGATAACAAACAGCTGAAAATACTAGTGCTTATTTAGGTCATGGTTTCTCCAAAGGTATCTCACATGTTGCTAGTACTTTTTAAGATGTTAATAAATGTAAGAGGAGACCAAGATGATGTTGTCAAATAACTATGGAAAATACCAGGTCATAGCCAGAAAGTTTTCTTCATTGAAGGACCTGTCAGATTCTCAAGTACAAATGGTCTCTGACTTATGAGGGTTTGGCCTATAATGTTCCAACTTTGTGATGGTGCTAAAGTGATACACATATGGCAATACAAAATAATTTATTCAATAAATAACATGAGATATTCAAAACTTTGTTGTCAAATAGGCTTTGTGTTCAGTAATTTTGCCCAGCTGTAGGCTAATGTAAGCATTCTGAGCATGATTAGGTAGGCTAGGGCTCAGCTATGATATTCGATAGGTTAGGTGGGCTGCACATGGTGGCTCACACTTGTAATCCTCGTGCTGTGGGAGGCTGAGGTGGGAGGATTGCTTGAGACCAGGGGCTCAAGACCAGCCTGGTTAATACAATAAGATCTTATCTCTACTAAAAATTTTAAAAAAAGAAAAAAAGCTGGGTATGATGGCACATATCTCTAGTCCCAGCTACTTGACAAGGGGAGGCAGAAGAATCGCCTGAGACTGGGAATTTGAGGCTGCAGTGAGCCATGATTGTGTCACTGCACTCTAGCCTGGGTAACAGCGTGAGACCCTGTCTAAAAAAAAGTAGTTGTATTAAATGCATTTTTGGCTTATGATCTGTTCAACTTATAATGGGTTGATTGGGACGTAACCCCATTGTGAGTAGAGGAGCACCTGGATCCTACCGTGCATTGCTATAATGTAGAGCTTTTCTTCATCTTCTTTAACCATGGAGCCTTCTTAGTCTTCCTTTCTGGACTGATGTTTGGATCTACTTTTTCAATGAACATTCCCTGAGGAATGCTGTTCTAGTTCAGCCCCTTCATTTTAAAGGTGAGGAAACGGAAGCTCTGTGACCATTACAATGAGTAGGTGTTAGAATTAGAGCAAAACTACTTTGCATGATTAATTCCAGTGTGCTTTCTACCACTGAACATTTCCATAAGTGGAGAACCCATTTCCTCCCTGGTAAAACTGTTCCTATATGTGATGTGTCCTGCCATTAGACATGTGTGTTACGAAGAACTGACCATCTTGGGTCAGATTTATAGATTGTTGTCAAAATGTATATTGGATTTTAAGGTGAGGGCAGTGAGAGTGACATTATCAAAAGTAAAATATATAGTTGTTTTGTTTTTTTTTTCCTATTTAGAGGTATAGTTTATGCTGTATGGTTTCCCAATAATTAGTTGAGGTGATTTAGAAATGTATTTGTATACTCTAGGGTATTGCTGTTGAAATACAGATGAACAAGGCATTAATAGTAAGTTCAGAGCCCAATTTATCTGGATGAAAGCCTTTGAAATGAAATGTGCATTATTTAACAGTCCTGTTCTTTGACATACAATTGGCATACTCATAATTGAATTTAGGGACATTGGATTTAAAATGCCAACTTTAATCTACACTCCCATTTTAAGCCCCATTCTCTAAAAATAAAAAATAAAACAAACAGTATTTGTAACTCAAAATTTTGCTGAATTTATGTTTTCCTTTCTTGCCTTCATGTACTTTGATTATACTTTACAGGTATTTTTTCTTTTTTGAAATGGAGCCTCGCTCTGTCGCCCAGGCTGAAGTGCAGTGGCTTGATCACAGCTCACTGCAACCTCTGCCTCCCAGGTTCAAGCGATTCTTCTGCCTCAGCCTCCTGAGTAGCTGAGACTACAGGTACATGCCACCATGCCCGACTATTTTTTGTATTTTTAGTAGAGACAGGGTTTCACTGTGTTAGCCAGGATGGTCTCCACCTCCTGACCTCGTGATCCACCCGCCTCGGCCTCCCAAAGTGCTGGGATTGCAGGTGTGAACCCCTTTGCCTGGCCTATTTACAGGTATTTTTAAGGCTCCTGCTGGTAGTTCTCTCTGCAAGTAGATATTTGTTATTATTGTAATGTCATGAGCAGTCGGTGGTGAATTAAAATTTGAAGACACTTTATCCGTCATTCACTGAATTATAAAATACTGGAGTTTGAAGTTTCTTAGATTGTGGAATCTAAGTTAGGAGTCTCACATTCTGAATTAACCCCCAAGTGAGTGGTATAGAGCCTCCACTACTGGATGGTATTTTTTCTATTGTTTATTAGGCATTTTTATTGGGTATCTATTAAGTTGTAGGCATTATGATGTGCACCTGTAAAACAGTTTGTGACCAAAGAAGCTTGTAATCATGTCGGGGCCAGACAAGTAAATTGATGGTTAGAAGTCAACATGAAGCTTATTCACAATAGCAAAGATGGAATCAACATACGTGCTCATCCATGATGGACTGGATAAAGAAAATGAGGTACATATGCACCATGGAATACTATGCAGCCATAAAAAAGAAGGTCATGCCCTTTGCTGCAGCATAGATGGAGCTGGAGGCCATTATCCTAAGTAGCATTAGAAATTAGAATTAATGCAAGAACAGAAAACCAAACACTGATGTTGTTACTTATAAGTGGGAGCTAAACCTTGAGTATATACGGACACAAGGAAAGAAACAACAGACACTTGGACCTACTTGAGGGTGGAGAATGTGGGGAGAGTGAGCACTGAAAATCTACCTATTGGTTCCCATGCTTATTACCTGGGTGATGAAATAACCTATACACCAAACCCCAGTGGCATGGAATTTACCCATGTAACAAACCAGCTCATGTACCCCTGAATCTAAAATAAAAGCTGGAAAGAAAAAAAGAGTCAACTTGAGTGTTTGGGCAGTTGTATGCTCAAAGAGCCCCCTGGAACCCTAAAGAGGGCATCTGAATCAAACAGGGATGTGAGGAATGACCTTTTGGAATGAATATAGAATCAGTTCTTTCAAACATTCACCACTCTCTTTAAATCCCCTGCTGATCTCTTTTCTGTTAGAATGAATTTTTCTCTATGAAGCAGCTATTAAGCAAGACATGTGTTCTCTCCTCACTTGTGTCAGCTTTCCTCATCTTTTCTCATTCATCATGGTGGGAGTTGTACTGGGGAAGAGCTGTCCTTTTTGTCCAAAGCAAATACTGCTCACCCAGGTCCCCCTCCAACCTATGACCCAACCTAGTCCCCTCCCTCCTGGGATCCTGTTCCCTTTCCCCAACATGAATATTTGTGCATACACACCTCCAACACTCCATCCCAAGATCCCCATCCTGTCCCCTTCTGAAACACCACAGGATGCCACACCCATCTCCTACTCTCCTGCCCTAGAGGATGGCAACACTCTCCAATATTTTCCCCTCAGCCCATAAGCTTTAGAGATATCACCCATCTTGAAATAAACAAAGCAGGAATTTTGACCCTTTTCCTTGACCCTCGTTCCTTCTGTGTGTTGCTTTAATGCCAGCAATACCACCACAATTTAAAAATGCTCATTATTCCTCCTTTCCCTTCTCCCAATTGTTCTTCTCTCCATGGTTTGACTTCTGCTCTCACCCTTGCTTTGAAATTGGTCTGATGAAAGTCATCACGACTTTCTAATGGACTACGAACTAGTTCCAGTCTTCATCTTACTTGATGTTCCTGTAGCATTGGTCCCTGCTGAATGTTCTCTTGTAGAAGTACTCACTTGACCTCGGTAGCACCCTGATTCTGTTCTCCTGCGGTCTAATTGGTAGTGGTTTCTCAGTCTCCTCTGAGAGCAACTCCTCCCCAGCCTTCTGTCTTTACCCAGTTAATTAGACCCAATGGTAAACCATCTCCAAAAACTCAGCTTTAAGTATTAATATAAAGATCCACATAACTAAATGAAAAAGAATTGAAAAAGTATACCATGCAATCATTAAGAAAATGATTAATATCATTAATGTTAGTATCAATCAAATAGATATCAGCACACAAATATTAGCTGGTATTTAAAAATACATAGTAATAAAGCAGTCAGTTTGTTGAGATGACCTAACAGTCTAAATATGTATATACATAATAGAACTTCAATATCTGAAGCAAAAGCAGAGGAAACTAAAAGAAGAAACAGACTACCTCACAATTATAGTTGGAGACTGCAAGATTCTCTTCCAGTGTAATTGGAAGAGTAATTCTAGTTAATATTTACAGGACGCTCCATCCAATAACAGTAGAATATTCATTCTTTTCAGATATGCATGGAACATTCAACAAAGTGAACTGTGTTATGGGCCATAAAAAGCCTTAATAAATTTAAAAGGTTTGAAATTATGTTCTCAGGAGTTTAAACAGGAAATCAACAGAAAAGTATCTGAAAAATCTGCAAGTACTTGGAAAATGACAACACACTCTTTAGTAACATAAGGAATGAAAGAAGTCGTCACAGGAAAAGTTAAAAAATATTTTGACCTGAGTGTCATTTAAGAAACTTGAAAAAGGAGTGAATTAAACACAGAGTAAGTAGTGTGAGGGAAATGATGAAGATAGTACCAGTAGATAAATAAAAGATGCACAAGAAAATCATGAAAATTGATGAAATCAAAAGCTGGTTACTTGAAAGCAATCAATATAATTAACATTCAAGCAATCTAATCAACAGAGAGAGGAGGGGCGCAGTGCCTCATTCCTGTAATCCTAGCACTTTGGGAGGCTGAGTTGGGCAGATCACCTGAGGTTGGGAGTTTGAGACCAGCCTGACCAACATGGAGAAACCCTCTCTCTACTAAAAATACAAAATTAGCCGGGTATGGTGCCACGTGCTTGTAATCCCAGCTACTCAGGAGGCTGAGGCAGCAGAATTGCTTGAACCCGGGAGGCGGAGGTTGCAGTGGGCTGAGATGGTGCCACTGCACTCTAGCCTGGGCAACAAGAGTGAAACTCTGTCTCAAAAAATAAAAAATAAAAAAATTAAAGACAAAAATCTCCAACTTCAGGAATGACAGAGGAGCATTATTACATGTAAAGACTAATGAGATATGATGAATAGCTATAGGCCAGTAAGTTTGACAACTTAAATGAAATAGCTAACTACTAAAGCTCAGTCAAGAAGAAATACACACCACACGATCCAGCAATTCCATTCCTTGTATCTATGCAATCCAGTGTTCTCTGGATTCTTGTAACTGTCTTGGACTGAACCCTGAGGATTAGACCACAACCTAGTTGTTGTTTTCTTGGGGCAGAAAGTAGGATAAGCATTAACTGAGTGAAGAGAAAGATGACCTCAACTTGGAGATCAAAGTGGGGCAAAAGTTTCTAAGGAGAGGGTTGATCATGTAAAAGCGTCAGAACGATGGCCTGGGAACATGGTAGGAAACTGGAGACGCTGTATTTCTTCTGGCCTGACTCCCAAAAAGTTTTAAGAAAGGTGGCATCATCAAGGAAAAACTGGTTTTCATGCTAAGGGAGTGGAAGGAGTTACCTAGAAAAAAAATTGGCAGGATCAGGAATTTATTGATAATAGAGCATTTATAGATCACCACTCTAGAGGATAACTCAAGTCCCATTTATTAGGTTTTGAATCTGAGCATAAAATAGACCATTTAATAGAAAACTCAAACTTGCTGCTATTCTGGTAAATATTTAGACCATCTAGTGCCATTATGAGCATTACATTTTTGATTAGTATTTCCTACTGAACTTTACCTATTCCCGATTAATAGAAATTAAAAAAAAATTAAACATAGAAGCCACTTGGGTGCAGTTGTTTAACAAGCTTTATAGTTGTGTTTTTTTTTTTTTTTTTTTTTTATATAGAGGCTCGCTCTGTCACCAGGCTGAAGTGCAGTGGCACGATCTTGGCTCACTGCTGCAACTTTTGCCTCCTGGGTTCAGGTGATTCTCCTGCCTCAGCCTCCTAAGTAGCCAGGACTACAGGCATGTGCACCACCACACCTGGCTAGTTTTTTGTATTTTAGTAGAGACTGGGTTTCACCATGTTTGCCAGGCTGGTCTCGATCTCCTGACCTTGCGATTCACCTGCCGTGGCCTCTCAAAGTACTGGGATTACAGGTGTGAGCTACCACTCCCAGCCAACCTTTATAATTTTTAAGGTGATTTTGTTCTGATGGGTTTATGAACAGACCTGTAGGTTATTAGACAAAGGTACAGGCCCCAGACACAGATGGTTTGGTTTGGATTCTACTTCTGCCATCTAAACATGAATGATTTGGGGTAAATCAGGTGATTTCTTTCTTTTTTTAAAAAAAATTTTTTTTTTTTTAAATAAAGCCTACAGCACCCGGTATTTGCAAGGCGAGTCCTATCCGAGTACTAACCAGGCCCGAACCTGCTTAGCTTCCGAGATCAGACGAGATCGGGCGCGTTCAGGGTGGTATGGCCGTAAACGCGAGATTTCTTTCAACCTGAGGTTCTCCCTCTGTAAAATAGGGATAATGCCTAGTTCAAAACTGTTCTGAAGGTTATATGAAATAATTCTTTTTTTTTTTTTTTTTTTTTTTGCCAGATCTGAATCCTTTGGTTTATTTTACGAAAATATCATGATTGGAAACCATCTATCATGTAATAAATGCTGAGCTAATCAATATGTGGTTTTGGTGAGATATTACAAAAATCATAACAACTTAACATATTTCTAGAACTTCCAGGAGATTTATAGCAAGTTTGGGATATTAACATGCACTAAACACTCACACCTACCATGTGGGAGACCAACAGGTACTTTTCCTATATACGTACAACTGTTAGGCAAAGCCAATATATATATTTTTTCTTTTATCCCACTCCTTTTTTCCCCCCATTTATTTTATTGCATTTTAGGTTTTGGGGTACATGTGAAGAACATGCAAGATTGTTGCATAGGTACACACGTGGCAGTGTGATTTGCTGCCTTCCTCCCCATCACCTACAT